>NW_024412414.1:7540340-7552332 GCF_014898765.1 Herpailurus yagouaroundi | reverse complement strand
TTCCTTCCTTCCTTCCTTCCTTCCTTCCTTCCTTCCTTCCTTCCTTCCTTTTTTCCTTTTTTCCTTCCTTCCTTCCTTCCTTCCTTCCTTCCTTCCTTCCATCCATCCATCTATCCATGTATCCATTTATTTTATAGAATTATGTTTATGATACTTTGCCTGTTACATAAGTAGATTATTAATGATTTTGTGAATATCCTCTTGAAGTCATTTGGATATACTCTTTCAAAAACCTGAGGTGCGTGAGTGGCTAAGTCTGTTAAACATCCCACTTTGGCTCAGGTCATGATCTCAGAGTTCTTGGGTTTGAGCCCCACATGGGGTCTGTGCTGACAGCTCAGAGCCTGGAGCTTGCTTTGAATTCTGTGTCATCCTCTCTCTCTACCCCTTCCCTGCTCATGCTCTCTTTCTCTCTGTCTCTCAAAAATAAATAAATGTTAAAAATAAAAATTTAAGCCTATGCTCCAGGCTAGTGCATTTAAGTACTGTCTTAGTCTGTTTGGGCTGCTGTAACAGAATACCATAGACCAGGTGGCTTACAAATAACCACCACAACAAAAAATTTCCCACTGTATTGGAGACTGAAAAATTAAGATCAAGGTGCTTTCAGGTTTGGTGTGGTCTGGGCCCCCTTCCTTGTTCATAGATAGCCATTGCTGTGTCACCACATGGCAGAGAGGGTTAAGGAGCTCTCTGGGGTCTCTTTTATAAGGGCACTAATCTCATTAATGAGAGCTCTGCCTTCAAAGTCTGATCACCTCCCAAAGGCCCCAACTTCTAATACTATGTCACTGGGGGTTAGGATTTCAACATATGACTTTTATAGGGAACACAAGCATCAGTTTGTAGAAACTACCAAATCCAGATATGGATTGAGCTTCCCAGAGACCTTACAACAAAGATTTCAGAGTCTCTTATGGTTTGGCTCCCTCCCTAACTTTTTTTTTTCCCTTCCCTTCCTCCATGGTCTTCTGTTAAGTTTCTCAGGATCCACAGGAGAGTGAAAACATACGGTATCTGTCTTTCTCTGTATGACTTATTTCACTTAGCATAACACTTTCCAGTTCCATCCACATTGCTACAAAAGGCCATATTTCATTCTTTCTTATTGCCACATAGTATTCCATTGTGTATATAAACCACAATTTCTTTATCCATTCATCAGTTGATGGACATTTAGGCTCTTTCCATAATTTGGTTATTGTTGAAAGTGCTGCTATAAACATTGGGTCTTAAAAACTGAGAACAATCTGAGGGTTGATTGGGGGTGGGAGGGAGGGGAGGGTGGGTGATGGGTATTGAGGAGGGCACCTGTTGGGATGAGCACTGGGTGTTGTATGGAAACCAATTTGACAATAAATTTCATATTAAAAAATTTAAAAAATTAAAAACATCAGAATGGAAAAAAGAAAAAGACTTCAACATGATTCATTTTCCTCTTATTTCTCATTCTTTTCTGTCTATTACCCGGTCTCAGTGAAGGGACAATTTATCACAAAGAGCCACTGAATATGAATTGAACATCTATGGACATAAGCATGCATGGATATACCATAGCATAAAGGAAGCAGAGATAGAATTTGTGAATAATGCTGAAAATAATACTAATATGGGTAGCCAAACCTAAGCGTGGTAAGAAATGGGTCCTGAGTAGCTGTGGGTGTACATGGCTAGGAAGGTGAGGTGTACCAGTCTATTTGCACACATTTTGAGAGGTAAGTATTTCCACAATATGATCCTATATTTACTATATTTTGCCCAAAAGTTACAGTTCTTTATCCTGATTAAAGAAGTAAAGGGGCGCCTGGGTGTTTCAGTCGGTTAATTGTCCATCTCATCTGACTTTGAATTTCGGCTCAGGTCATGATCTCATGGTTTCGTGAGTTCGAGGCCCCCATCAGCCTCTGTATTCACAGTACAGAGCCTGCTTGGGCTTCTCTCTCTCCCTCTTTCTCTCTGCCCCTCCCTTGCTCACACTGTCTCTGTGTCTCCCAAAATAAATAAACTTAAAAATTTTTATAGAAATTAAAAGTCATAAAGAACAAATTTCATAAATTTTGAAGGCCAAGTAATGATTTAAAATGTGAGTACTGGATATAATAAACTTCTAAATTGTCAAAACACAGATGAAAAAAACGTAAATCTTTTTTTCTGAAAGATAAAATGAGTCTTAAGACACATTAAGAATTGATCAAAATATTATCTGTTTTGATGTAATTAGTTCTTCAAACTGTATAAACTAATTTAATAAAGCTGCATTTTTTACCAATATGATTTTTACAGAAAATGGTGGTAAAATGCTTTGAAAACCATGACTGACTAACCTATACAATGATTATTTAACTTTTATTCTCCTTTGAAAATACTTGTGAACAAAAGATATTTCAGTGCTAACATTTTAAATTATTGAAAATAGTACGAGAACATTTCATGCATCTAGCACATGTTATTTAGCAAACATCTGTCAGGGTAGGTACCTGCCATTAAGTACAAATTACTTTTCAAAAATAATAGTTAGCTTTTAAGTCTCAGATAAATCAAATACTGAAAGCAACTAATATGCTCTTAGGAAGGATTTTATCGTGAGGAGGGGCATCTGTTTAACCTTGAATATCAGCAGTAGGAAAAACTTAGTACCTATAAAAAAGCATCCCTGGGAATTTTTGGAAAGGTTCCATTTTCCCTGTTGAGATACATATGGAAATTATGCACCCTCGCTCAAAGTGAATTGGTAAATCAGAATCACTATAATCAGAAACATTTCATCTTTGAATATGTCAGTGGTGAATGCACGATTCACATAAGTGATTTGCCCGTCTTGTGTTCTTTTCATTTCTTTCTTCTCCCACCTCCATTGAAATGAGTACTGACTAATGTATAGAATTGTTGAATCATTGTACACCTGAAACTAAAATGATATAATAATGATAATGATAATAATAATAATTTTTTCTATTTATCATCATAGTAATGTTTGCCAGGAACTTTTAGACCCATTTTTCTATTCTTTTTTTTTTTTTTTTTTTTTTTTTTTTAGCTGCTTAGATGTGGATTACCAATGATTTAGGGAAGTTGGCCTGTTTGAACAATGGTGTGCTAGTTACCATAACTAAACTGTTACATGCTGTTGTTCTTAAGGAAGTATGATGCCTTGTTGTTGTAGAATACACATTAGGGATTATCTTTCTGATTCATCCACTGCCCCCTCCAATGGGGCTTTTCAGTAATTCTTCATCAGCCTTGGAAATCAATGCTTCCTGGATCTCCCTGTGCCTCTACAACAATAGAAATGCCTTTGTATTGAGGCCTCCTTTGCCTCCTTGATAAAATCTCTCTTGGCCACTTAAATCTTATCTGCCTGTCCTTTGGTGTAGTTGTCAATTCCTACAAATCATTTTTCTGTCCTGCCCCACTGCCCCTGAATTTGGGAGCCTCCATTTCACTAAGTTCTACTTTGTTATATTCCCAGGCCATTCAGAATGGATTGTGTCCTGGACCCAGTCTTTCTCCCTGATGCCCTGCTCTTATCTTGACCTATTGCCTGTTCTAATCCAGCAAGTTTTGTCCATTTTTTCCCCTTTTCTCCACCTCTAATATGCTACTGCTTATAAACTATTATAAAACATATCACTTGTGATGGAGCTGCCATGGACACGATTGTTTTTATGGTGTTTTAAAGGCATAAGTGAAGAAAACAATACTATTAAATCAGAAGTATAAACTAACCAATAACAGTATTCTGATTCTGACAACCTCTTGATTGAAGAAACATCCCAGTTTCAGGAGAATTAAAACGTGAAGTATAGAAGCCTTATAAGTGAAGAAATGTGGTAGTGCATAGCCTTTTACCTCTATGGAGGAGAGCTGTAGTTATCTAGAATTAAGGGGATAAATCCAGACTGGGGTGGGAAGCAATGGAAACAAGATGGGAAACCTGGCAAAACCCAGAATAATTTTGATTAAAATTATCTAGTAATTGACAATAATTAATTACATTAATTACTTTGCTACAGTAGACACAAGCAATATTTAGCTTGTTCAGTTTCTTGGATCACACCAAGTACACTTTCCCTTAATAATAGGGAGGTGGTTCAGTCCTTTATTAATAGATCCACTTCGCTCTAGGGCTTTTCCCCTCAGAATGAAAAATTTTGTGAACAGAAAGAAAAGTGGATCCAAGAGTAAGATAACATTGCAAGATAATATTTAGATATGCCCATGTTTCAGTCCCATGGAGTAATTATGACTTTTGTATCTGAGACATACAGTGCAAGCCTAAGGTTAATGTCCTTTTTTTACTTCTAATATTTCCTTTATTTTTGGTGTCATCCCACCCTTGGCATCTGTGTTTCACTCTCTGGGTAAATTTTTGTGGAACATGTGTAGAATAAAGATAGCCTGTTGTAGGAAAAATTAATCTGAGATTTAAAAAAAAAATCTATTTGGCTAACAGATTTTTACAGCTTGCATCCAATGATTAAAGATAAGAAGGTTATAACATCTCCTTAATCCATTCTGAGCTAAAATCTCACATGAGGCCGGGCTATCTAAACATTCCTACCACAAGCTGCACATTTGCTTATTTTCTGCCTTTTGAACACTTGCACTCATTCATCTCAGAGCGCCCTGTTGGGCTGCGCTCAACATGCTGACATGACAGCTTTTAGTTACCTTATAAGGGCTGCTTTGCAAGATGGCTGTTTCGCATCACTCCATACCACATTAGAGACTTGTTGGCAATGAAAATATTTACAGTGAGAGAGTTCTTTTTTCTGTTGTTCACATCTCTGTTGTTGCTGTAGTTGCTGTCATCTTTGTGATTGCTTCCTTCTCAGGGCAGTGAACCAGCTAACAACAGCATCCACTAAGTATCTATTTTGAGGGTGAGAGGCTTGCCTTGTTTGTGTTGTTAGAAATGGGACTTACCCATGAAAATTGACAGCTGAATTGTCACCTTCCCCTCAGGTGGTTCCCTAATTATAATCTGTTCTGTGCAGTGTCAGGAAATAGAAGAATAGAAAAACAGAGTCTCTCTTACTGCTGCAAAGTGAACAGGATCAGGACAGCCTGGGAGCAGAGAAAAGTCACACTGGAAATAGCTCAAAGGTTCTGGCCAGTTGTGAAGATGTGCTCTTCGGGAAGGTTACTCAGGTGGTTCAAATTGCCTCTAGCCTTTAGTGAACTTGACTAATGATGGGTTCAGTGATTTCTATCCCAGAATAGGCTGGTGCTCTGGTACTTTGTTAAGATTTGAAATTACCTTTCTGAAAGTGCCATCTATTACCGTAACTCTGCACTCAAAGTCCCATTTTTAAGTAGTCAGTTGAGGTCAAATGTGTGACACTCAGATGGAGAGCAATGAATTAAAATCACCCTGATGTTTTAATTGCCATGCTCTAGACAGAATAGCTTATTTTAAATTGCTATGGGAAACCACTAGTCGCATATGAAACCCTGATAGTTTGTCATGTTTTATGGGGGTATGGTTTGGTGGTTGAAAAATGATCAGGCTTACAAATGCCAGGGCATCTTGCTTGTCAGTGTTTTGTTTCGTATATAACCTTGCGCCTTTCCCAGGATTATGTGGAGTTTGGAGGGGAACTGAGTTAATTACTTTTATATCATAGGGAATTTAAAAAGATCCTTAATTTACAAAAATTTTAACACCCCAAGATAAAAAAAAATATATTGTCTTTTAGGGGCACCCGGATGGCTCAGTTAGTTAAGCAACTGTCTCTTGATTTTGGCTCAGATCATGATCTCATGGTCTCCTGAGTTAAAGCCCCACATGGACTCTGTGCTGACAGTGTGGAGACTGTTTGAGATTCTCCCTCTTTATCTGCCCCCCCTCAAAATAAATACACCTAAAAATGTTCTTTAAAAAAAATTGGGATTACCACCTCTTCCTCTGTCTCTCCCCCTCCTCTACCTCTCTTTTTCTTTGCCCTTCTGTTGTTTTATTATGTGTCAATCTCTTCATTTTCTCCGGTCAGCATACCTCTGTCTCTTACTCGCCTCTGTGACTTCCTTTTATTTTTCTTCCTCATGGACAGGCTACTTGTAGTATGATAAAGAAAAAAAAAAAAAAAACTTGCCCTTGGACCCCAACTCTCTGAAATATTGGGATCAAGGTGCACACAATTCTCTTTTATTAATTAAGTAAATCTCACTTATCTAAATGTGCTACTTCAAAGAAATTATGCAAAAGTAAGCAATGGTCAACAAATTATGCCAAATTGGCTTCATACTAATCTTAGAAGGATTTATCACTTCACTAAAAAATGATGTCACTTGTGAAATTATCCAACATTCTGGCTTTCTATTGAGCAGGTGGAAGGAGATATTTGGGGAAGATAATCTTTTATTTGCATTCTAGAGAGCAGCCAATTTTACTATATATTTATAAGGTCACAGCTCTCTCCCCACTAAATGCTTGAAGAGAGATTACATCTCTTTGTGTCCCTAACATCTTCCACAGACTGAAGTATTCGGTGAAGTATTGGGTGAATGGAACTGAACAGAGAGATCATTGCTACAAAGCAAATGGATCATACAATCTAACTCTGACAGTGTGGTATCCCTCACACAAATTAGAATCAATGCTTCAGCATCTATTTTCCTTGTCACCAATAGCTGCTAAACTCAAGGTGGCTGTGTTGTACTCCATGGTTAGTAGTCTTCAGAAAACCTTCTGGTTACAATATTCCTTACAATGGATGCAGGTTTTTAGTTTTATTTTTCTTCATGCTAACTGAGAAAACATATCCTTTAAATCACATGAAATTTGTAGTATTTATCACTAGTAATATACACAGCATAATGATACTTAAGATTATTCGTAGTATGTATACATGGACATATACCTAAATGGGAAATGTACAAGTATTTTATACTAAGACTGAAGAGTAACTAGCTTGTAATTTTCTCACATTCTTGGTACTTCTAATATTGTTTGCCTAATCCAAATGACCAATCTTCAAATCTGTACAGTTTTCTACCAGAAGTGGAGAAGCCAGAGCTCCTTAATATGCGTATTGATTTTGCTGTGGAGATAGATTAAGATCAGAATGAAAACAGAATTTTTTCTCTGAGGTATAGTGCAAGCCTGTGTAAATAGGATTAATTTAAGTAGGAAGCTCACACAATGTAATTTCAGAGAGATGAAGGGAAAAGATGGCTAAGGGAAGACTAGAAGTCATGATTAAATACATGTATGGGGCCCTTTGCTTTAAACAAATCTGGCAGATGTAAAACCACATGATCACTATTGGATATTAAGTAGAAGTAATTTTCTACTTGGCACAGTGGTTTTTCAGTTTTCAAAAAAATGACATAAAGTATTGATCCATCCCACAAACCAAACCATGAGATCATGACCCGAGCTGAAATCAAGAGACCTCCTGCTTGCCATTTTAGCTGGGAAATTATCTTGTCATTCATTTTATTTTAAATTCTATGCATGAATGCAAACATGCATGAAAGTCTGACTGCTGAAAACCTGACAGCTAATATCCGTAGCTCATTGCTCCAAGATGCATAGGTTGATAATGATGACGTTTGAATCTCATGAGTTCTTCATTTGGGATGATAGTTTATAGCTATAGCTGTTTTCCTGCCCTTGGTAGTAGAGAAATCAAGAATTGTAACTTCTTAATTGCTCAAAGTGGAGTAGGTTAGGGGAGCTATCTTTCCAGTCTGGGGAGGACCATTATAGCAAAAAAAAGAACCCACAAATAATCACAAAGTTGCCTGTAAGCTGAAGGTAAGAGGGAAAAAAACACCTTTAAAAAAATGTTTTTTAATGTTTATTTTTGAGAGAGGTAGACAGAGACAGAGTGTGAGCAGGGGAGGGGCAGAGAGAGGGAGGCAGAAATGGAAGCGGGCTCCAGGCTCCATGCTATCAGCAGAGCCCAACACAGGGCCCAGAGACCAACATAGGCTCAAACTCAGGTATTGTACGATCATGACCTGAGCCAAAGTCAGAGGCTTAACCAATTGAGCCACCCAGGCACGCGCCAAAATACTTTTTTTTTTTTTAATGAATATTAAACTTGCTCATATTAAAAACATTTAAAAAAGAGTGTTGTATGGAGAAGATTGGAAACTTTTAGTGAACTTTCATGGATATTTAAAGCCGAAGAATTGGGAAATTATAAAGTCCATGCCATTTTAGTGTCTGGAAGGTTTTCATGGAAATAGGCATACTATTTGAAGGTTATTATAGGATAATGTTAGTAGGAATGTACACCCAACATGATTTATCACCTGTGATCAATATATGGTTAATATCCTAGCAGGCGATTATTGATTATTATTTTGTCTTCTTTGTCTTGTATATAATCGTTTTGGAAATTGATTTAGTCATACATAAATTGTCAAATGTATCTAATTACTAGTCCCCTTGCCTAGAAATGCAGATGGCTGACTCATCCATCCTTCAAGATTGTGTTAGGTAATGGCCACTCTGTCTATATTCATTCTTCTTCCTTAGTAATAAACTGCAGTATTATTTGGGATGACAGTGCACATGGCTAAAGGACAATATTAAAAAAAAAAATCTTTTCTTGCAACTAGATGTGACTATGAGACTATTTTGGACAATGGCATATAGGTGGAAGTGTTCTATGCAAGCCTGGGAAGGTGCCTTAGAAGGATTTCATCCAAGGGGTGCCTGGGTGGCTCAGTTGGTTGAGCGTCGGACTTTGGCTCAGGTCATGATCTTGCGGTTCATGGGTTCAAACCTTGCATTGGGCTCTGTGCTAACAGTTCGGAGCCTGGAGCCTACTTCAGATCCTCTGTCCCTCCCCCCAACCCCTCTACTTAGGCTCTCTCTCAAAAACAAATAAACATTGAAAAAAAAAGGACTTTATCCAACTGGAAAATGTGCCCCCTTGTCTTTTTCCATATCTCCCATATTGCTGCCTGAAGTGAATCTATCATTGCTGGAGCTTTGATAGCATTTGGAATCATAAATGGTCTTAATGATGGAATTGACATTCTAGGATGTTAGAGCAGAGAAATACAAAGGCCCTGGTTCCCTGGTGACAGTGGGACTGTCATGCCAGCTCTGGACTGTTTACATATCAACTTATACTGTATGACAAAGAAACATATTTTTGAGTAACTGTTATTTTGAGTTTTCTATTTTTGAAACCAAACCAGTTCATAATTGGCATCACATAAAAGCCAAAATCAGTCTTCCTCATTTTGAAATGTAATATGCAGTGGGACTGAACACGTAGGACAGTATGGATTTTTGAAACATCACTGTAGGAACTAGTCAAAAGATGTGAACTTAACAATTCCTCACTAACATTGTGACAATGTGACTGTATAAATTACATTCCCTCTCTGGGTATTTTTTTTTCTTTTTTTTTTTTTTTTAGTAGAGATCTGACTCCATTAGCGGTAGCATCATATCGTTGGCCATTTGCAACCTGGCAACTAAAGTACAAGATTAGGGAGAACACATGATACGTCCAGCCAAGATTTGCACCTAATAAGAATCTATGCATCACAGAGGGCACTATCAGCTCCATCTCAAAATCTTTCCTAAAACAGTCTCATTAAAATCCAGGTGTGGTTCTACCATTGATGATATTCTCTCTCCCCCTCAATCTCCACAGGAAGCAGTCAACCTAAAATCTAATTACATGTCAGAAATATGCAATCATGGTAATTGGATGATGATATGGTGGCAGGTGATATGATAGCAGAAGTTGCAGGATATAGGGAAGGAATATTAAAAATGGCAAATTCTAGAACAAATCAATATTTCCAACAACATGCCGTGAACAGAACTTATCAGGCTACTTTAGCCTGAAAAATATCTTGGAAATTTTACAGAAGGTATTGTAGCATACATATACTTGACCAAGAAATAGGCTTTGTCAAGACAGAAGCTAAAATAGTGACGGGTGCACTAATTATCTTTCTAGATGGAGATGTCTGAGTCCATGAAACATGAGTGCATTTACAATAATTATATTAAGATCTATTAACCCTGGATGAACTTCACCAACATTTGGACCTCTGGCTGGGAGACTTTACCCTTCCAAAATCTTTACCATAGTTTTCCCTTTTCTATTCTTCATGCCCATCCAGCAACTAGGAAGGACTGGAAAGAAAAAAAAATAGACAAATGCTTAGCTTTGCTGCTTCTACCAACCCTTGAGATTATATGCAGGAGAGGTACCTTTTAACAAAGTGACCAAATTCCTTATTTCCTGTAACAACAGGGAATAGCCCACTTCAGATGCCAGATGAAAGGACGAAAAACTTGTCATGGAGACCTTGTTGAACAATCAGTGACACTTTCTGTAACTGAATCATTGTTGAGTGAAGGAGCCTCTAAGTTATTACACTGCGGGTACTTGGGACTTAGTAATTCTTGAGATTTCTCCTTTTTTTTTTTTTTTGTTAACGTTTACTTATTTTTGAGAGAGAGAGAGAGAGGGTGAGTGAGTGAGCAGGGGATGAGAAGAAAGAGAGGGAGACACAGAATCCAAAGCAGGCTCAAGGATCTGAGCTGTCAGCACAGAGCCCAACATGGGGCTTGAACCCATGAACCACGAGATCATGACCTGAGTTGAAGTGGGATGCTTAGCCAACTGAGTCATCAAGGCTCCCGCGATTTCTCCTTTTGTGTCACCTTACTGTTCTTCTGAGAGTGCAGTAATGGGTGTTAATAGGTTCTGTATATTTTATTAGTTTTGAAGTGTTATTGTTATAATAAAAGAAACAAAATACTTTTAGATAGGTATTAGTTTTATTTTATCACTTAGCCCTATCCTTTCTCCAGCTCTAAAGCAAGTGGAACTATGGATTCTACCCTCCAGCCATACATATTCCCCTGCTTTCTTCGAAAGCACCCCATGTTTTAGTTACTCTACACAGTGTTTTCACCATTTCCCCCACCCCCAGGAAAGGCTTTCTCTTGCTCCTTTCCTGGGGGGATATCTGCCTCCTGTCTTCCAATTAGCTTAAACAACACATCTTAGTCATATCTCCTTTAAATTTACAAATTGAATAGTTGTATTCTCCTCAGTGACCTTTCAGTATTTCATTCAAACCAGTTTTCCCCACCAAAGTGGTTTCTGGGGAATAATAATCATATAAAACTAAAATGAATGCAGATTTCTTTATGTATTAGATCATCACACCCCTAAAACTGGTCTATCTAATTCTTATATCTACAGTTCCTAAATTAACAAACTTAAAAAAAAATCTGGTCCTATAGTATTGGCATATAATTGTAATACCTGAATTAAATACTATGTATTTATTACATGGGAATCTTACAAATCATCCTATATGCATTAATAAACAGTTGCTAATGCTTGTTTACTCAGAACATGAGCCATATAGAAGCTAAAATAAAGAACATAGTTTTCCCTCCCTGTAGAAGGGAATAAAAAGTAAATAAGGAATTTTTTTCAAGTAAGCCTCTTTCAGGGAATCAGAGGATCAGCCCAGATTTAACTTCATCTTCTGAACATCTACATCTGTAGTCTTCTACAATGAGAATTAATGTACCTACAGTCCTGCCATACCCTGAAAGGGGCTTCTGAATCCTTCAGCAAAGATTGTATCATGTTCAGTAGCATTTCTGTTTAGTGCACTTTATTGTGCCCTGACTTTCTGAGAACTGGAATTCATATGACACATAGTTCACTACAATATTTAATTAACTGTAATACTCCATTTTCTTTTTTTTTTAATTTTTAATGTTTACTATTTATTTTTGAGAGAGACACAAGCAAGGGAGGGGCAGAGAGAGTGGGAAACACTGAATCTAAAGCAGGCTCCAGGCCCTGAGCTGTCAGCACAGAGCCCAGACTGGGGCCTTGAACCCACCAATCATGAGATCATGACCTGAGCCAAAGTTGGATACTTACTTGACTGAGCTACCAGGTACCCCTGTAATACTCCATTTTCAAGCATCCTGAATAATCAAGATTATTGGACTATAACACACTTATAAAGGTGGCAA
>NW_024412414.1:7516813-7540330 GCF_014898765.1 Herpailurus yagouaroundi | reverse complement strand
ATTCAGATTTCATTTTATTTTCTTCTCCACTTTAAGAAGTTCCTGGTTGGGGCGCCTGGGTGGCTCAGTCGGTTAAGCATCCGACTTCGGCTCAGGTCATGATCTCGCGGTTTGTGAGTTCAAGCCCCGCGTCAGGCTCTGTGCTGATGGCTCAGAGCCTGGAGCCTGTTTCAGATTCTGTGTCTCCCTCTCTCTCTGACCCTCCCCATTCATGCTCTGTCTCTCTCTGTTTCAAAAATAAATGAACGTTAAAAAATTAAAAAAACAAAAAAACAAAAAAAACCACAAGAAGTTCCTGGCTGTGTCCATGTAAAGGACTTTGCATTGTAGTAGCTTGTATCTGTGCATTCTATTGAGAAACCAGATAATTGAAGGTGACTGGGAAACACACACAGCTTTGATAATTGGAACAGATTGGCAAGTAGAAGAGAAAACATGCAAAGCTGAGTTTACAAGACATTAAAAATATCTCTTCATTTTTATTTTGTGACCACAGTATGATGATTCCAACTGGTCTTTTCCACAGATAATCCTCCACTGGTTCAGCCAAAGCAATTTTGCACTCTCCACCCCCCACCCCCACTCCCCAACCCCACATACAGACAGGGATATCTTGCATTGTCTGCATTCACTTTTGACTGTGACAACCTCAGGATGTGCTACTGGCACCTAATGACAGAGGTCAGGGACGCTACTAACCATCCTACACAGAGCAGGAGAGTTCATCTCCTTACCACCACAAAGGCTTATCTGAACCCAGATATCAATAGTAGCAAGGTCTGGGAGCCCTGATCTATAGCGATTTGACATTTATGTTGCTAGCGGAATACCTCAAAAGTCAGCCTTTAGTGTTTGGTAAACCAAACTCTAGGCATGAGACTCTGGCCCTTATGGCCTTAAAAGAGACCTAGGATCAAATCTAATAAATATGAAAAATGTTAAACACTTACTGTGGTTACTTTTTATTTTTTTATTCATATATGGTTGTAGAAATACTTGCCAGAGATAACTCATGGATGTGTAGGATCAGGAAGGACCATGAAAGATTATAAAAATCACCCCCCTCCCTGTTTTCTTCTATTTCTCTAATAAAGTATATGCCGATGATTTCTGTGGTGCCATGTCAGAGTAGCAGGGAGGTTTCCATTGTACTTTGTCACTGAATGCTATGGAGATATGGGTGGAGATACTTCAATCAACAGAAGTTCTCAGGGAGCTCTATGCTACATACACATATATCCCCAGACACGCTTTTAAGTAGGATGCTTATTTAAGCAAATAGAACCAGACAAAACAGCATTGTATGCCAGTATGACATGTAAAAATATTGTTTTGTAGGTATTTCACCTTTACCCTGTGATGTAGGTTGGGCTTATATGATTAACCCCATTTTATGGATAGAGATATAACCCTGGAGAGCTTGTCTAACTTGTCTAGCAGTAACTTGTGCTATCACTGTTTTGGCTGCTATTAATCATCTAAAAAGTCCCAGCTTTCTCTTGACTTTTTATGGTTCATGAGAAATGTGGATCAACAAGCTGTAAGTGACATAGAGAAGTTCTAAGGACATTTCCTAACCATTCCTAACATTTGCTACCTATGGGATGTGTAAGATACTAGGTTGCCCCATTTTGCATTGATACTGCATCTCATTTATTCACATTGGGCTGGTGAGGTCATGTCCTTTTCCTTGAGTCACCTTTGTGGCTACAGAAATCCTGTGTTCTGTTTGGCCACATGTGCCAACATCTGGACTCTGAATTACAGTTATCTTTACATCAACTCTAGAAACTTGGAGATGAGGAAGGCAAAACAGAATATTCATGACAGTAACATTTTTACCTGTTACACGTTGTTGCAGAAATCCATGAGGTTATATATGTAAAGAAGCACACATCTAAAAGTCCAGTATATAGAGAGATTTAATAAAGCAATAACAATAAAATCAATAACACATAAACCTTTTTACACATGTATTATACAAATTTGATTGGCAGTCCACACGTAGAACTCTTGGCTCTCAAGAAGATGGTTTTTACCACTCACAAAATGTTGAAGGTGTTATGAAGTTAAAGAAATGAAAGATGAAAGAAAAAAATTGCAATACTTAATGATAATCTCTGTCATGAACAATTTAAAGTTGAGTGAAACTCCAGATTGTAGATAGATTGGGAGTTATTAATCATTACTAAGTGCTTTGAAAGAAATAAATACTACCAAAAATCCATATTAAAGCCCAACCATCCAAATATGTACTGAGATATTATTGAGAGAAGAGGTAAGTATGAAGTGAGGAGAATGATGCTTCAAAGAATGAACCTGAAAGGGTTATTCATTCATTTTCCCTTTTGGGGGATCCATATCAATAAAGCTTAATAAGAACTAAGAGTGAAATTGCTGCTAACTGTGAACTTAATAATGCCCCACTGGGAGTTCATTAATATCTCAACAGGTACACTGAAGCATTATCTTAATTGCACATGATACTTTCAAAAATTGCCTTTTACAATTTTTGTGGAAACTGCCCTCTAGAATAAGCATTAGTACATTTTGTATTGCCTTCCCTAGCTATAGAGATTTCCCAGGAACATGGAACTGTAAACCTTATTCACTTTTACAAAACTAAGAAGTTCCCAGGTGACTGGCCTTGTCACAGGCACTGTCCTTAGAATATAAAGAAGAGGAAGCTCAAAATGCACCAAATCAATTTCAGGTCCTTCCTTTTTTCTAAGAAAGTGAAGTGGTTCCTTCATTTTATAAATGTTGAGGAATGTATTTTGAAGAGAATCGAGTTTGTGTTGGAGTAGCGGTGACCATTTGGATTTTAAAAATATTAATGTAATCACTTCCAAATCTGGACTTTGGTCTTCAGTTATTTTGACAGACGTTGACACTATGATGATGCTTAGAGGAGTGCTGTTTCCAAGCCCAAGAGATCCCTTTGCCTAGAAGTGTTTGACTTTGTAGTAATTATGGGATAAAATTAAATTTAGTAGAGTTCAATCTTGTCAACACTTGGAAAGCAAAAGTGCATCACACACTCATTTGATTTTCTATTAGAAATGACATGGAATTATTTTCTCTAGCTTTGTTTAATATATTCCTTTTTTTTCCCTCCTGTTTTGATTTGATAATGGCAATGTTAACATAAAGTAAAAGCATTTAACTGGAACCAAGGACCTGGGATGCCAAACACTAATTGCTTCTTGCGTCTGACATCCAAGCCTGGTTGTATAAGGGAGAAAAGCTAAGGAGACAGCAGGACAGAATGACCCTGTTTAAAATGATAAATTTAAGTATGTTTTGCAGAGTTAGACTGAACTCTGGCTGCTTCCTGGAGGTGTCTTGAATTGTCAAGTCTCAGGCCTAAGAGAAAAAACAGAATGAACAGTTGAAATGACTCCCTAGATCCCTTTACCTTTACCTACATTCCAGTGATGAGGAAGGTACTCCTAAGGACTCATGGGCCAAGGATAAATAAAAAGGGTGAAAGAAGTTGTTTGCTTCCATGCTTAAAGCTGCCAGTCAGTCACAGGTCCGACAAGGGCAGGGATAACTCCCATAAACTGTGAGTCTCTCTTGCCACCCATCCAGGTAGATGAGGGATTCTGTTCTCTTAGCGTTATTCTATTCATTCGTTGGCTGGCTTACTCATTCACAGTGCTGTCCAGTGGTGATAAAATGAACAAAGTCTTTGCTCTTTGTGAGGGTAAATACTCTCCAAAAGGTGAGCAGGATAAACAGATAATTACACAGATAACTAACAGTGTACCCAGAAAGTTGTGACACTTGTTTCCAAAGGAAACCACAGCATTTCAGAACTGCTCATTGACCTTGCTATGAACTCCTGCTTTCTAGGGTGAATATTGAAGATTAGGAGAGAGCCCTGTGCATCTCCTAGTGATTGCTGTGTTCCAAGAACTGGATGTAAATTAACTTGATTATTTTTTCTGTCCACCAAACAAATCCATTACCACAATCACTTGTATTGTGGGGTACAAGTATTAAAAACTTGAATGTTTTTAGAAGTGCAGAGAATGTAAGTTATATTTAAATGTCTTTTTTTTTTTTTTTTTTTTTTTTGAGAGAGAGCAAGTGCGTGGGGAGGAGTGTCACAGGGAGACAGAGAGAGAATCTTAAGCAGGTTCCATGCTCAATGCAGAGCCCAGTGCAGGGCTCAGTCTCCCTACCCTGGGACCATGCCCTGAGTCAAAATTAAGATTCAGATGCTCAACTGACTGAGGCTCCCAAACACCCCCAAAATTCTTGAAATGAGTTTTCCTCTGGCCTTAATTCTCTTAGATTTATAGGAATTCTTAGGATCTTAAATGTTCATATATATTTTAAAAGTTAAATTAAGAACTCAGTAAATTGGGATTTTTGTTTGGTTGGTGTTGTTCCCTTTTTCTGTTTTAAGAGTAAGATATAGGTTTGGGAAATGTCGCATCTGATAATTGAAGAATGATGGGTTTATTGCTGTTTTTATTTGTTTGCTTTTCAATGTTTAAAAAGGGTCCAGATTGGCTTCTACATAACTTTGAAATGACTACTTTCTGGTGTGAGAACTATTCAAAAACTTGATTACTTGAAACAAATTTCCATCTTGTGATTATTGTCACTTTGATTCATACCTTGGGAGAAATAATTGTAGAAACGAGATTTTTCTCTTTTTTAAATTTTTTAACATTTATTTCTGAGAGAGAGAGAGAGACACACACACACACACACACACACACACACACACACACACACACAGAATGCAAGTGGGGGAGGGGCATAAAGGGAGGGAGACACAGAATTTGAGGCAGGCTCCAGGCTCTGAGCTGTCAGCCCAGAGCCTGATGTAGGGCTCGAATTTATGAACTGTGAGATCATGACCTGAGTCAAAGTCAGATGCTCAACCGACTGAGCCACCCAGGTGCCCCTTGATTTTATTAAAAAAAAAAAAAAAAAAGACTTGGTGGAGAAGTATATTTTTTCAACTATTTGGAGACATGTATAGTAAGTACTATGAGTTCTAGCTGAAGACTGTATGTTGTCAAAATAAGATTTTAACTGATAATCTTAATTCTTCCTTTGACTATACATTTTTCAAGATGAGAAATAATAATAAATTCTAGTTGACTTTAAACACTCACTGTGGATAAATGTGAACAAGGAAATCTATTTTCACCTCTATCATTTCTGTTTTCCTGGATATTCTAGCTGATGTAATTAAAAAATAAAACTAAATGAATTTTTATAATATGAGTTCCTTACCTGAAAATCCCAAGAAAATAAACCAAAAGCTATTAAAACTAATAAGAATTTTAACAAGGGTGTAAGTCACAAAGTAAATATGCAAAATTAATAGATTCCTATATACCAGCAATAAATAGAAAACAAAATGAAAATGTTATATCATTCATAATGCAATAAAAATAGCAAATATCTAGAAATAAAGTTAATATTAATTATCTAGAAATAAAGTTAACAGTGTGCAAGGCCTACATGGAGACAGTCATAAAGTTTTACTAATAGAAAAGAATGAACAACAAAATGGATGAAAATAGTTATTTTCCCATAAGGGAAAATAAAATATTATAAATATATCAATTCTTCCCACATTAATTTATAAATATAATGCAATTCTCATCAAAATCTTAATGGAACTTTATTATAAACTTGAAAAAATATGCTAAAATTTCAGCTGGAAAACTAAACAGTGTGATTGCCCATGGTAATTTATAAAAGAACAGTTATGAAGAGAGGATACATTCCAACTAATATAGCCTTAAACACTCTAAGCTTATAAGAACTAAAATAGTAAAACACTGTCCTAAGACTTGGAAGATAGAAAAATGGAATAAGTAGAGAATACACCCTGGTGATCCAAGGATATTTAAGGATTTAAGCTGTGGGGTACCCATATGGCTCAGTTGGTTAAATGTCCAACTCTTGATTTCAGCTCTGGTCAAGATCTCATGGTTTATGAGATCAAGCCCTGCATTGGGCTCTGTTTTGACAGCGTGGAGCTTACTTGGTTCTCTCTGTCTCTGTCTCTGTCTCTCTGTCTCTGTCTCTCTCTCTCTCTCTCTCTCTCTCTGTCTCTCTCTGTCTCTCTCTCTCTCACACACACACACACACACACACACTAAATAAACTTAAAAAAAATTAAGATGTGACAAGAGATAGTCTTTGCCATAAGTATAGACTGCTGCTCTACCATCTATAATGATTCCAAATAATTTCAATATAGGGAAATATTTAAATGTATTTCCCTAAATATTTCTGTCACATTGGTGGGGGTAGGGGCTTGAACAATATTCTAACAAAATATTCAGGGATATCTACAGAGAATTGAATTAGCTTTGAAGATTCTTTTTTCTTCTAATAGCAAAAACTTAGTAAGTGTTTTAAAATTTAACAATGAATGTTAGGTTTAGATGAGCAGAATATTCTACAATGAAAAAGAGAGAGAAAGACAAATGAAAGGGTCAGGGGGAGGGAAGAAGAGATTAAGACCCACATTTTTATAGTTAGTAATATGTATATCCGTACCCAAATGCACACACAAAAATGAGAGACAAATTGTTAACAGGGATGAAGGTATTAAAGTTATTTCTTCTTTTTGTTTTCTTTTTTTTTTTATTTTTTTTATTTTTTTTAAAAATTTTTTTTTTCAACGTTTATTTAATTTTGGGACAGAGAGAGACAGAGCATGAACGGGGGAGGGGCAGAGAGAGAGGGAGACACAGAATCGGAAACAGGCTCCAGGCTCCGAGCCATCAGCCCAGAGCCCGACGCGGGGCTCGAACTCACGGACCGCGAGATCGTGACCTGGCTGAAGTCGGACGCTTAACCGACTGCGCCACCCAGGCGCCCCTCTTCTTTTTGTTTTCTAAGAAAAAGCACAAACTCATTCTAAACAACTACAATGGATTGTAGATGTTTTCATTCCTATTTTGGACTCATCATTAGTGAAAACCATGTTTGTGTGATAGGTTTTTATGAAGAGCAGAGAATAATAAAATAAGATGAAAATTTAGTCATCTGATTCAGATGAAAAGTGCTTTAGTGTTTTTTTTTAGAGGCTTTTTTAAAGTTTATTCTGAGAGAGAGAGAGAGCATGCATGCAAACAGGGAAGGGGCAGAGAGAGAGAGAGAGGGAGAGAATCCCCAGCGGGCTCTGTTCTCTCACTTGGAGCCAGATGTGGGGCTTGAACTCAGAAACTATGAGATCATGACCTGAGCTGAAATCAAGAGTCAGATGCTTAACCAACAGAGCCACCCAGGTGACCCCCCGCCATGTTCTTTTTAATCAGAGAAAGGAAGTTTCAACAAGAGATTAAATACCTACTTTCTATAGCCAAAGTGTCACTACACTAAATTTTCTTCATCAAGAGATCAATTCTGCATTTCCGTAGGAGATTGACAAGAGGGGAGGGTTTCAGTAACAGAAAGAAAAAGTAGCGCTAAGGTATCAAGGAGAGTGTGAAGGTCAATAACTGAAGACGACTAATAAAATTTGGCCAGTTGTAGGTACCAGTTATAACACATACTTCAAAATAATTACTTTGTGTGCTTAAACATTCTTTTGAAAATAAGTAAATATACAACATAATACTTAAATAAATGCATAGATCATATTTCATAGGTTACAAAAATTCTTGCAGTCCTTCATCTCTTACTTTGAGGAGGCATGTCCTTATGCAGCTATATTTTTATCACAGAAATGAAACCCATTTGTTCTTTCATTCCTTATTCTAGCATATGCATAATGTAGAAATAAGTACACTGTATATAAGATGTTTGCATGATCCTAAAGGACTATATGAGTCTTAACCTGGGAGCATCTTATTTATTATGAAGAACTAGACCACATACAGTGACCACTTTCGATGGGTGCAGGTAGTGAGGGAAGCAATCTGTTTCACCAGGATTTTCATTACTGAATTTGGGCACAGTTTAGAAAATGCACTAGCATTGGGAGTCCTCCATAATTCTGATATTTTACAGCAGCTACATAAATGCAAATTCAAGTATCTTCATTAGCGCTGTTTCAAAGGTAGAAAGGGATTTTGGCAGGAAAGACATCTGTGCAACAGCACGAAGCTTTTACATTTTCACAAGTTGAAACTGATGGAAATGAATTGACATGCTTGGCTTCTTTCCTTTTTATTTCTTATATGAAAAAGTCTCTCTCTCCCACCCCCCACCTCTCTCCCTCTCTCTTTTTTTCTGCCTAGAGTTCTTATTCAGTTGATGTTTTCCTACCTACAATTTGTAAGCTTGGGACTATAAATGAAACATAGGGAGCTCATTCTACTGAGATATTTGTATAAGCTTCAACAAGACGTTTACATAAAATGTTTGAATAACAGTCTAAGAATGATCACTAAAAAACTTTCAGTGGCTCTGTAGTCAGTTCTGTGGACAGAAATTGTCCTGAACTCTAGTAATCTACTTCCCTTCTTTGTCTTATTCTTATTAAAATGTTTTACCAGCGATTCAGCAAAGTATGGTAGTTAAGAGTTCACAAGTTCACACAGAGGCACTCCCAGGTGTGGGTGCTGCTCTGTCTTACAACTTTGTGACTTAACACAAGGTCATATTATTCTACTTCCAAGTTTCAATTTCTTCTTATGTAAAATGAGGTAATAATAGTATAGAATATTTACTGATGGTTGGATACGTTCATGCATATAAACATATAGAACATAGCTGGCAGTAAGAAAGAGTTGGGTAAATAGTAGAGATCATTTCTAAAGTGATAATGATAGGAATGTGTAAAACTATGTCCTTCCCTTAGGACAATGAGGGGAATATGATAATGTGTCACAGAGAACTTGGGAAGTCAAATGAGGGGAATGTGTTAACTTAGGAAACACGCCGTTCTCTGTTTGGATTATCATTGCCCCCATGTATTAATCAACCAGTCTGTCCCAGTCATCATGCTAAGCAATGTATAATCATTATTCTTATCCCTCAAAACAAACTTTTATTAATGATAGCTCATTAAGAAGTAAACTAACTTCACCAAGGTAAACACTCATGAAGAGAAACATCAGGCTTTGATTCTATATCTTGTCAATACTAAAGCCCATTTTATTTCCACTGTACCTCACTACCCCTGTCTCAGGATGTTGCTTCTCATCTGGAGACTGAGGCTTTCTCACACTGATTTGAGGCTTTGGATCAGTGACAGTGCCCCCAATGGTCATGGAGAAAAAGTACATCAAGGGTGGACTGCATGGTGGGTCATCTACTGCCAAGGCCATATGACTTAACAGTAATGCAGACCTAGGAAAATTGGTAGAGGAATGAGCTTTCAGAGGTGGTAACCAGCTTTAAACAACACTGTTTGGTTTAGGAATAGATTAATATTGAGTATAATTTTTTGAGGGCTCAAACAATCACCTTGAGTGTAGCTTTGGCATCTTTGGAGCAGAGTTGACTATTGGGCTTGGCTTGAAGAAAGATCAAAACTGGCCTTTAGATACTTGAGAAATACTTATGATAAAGCAAGGGTGAGTCCTTGGAGAGAATGCAGGCAGAATTTTGTGAAGTTGCTCATTTTTATAGGTGGACTAATGCATGCTAGTGTTAGCTTATTGCATGCTAGTGTTAGAAGAATGAGGGGACAGAGCTTGTAATGGTCATTAGTGAGAGGTCCTGAGGTTAGGACAGGGTCCTAACTGATTGTTATTTCAGGGCTTCCCCTTGGGTATTTGGAATCCCAAGCAAACATTTTTTTACAGGGCCTCTTTATTTATACGTAATTTGACTGAACTAAAATCAGAGTGTCAGGCCTACTTAGGTAGCCTTATCTCATGTAATCCTAAGAAAAAGTACTATACCAGGTATGGGGAGCAATCTGCATGTTAGGCTACCCTCCTGGAACTGGGTCCCTGCTATGGGGCCCTAGGATGATCCTTATAAGTTCTAGAGCTCCTTGGGGCATCTGGTTAATCCTGTGTAAGGTAGAGGGCCAGAGGATTCTTTAAGTGGGAAAAATGGGAATCAGACCCCCATGCAGGCTCCATGCAGGCAGGAATGCCAACCCTCTACCATCACCCAAAGAGGAGCTTAGAGAACTTTAAAGAAGGCCCTCCAAAGTGCAAGGACCACTGATGTAAAGGCCTTGTGGCAGAGAGCCTCCAGCCTGGTTCTAAGGGTGTTATTTAGCTACTTTATAACATTTTTTGAAGAGTCCATGAAATAATGCATGCAGCTTGCTTAGACATTTCCTCACAGGTGATTGGTACTCAAGGTTAGACGTCTGATGACATCTACCAATATTCATGGGCTTTGTCAACTACACCGATCCTATGCAAACTCCAGTTAGGTGATTGTGTTTCTGTTGTGGTGGTGATGATGGCTTCTAATAGTTTATAAGAAGCAAAGCATGATTCTGAATGTTTGTGAGAATGTTTACAAAGTTTGTTTTCCTAACTACCATGACTCCTGTGATTTCCATGCCATCCTCATTCCCTCTTCTACAGAGGAGGAAACAAAAGGCCAAAGCACAAAAGTACCGCCTTTTGTGCTGTCAGAAGGTGATTGGTTGCATTTAGGTGGTTTACAGTTACCGGGTGCAACGTCTTTGGACGTTGAGCAAGCCCTGTATTGTGAGTCAGTGGTCATAAGTATAAATAAATCTCTCACATCCGGGTGGTGTGCTCTCTCATGTGGTGCTTTCTTTTCTTTCCAGATCCCCCAGATCAGTTACGCATCAACGGCACCTGAGTTAAGTGATGACAGGCGCTACGACTTCTTCTCTCGTGTGGTCCCACCTGACTCCTTCCAAGCTCAGGCTATGGTGGACATTGTAAAGGCCCTAGGATGGAATTATGTGTCTACCCTTGCATCTGAAGGAAGTTACGGAGAGAAAGGTGTGGAATCCTTCACGCAGATTTCCAAAGAGGCAGGTAGGAAGAGATTGCAATGGTCAAGATGACCCTCTTCACATACCTGTGGCTTGTAGTGTTCTTCTCAATCTTTACTAAACACACACTGTACATAATCACTATAGCCCTACTCTCACATTCCCTACTGCCTGTTAAGTGAATTTATAAAGACTTCATTTATAACACTTTGCCATTTTTGAAGAGAATATTTTCAAAAGTGTGAAACTGAAGTACTTGAAAGTATTAGTAGCAGAAGTGGAGAAAAGATGCTGTGCACTAAATTTGGTATCTTATTTCTGTGTAATGAATAACAGTGTGGATTGCAGCCTGCATACAGAAGACTAAGACAGTATTGCTAAATGTGCCTCTCCACACATACCCTTCCTCTCTGCCCCTCTCCAAAATGCATAGAATTATTTAGAATTATGAGACCCTGGTCATGGTGGCCCTTTGCTTTGAAGAGAAATGACAGTGATAGCTCTGAATTACTTGTCCAAAATAAAGTTAAATAAATTATCTAGGCTATAGCCTGTGTTTAGACAAATAATCTTTGGAACTTTAGATTATTTTGAGAAAAATGGCTCAATTAAGTAGTGCTTGTAGTAGATTCTTTTATGTTTATTTATCTCAAAATGGAAGTAAAGGGTTCAGCTGTTTGGCCAGCTGGTTTTCATTGGGCAGATTTTGAAAAATGAGATAAAATTCTTGCATGTAGAAATTCTGGCAATAAATATTTAGACTTCCCCTAATGGAAATATTGGATGTAGTAAACATATATTTAAAAAAAAAAACACATGCGTTGATGTTCCTGTAAAGTTCTTAATGCTAATGTTAGGTCCTCCATTTGGTTGTGAGTATTTCATCTAATCTAAATTGTTATTGACTGGAGTAGTTAACTAATCATAAAAGCAAACAAACAAACAAGGTGATAGAAACAGAGGTCCTTTTCATAAGGAAAGATGTCATAAATCCTGAAGACATGGTTTTGAATATTTGACTCAGACTACAGATATACCCAGAAATGTAAAGCATTGGCATGTATCTGCACATGGCTACTGAAAGGAGGCCAGGGCTTGTGTAAATCCCATGATTTTAAGTCAGTACATTATCATTAGCTCTAATTTGAATAATTCACTGGAAGCATTACTTTTCCTTCTGACTGAAATATTCTTACTCTTAGTACCTTTGACTAGATAACTTTTGATCGTTCATAGGTCTCATCCTAAATGCCATTTCTAGGTTAATATAAACATTCCCCAAATTGCCTTGGTTCTATTTGCTTGACCTTGTATTTCTAGTGTCTTTTCCCACAGCACTTGTTACATGGTAGTATAATTTGTTGGTGGTGATGTTTTCTATCTTGCCCCCTAGACTCTACTAGGGGATCATGTCCGTCTCATTCACTACTGCTGTCCCAGCTGCTGTGTTTCCAAGGGAAACGTACTTAATATAATTCATTTAGAAATTTTCTGATTAGGAAAGAAATCCTGTGTTCTTGTATCATGCATGCCATGATTTGTAGGAGTCATTAATAATTGACTTCGTGTACTTCCAAAGAAATACCTAATCAGTTTTGACAATTGTGTTTTTATTTCTTTCTTTGTTTCTTTGACTTCTGCTTTGACCCAAATGCTAGAAGCCAATTTAGAGCAATAACTAAAATATGAGTGTAAAAGCCAATAGACAAGACAAGTTAAAGAGAAAATATGGGTAAAATAGTAAGATGAAACTCAGAGATAAAGTTCAGATACCATCTTATTCTACGTTATTGCTGCAAGTGGGTCTCAAATTTAATGCTGATCTTTTGTGCTGGACAAAGCAAAGAGCACTACTCATTTTGTTACAAAATTTACAGTGTTCATAAGGTCAAAATCATGTTGATTGCCCGGTAAGGGACAGGAACAAGACAAATTTTTGCTCTGGATCTTTTATAAAGAGCTATATTTTCTAGACAGGTCAGTGGTGAATTTCATATGGTTGTTTATTCCTAGTGTCACTTGGTGAAAACTTAAGATATAATATCAGAGTCTGCTGTATAATGACACTGCAAAAAGGAAAAGCCTTTATGGTAATATGGTATCAACTCCCAGCTCATAACTTTAGCTAAACATACATTGAAATAACCCAGCTCAGAAATAAAGATTGTATCCTCAGCAGCTATTTCAGATGAGATCCTTCAATCGGAGAGCCTTTGAATTGGGGATGAGAGTAACTAAAAAGCCAGCTTCAGAATTGCAAGAAAACACTGAGGGTTTAGGTAATGTCTTGCAGATTAGTTTTCTTCCTATAAGTATTATAATATTCATTATGTACTTACAGTAAACTTAATCGAAACTGTTGATTTGTGCAATTAATTTAAGTGAATTCACTCATGTGCTTAACAGACACCCCTGCCCCACCCCTAAAGAAAAAAAAAAACAGAGAAGGGGGAAGAATTGCAATTTAAGTGGCATGTAGTACCTTTACTCACCAATGTATACATTGCTTAGAGAAAACTTGAGTGGGGAAACATGATTCCATTGCTTCTTCAGCTGTGTTCACTTATGTGGCCTCGTAATATGAGCATCTTGCTACCCCAAATGTGACTTCAGTAGATAGAGATACATATTCATATGCCACTATCTCTACAGTAATCCAACTGCCTCCTCTGATATTCAAAGAGACACCAATATATTCTAATTCAGAACCATAAAAAGGAGCAGAAAAATTTCCTTTATTGGAACTTCTTGAAAGTATACATGCTTAGGGAATTTTAAGGGTAATTTTAATATTTTTAAGTTTATTTAGTTTGAGAGAGAGAGAGAGAGAGAGCGCACAAGTGAGCAGGGGAGGGGCAAAGAGAGAGGGAGGGAGAGAATCTCAGTCTCACGAATCATGAGATTGTGATTTGAGCCAAAATCAAGAGTCGGAAGCTTAACTTATTGAGCCACCCAGGCACCCCAAGGGTAATTTTAGATGTCTACTTTTTCTCTTGTCTGATGACTGTGGAACCTGGTCCTCAAAGATACAGGTCCACGTGCATGTGTAGGAGGGGTGGCATGGCACAGAGATAAGCAAGCACTGTGGTGTCAGGAACATGTAGGTTTGAGTTAACAGATGCTATTACTTTCATGCTGTAAAACTTTTGATATATGATTTAACTTTTCAGGTCTCTGATTCCTCATGTAGAGAATGCAGTTAGTACCTGATTCATCAGGTTAGTAAAGTAAATAACATCATATATAGGGAATCATGTAACACCCAACAGCACCACATTATTATTAATGAATCACACCAGTTCTCTATAAATTAGTACAGTTATTTGAGTTATAAAAATTTGAAAATAATGCAAGTGATAGATGACTTTTGCCTTTAGTTATAGCTACAAGGTTATATATATATGTTATATATATAATTATATAATATGATATAAGTTACATACATATATAATAGTGAGTTGCTATTTTTGATAATATGCTTTCATTATATAAGAAGCATAAGAAGAAGGGGCGCCTGCGTGGCAGAGTCACTTAAGTGTCCAACTCTTGGTTTTGGCTCGGGTCACAATCTTTTGATTTCGTGACTTTGAGCACTGCATTGGACTCCAAGCTGACAGCCTAGAGTCTGCTTGGGATTCTCTGTCTCCCTCTCTCTCCCTCTCTCCCTCTCCCTCTCTCTCTGCTCCTCCTCCACTCATGCTGTCTCTGTCTCTCTCAAAATAAATAAATAAACTTTAAAAAATGCTTGAGAATCATTAAGAATCATTAATAAAAAGAAGTTAACTGTTCAAATTGTCCTATATATGTAATGTGTGTGTGTGTGTCTGTCTGTCTGTGTGTGTGTGTGTGTATGTGTGTGTGTGACAGAGAGAGAGAGGGATGAGAGTGAGGGATGTTTCTATGTACCGCTAGCAAGCTTGAAGGGGTTACTCCCATTCATAACCATTTGACCTTGAAGATTATGCTTCTTCTCTTTATAAATGTCTTTAAGAGTTTCACCCTTTCAGAATACTTTAGTTCCAAAATTTACTTTAGATTTAAGTCCTGAAGCAGAGGCTACTTGTAGAACTACCACCTGAGGTGTACCTACCATGCCTATAGTCAAGAACATGGGTGAGCTCTCCTTTGCCATACTCTGGTAGCACAAGTGAAGACAATGATGTTTGAAGAAAGAAGCCATCCTTCAACAGGAGGCCAAGTAATTTGTTTGGAACATGGAAACCTAGGCATATATCTTCTCTATGCTGTCAAGGAAAATCTCAGTAAGTCTCCTCTCATGTAGTTGTGGGAAATTGAAACATGCATGGATGCGGCTCCTTGTTGAACTTTCAGAGAGGATCATAACATGATTTTCTCAGATGATGAAATTTTTGTAGAATAGTTATACTTGCACAAATTGCCCTGTGTGTTTGAATGAATGCACATGTAACAGCAATGAAAGCAATTTATTGCTTAATATCACAAGGAATGAGACAGTTCACTCTCAATCCACTTTAAAGTTCAGGTTGATGTAATAACCTAAATAGCCTAAAGTAGAGATACAGATGCCTCTAAGTGACGGTAAAAGTAAATACTTATGAGAGTATTTACACCATTAGTATATTCCAGATTTTTGAAGCAAATTCAGTTCAAGGATTATGAGAGTAAGGACACCACATGTGATTCTTAGACTTTGTGAGACAATTTTCAGGAGAATCCCGAATGACCATTCCTTCACAGTATGACACAAATAGTAATGATTTGCTACTGCCATGGTATCATGATATATGTCAACTTTTCAAAACCTGAAATAACAGTTGAACTATCCTTTGGGTATTTCATGCCAATCACTTAATTAAACAGATATTTCAATTTGTCTTATAAAGTAATTACCATTCTTATTCAGATAAACTGTAGAATTTATTTTTATTTAATACTTTATTTTAGCCTAGAATATTTTTTCCTAGAATAATTTTCTAGAATAATTAGGTGAGACTTAATTGACAATTAATAACTTTTATACAGCCCTTAGTCTTTTAAGATCTCAGAACTAGTTGCTTATTACAGGATTCTGTGCTCTCTGTCTTCTGAAATGCAACATTCTCCTTCGTTGTGTATGAATTGTCAGTCTTCCCCATCCTCCCATAACCTCTATGAGGCCAATGATTTTTGCCTTACACCCCTATCATCTACTGCAGTATTTGACATATAAAAGGCATTTAGTAAACATTTAAGGGAAGGAGAGAAGGAAGGAGGAATTGCATTTCTTCCTTTGCCCTTTAGAAAAACAAAGCCTGTAGAAGAAGCACTTATGACATAAAATTTCATGATATATAATTTTGTGACTTGTGGGTCACACTACATTCTTCTCTCTTTTGATCCCCCCACAAAACTTAAAGCAGTATGATGCAACAGTCTGTAATTCCCAATGCCTCCATCTAAGGTGAATTTCAGGATAAACTTTCCTTTCCTTTCCTTCTTCCTTCTTCATTCTTTCTTCTTCCTTCTTCCTTCTTCCTTCTTTCTTCTGTATGCCTGTCTCTGTCTATGCCATGGTGACTATAGAAAACTTAGAGGCATTTTTATATGTAGTTACAGTATTTCCTGAATGAAGTGTTCAGTGGTCCTAGTTTAAATACAGGCATTAAACATTCAAAGTCTAAATTTCAAAATACAAAATCACAAGGACTCTCATGGTATCATTTATCTTCAGTTGTCCTTAAAACTGAACTGTAAATTCCTGAAGAAGAGACTTTATATTATTTTATTTTATTTTTTGGATTTTCTGTGGTTAGCACAACATTTAAAATTTTTTTTTAACGTTTATTTTTGAGATAGAGAGAGACAGAGCATGAATGGGGGAGGGGCGGAGAGAGAGGGAGACACAGAATCGGAAGCAGGCTCCAGGCTCTGAGCCATCAGCCCAGAGCCGACGCGGGGCTCGAACCCACAGACCGTGAGATCGTGACCTGAGCTGAAGTCGGACGCTTAACCGACTGAGCCACCCAGGCGTCCCACAACATTTTAAATTTTAACTCATACTCCATTTATTAGCACATCTTAGAGGTGACCCCTTAGCCACATCACCATTACCATTTAGTTCTGGGCCACATTTGATTCACCTTCATTCATAGCCACAGCTATCCATGCCTCCAGATTAGCCCCTCCAATAGTATTCATTCAGCTATAATGATAATTTTTCTAAAATACTAAGAAAGCCATTTCATTATTGTCTGTTGCCTCTCTTTCCCCAGAGGGTTAAGTAAAAGATCTAGCATGGCATATAGCTTCTTTCTAGTCTAGTGTCTGCTTTAATCACCAGTCTCATTCCCATACTATCCTTGCCCACTTGTATTCCCATACAAGCCTCCATATGTACTCTCTCTACCTGCCACACGATCAACCTTCTGTGACTATCAGGAGGCTCTGTTCCATTGCAAATGCTATGCTTCTGCTTGGGCTGCCAGATAACTCCAACTTGTTTTTTTTTTTTTTTTTTTTTAACTTAACACCTTGGGAAAAGCTATCCCTGACTTAATCTTCCTTCATGATCCTATTTTTGATTGCTGTGTATACATTTGTCTATTTTAACAGCACTCCATTTTAAGTCTACCTCCCTGAATAAATTCATAGAGAATGCCCATCTGCACAAGTCTTGAGGAGAAAACAAGCCTGCATACTGCTATAGAGCTAAAAGGGTCAGGTATTCATCTTCCCAGCCTCCCCTGAAGCCAAGGCACAGCCATGTAACCCAGTCTTGGCTAATTAGATATGCCCACCATAGATGAATCAAGAGTTGGGGCACAAAGAAGCAGGAGCAATGGAAAAACCCATGTTTTTTGCAACAACAGCAGTGTTACCCATGTTTCTGGGAGGGGAGGGGGTGTCCAGCATGAGTGGGCAGCAGTAGTATAATCTCCAACTCCTCATTCCATAAGTAGTGGCAACAGTGCCCCAGCTAACTTAGTTCTCTGACACCTTTTTTGGCTTTTTCCTAACAGCTCAGTCATCCTTTGTTTAGGCTCATTTTCTGTCTTTGACTCCCTGGCCTCCCACTGGTTCTGTGGGTTGTCCAGCATAATTTCAGTAGTAATAATTAAAATTTATAATTTATTTTCTACTTGATCTAGACAGGCTTTACCTCAGTTGTTTGGCTTTTACCTTCATTAATATAATTGAGAGTGAGTAGAACTCTCTTCTGTGAGTTCTGTAACAGCTTTGGTATAACTCTGTCATGGAATTGGTTGTGTGTTACTGTAATCTGTCTAATTATCCTCTCCCATTATAAGTGTATTGAGGATAGGCATTATGTTGTATTTGTCTTTCAACACTCTATGCTCAGATAATGCCCAATATATATTACGTTCAATAAATCCACATTGAATTTAAAAATTATTAATAATGGAAGAGATGATGATTTCATGGCTGTAGTTGGTACCGTGAAACTGTTAGAAGTTTTTCCAATTTTGGCTTTCTAAACTTGTTATTAACCTGTTATAATAAACTGACTTTATAGAAGGAAAGATCTGACATAAAAAATCTGCTGATTCACCTTACATTCATCCAGTGCATGTCTGAGTATTTTCTTTCTGTCAGATACTGTGTTGGATAATAGTTATAAATAATTATAGTAGTAAAAATCACAAAACAAAAATAATAATCCTTGCTTTCTAAGGTTAGAAATACGTAAGTAGAGCCATGAAAAGAGACTTGTTGGGGCATGCTGAAAGGGAGGACTCTGGAAGAAGGTAGATGCTTCACTAAGCCTCAGAGTACTTAGGAGTTAGCAGATAAGGTTTACCTAACGGGGGTAATGAATGACATTTTAGGAAAAGAGAGTCATATTAAAAACACAAAAGAAAATTATCTAATGGTATTTTAAATTTTAAATGGTATAAGAAAAATAGCATTGCTTTGAAAAAAATTATGAGTCTTGAATTACTGTGATGTAAAATGTTCTCCCACACAACATGGAAACTATTGCAGAAAATGCTCTGGCTTTTGAGCCAAGAACTTCTGGTTCTGGTCCCAAGTCCTGTAATAACTGACCAGGAGTCAGCATACTGCTCTTTGAGTTGTAAAGTCGGTGCATATTTGTTGAGAAAACTACTCTTTCCTTGTTCAGGCAGTTCTCAGATGCATATCAAGCTGATTGCAAAGGATGGGTTTCTGCCAGGCAATAATAGACTGTCATTGTTGATGTGGGACTGGAAATAGATGATGACAGAGTAGTTTTGCTGCATGAAGGAATAGACACTGGAAAAGACATCTCAGTAATTCCTTCTCACCTCTTCTACATACTTTCATTGTACCTGAGCATCATGGAGGTATATGAAAGGATCTGAAGATAGAGTGAACTCCTCCTTTTCTCACCTACTTGATATGATTACCATATGTTGCATATGCTTAGGAGAGAAAAGACATGGGATTGTGGTACTGAGATTAAAGATGAAGTGAAAAGGAACTTAGATCAACTTTTGTTGAGGACTGTATTAGGCAATAGAATCTCTTGGTCAGTTGGGTAGAGGAGAGGAAGATTGTTGTTCTGGGGTAGTTTATTTTGGAAAGTAACCATGATTTTGCATAATATTATACCCACTGAACTTTAGAAACAGAATGCTTGATTTATTCTCCCTACTTAGTAACGCCGCATTCAGCCTTCAAGTGAAGCTTTCTTTTCTCAGTCTTTACAAAAGTGTTCATTGGAAAAGACTCTCAATTTGATTCTCATAGGTTTTGAAGGATATCAAGAAGAGAGAGAGATTTCAGTAGAAAAAAATAGAAGAATATCAGTTAGCTTATAAAACTAGAAGGAAATATACAGAGTTCAAATGCTTTTTTGGCGTGCATATGTTTTGGTTGTGGGAAAGTAGGAACCTTGATTTTGAGTCCCATTAAGACCATACACAGTGGGGAAGAGACATTTCCCAATGGAATGTCAGTGACCTATCCAAAATTTGGGGAAGGTCACGGTCTAAAATATATTATCTTCTTGGTTGCCTTTTCCAGAGGCTTCCCGGGGTTTCATTCCACTGGGATAGGTAAGTAAGGGGGAAGAGAGGTTTAAACAGAATCCACGCAGAAAAATGCATTCATCAAAATGGTGGCAAGGATGTGGGCACTGGAAACAGTCAAATGGATAGTCTGAAAAACAAATACTCTAGTCCAAGAAACCTTAGATTAATAATAGGTTGCTTCAAAATATCTATTTACTGGACTTCAGCTCCTTCCTAAATAATTTTGTATTTTGAACAACTTGATGTGTGTAAATATAGCCTCTTTGAGACCTGCACAGTGGGATCTGTTTTCCTTTTATTTGACAAATGGATCCCTGCTGTTAAATCTTTCAAGAGATTATAGGTAATTCTACAAAGCTTTCCATCAGTTGCATTAGCACTCTCAGGCAAACTGAAGGATCAGTAGCTATCCTAAACACAAACTACATTAAGATTTTGAAATGCTTTGACCTTGGGTAGCTCCAAATGTGCCTATTCCTGATTTTTTCACATTTCTTGTTACTCTTTTGGCTGGATATCTTAAATAACAAAAACTTTAAACATATTGCTAATGATCATTAGATGACATTATTTGATTACATTAATATTTTAGAGTTGGCATTAACTGTCAAGTAAACTCCTTTTTAGATAGATATCAGTGGGATGCCATCACTCTTTTTAGGTCATACTGTCATGGTGACCCTTTGAGAAACTAGTATATAGTTACAACATAGATTTTTACACAGAAGGGAAAATATTAAAAGAAAAGTTATCGTGATAATGATATAGGTCTTAAGAGAATAATTAGAGCTACATATTAGAAGTGCCTAAATAAATGAATACTTAACTAAAATGTCCACTTGCAAGAACGGTTTCTTTTTCTTAGAGTATTAGTGATCCTTTGCATTTAAATTTTTAAAAATTAAAAAAAATCAATAATACACACACAAACTTGGTGTATTTCTTATCAAAGAAGGTTAATTTCCTGGGAAAGATAAAGTTGTCAGAATTTTAACGACAGAAATTTTGATAAGTGATGACTAATTATATAGAAGTGTGTTGTTTTTGAACTCATAATGCTAGAGGGTACAAAATTCTTTGGCATAAACATTGTTAATACTTACTTTTATATCAGGATCATGAGTGTTATTTTCTAAAATCCTGTTATATGGTAATGCACTTGGTACACATTTCACTCTCCACACTTTTGAGTAAGTAATGTTAATTTTGCTATCAGTCTCTTCTTATGGGTGTTTTGTTCAACAGTTACCAGAGAGGAACTAAGATAGGACGTAGAAACTGGAATGGCTTACATTAGACTCACAGATTGCATTCTTCTTGAGGGTTTGCATTATTTATTTATTGGGCTCTCACTATATTTTTTCCCAGCTTTATTTAGATATAATTGGCATACAGCATTATGAAAGTTTAAGGTATACAATGTGATGATTTTTAAACACCTATATATTGCAAAATAATGACTACTGTAGGGCTAGTCAACATCTGTTGCCTCACATGATGACCATTTTGTTTTGTGGTAAGGATATTTAAGATTTGCTCTCTTAGCAACCTTCAGGTATGTAATACAGTGTTGTTAATTATAATCACCATGCTGTACCTTAGATCCCTAGCATTTATTCATCTTCTAAATGAAAGTGTACCATTTGACTGACATCTCCTAGCCACCTACGCCTCCCAACCTCTGGCAACCACCATTCTACTCTGTTTCTATGAGTTCGGCTTTCAACCTATCACCATTGAATATGATTTTAGTTGTCAGCTTGCCATATTATTATGTTGAGGCATCATCTCTCTATAACCAATTTTTTAAAATTTTATTTTATATACCCAATTGTTGAGAGTTTTATCATGAAAGGATGTAGTATCTGATGCTTTATCTGCATCTGTTGAGATTAACCGTATGTATGTTTTTTTCCCCTTTTATTCTATTAAGGTAATGTATCACCTTTATTGATTTTACATGTTGAACCATTCTTGTACCCCCAGGAAAAATCCTGCCTGATTATTGGTATATGATCATTTTAGTATGTTTTGATTTCAGCTTGCTAATGTTATTTATTTATTTAGTTAGTTAGTTAGTTAGTCATTAATGTATACTTGACAAAAAATGTTACATTACTTTCAGGCATACAACATATGTAGATTTGTTGAGAATTTTTTTCTATATCCATCAAGGATACAGGCCTGCATTTGTGTTGTAGTATTGTCTTCTTGCTTAGGTATCAGAATAATGCTGTCCTCATGAATTGAATTTGAGAATTTTCCATCATCTTTAATGTTTTAGAAGAATTTGCATTAGGTTTTCATTAAATTATTGGTAGAAGTAACCAGGAAAACCATTTGGTACTAGGCTTTTCTTTTTTGGGGAGATTTTGATTACTTATTCAGTCTTCTTACTAATTATTGGCTTGTCAGAGTGTCTCTGTGATTTGCCCTTGCTACGTTGTATGTTTCTAGACATTTATCCACTCCTGTGTCATCCAATTTGTTGGTACATTATTATCCACAGTAGTCTTTAAAGAACTTTATTTCATCTGTAGTATCATTTGTAATGTCTCCTCTTTCATTTATGACTTTATTTGATTTTTCTCCTTAGTTGTTTAGCTAAATTTGTTTTCTTAGTTGTCTGGCTAAAATTTGTCAATTTTGTTTGTTATTCTTTCCAAAAAAATAGCTCTTACTTTTGTCATTATTTTCTGCTATTTCTTTATTTCTGCTCAAATTTTTGCTCAAATTTTTGTTATTTCCTTTATGCCTGACTTGGGGCTTAATTGTTTGTTTTTTTGCTTGTTTTATTTTTTTCTACTTAATGTAGAAATGTATTGCTATAGATTTCCCTCTTACAGCTACTTTTTCTATATCCCATAAGTTTTGATATGTTGTGTTTCCATTTTCATTTGTTTCAAAGTATTTTTTGATTTCTTTTTTGATCTTTTTGGTGCTCTGGAGTGTGTTGTTTAATTTTCACATGTTGTGAAATTTCCAGTTTTCTTCCTGTTATTGATTTCTAGTTTTATATCATCATGGTTATAAATGACACCTGGTATGATTTTGATCTTCCTCAATTTTCTAAGACCTGTTTTGTGACCTATCATATGATCTATCCTAGAGAATGTTTTCTGAGAACTGGACAAAAATCTGTATTCTGCTGCTGTTGGCAGAAATGTCCTATATATGTCTGTTAGGTTCATTTGGGCTAAAGTAGAAGTTCAGTGTTTCCATACTGATTTTCTGCCTGGATGACCTATCCATTGGTAAAAGTGGGCTACTGAAGCCCCCCATTATTATTGTACTGTTGTTTATTTCTGTCTTCAAATCTGTTAGTATTTGCTTAATATATTTAGGTGCTCAGATACTGGATGCATATATATTTATTGTTATTATTATAGTCTCTTGATGAATTGACTATCATTATCTGATGACCATTTTTAAAACTTTCTTTCTTTCTTTCTTTCTTTCTTTCTTTCTTTCTTTCTTTCTTTCTCTTTCTTTCTTTCTTTTTTTCTTTCTTGCTTTCTTCTTTCTTTCTTTTTTTCTTTCTTTCTTTCTCTTTCTTTCTTTCTCTCTTTGTTTCTCTCTCTTTCTCTTTCTTTCTTTCTTTCTTTCTTTCTTTCTTTCTTTCTTTCTTTCTTTCTTTCTTTCTTTCTTTCTTTC
>NW_024412414.1:7487047-7516803 GCF_014898765.1 Herpailurus yagouaroundi | reverse complement strand
TTCTTTCTTTCTTTCTTTCTTTCTTTCTTTCTTTCTTTCTTTCTTTCGAATGTGACCAGAGGAGGGAAAGAAAGGGAGGGTGAGAGAATCTTAAGCTCATCTCTGTGCCACCAGTGTAGAGCCCAATGTGGGGCTTGAACTCATGAACTGTGAGATCATGACTTGAGCCAAAAACCAGAGTCAGATACTTAAGTAAGCCAGCCAGGTGCCCTTCTGATGGCCTTCCTTTGTCTCTTATTGAGGTTTTTTTTTTTTTTTTTCTTTTGTGTTTTTGTTTGTTGTTTTTCCCCATACTCAGTTAATCCTCTCATATGGGAATGAAAAGTCCACTTCTAAAGTTAAAGTACTTCTCAGAATACAATGATTTAATGTTCTTACCTCTTTTAAGTTCTTCTATATGTCCCCATTCCAACTTTCAGGATCTCATTTTTCCAAATAAATGTTCTCACTTTAATAGTAGATAGCCTTTGAGACATGGTATTATGGTTTTTGGCTTAAAGTATATTTTGTGTGATGTAAGTATTGTAACTCTTGTTTTCCTTTCTTTTATACTTGCATGGAATCTTTTTCTGTCCCTTCACCTTGAGCCTTTGTAATTCCTTAAAGCTGAAGTGTCTGTTGTAGGCAGCATATATTGGGTCTTGTTTTTTGTTTGTTTGTTTTGTTTGCTTATTTTTCTTCATTTGTTTTTTGAATCCATTCAGCCACTCTGCCTTTTGACTTAATAATTTCATCTATTTACATTAAGAGTAATTATTGATAGGTAAGGACTACTAATGACATTTTATTAATTGTTTTCTGGCTATTTTGTAGTTTCTCTTGTCCCTTTCTCCCTGTCTTGCTGATTATGAATTGGTGATTATTCTTAGTGGTATGCTTTGATTTCCTTTTTGTTATCTTTTATTTACTGTTGCTTTTTGTTTTGTGACTCTTATAAAGGCTTACATAAAACATCTTATAGATATAATATCTATTTAAGGCTGATAACTTAACTTTGATTTCATACAAAAACTCTACTCTCTTATTCCCCCACCCTTTTAGGTTTTTAATGTCACAATTTGCCTTTTTTTATATTATATATTCATTGGCCTATTATTGTAACTATAGTTTTTTTTATACTTTTTTTTAACCTTTATACTAGAGTTAAGTGGTTCACATACCACATAACAGTGTTGGAGTGTTCTGAATTTGATGTATCCTTACCTTTACCAGTGTGTTGTATATTTTCATACATTTTCCTGTTATTAATCATCTGCCATTCAGTTTCAGTTGAAGAACTCCTTTCAGCATTTTTTTTTTTTTTTTGTAAGGCGAGTCTAATGATGAACTTCCTCTACTTTTTGTTAACTGGGTAAATCTTCATCTCTTCTTTATTTTTGACAAAAAACTTTGCTAAATAGAGCTTTCTTGGTTTAATTTTTTATCATTATTTTTCTGTCATTACTTTGTGTGTATCATCCTACTCTCTCCTGGCCTTTAAGATTTCTGCAGAGACATCTGCTGATTGCTTTATGAGAGTTCCCTTGATTTTTATATGTGTCTTGAAGGAGATCTCTTTAAATTAAGTTTGTTTGGTGACCTATGAGCTTCATAAACATGGATATCTGAATCTCTCCCCAGATTTGCAAAGTTCTCAGGCATTGATTTCTTCAAATAAGCTTTCTGCACTCTTCTCCATCACTTCCCCCTTGAAACTCTAATAATGAATAAAATGCTTCTTTTGATGATATCTGATAGATCACATAGGTTTTCTTCATTCTTTTTTTATTCTTTTTTCTTTGTTCCCTTCAGACTAGATAATTTCAAAGTTCCTATCTTCTAATCTATGGATTCTTTCTTTTGCTTGATCCATTCTGGTATTGATGCTCTCCACTGCATTTCTTGTGTCATTCATTGTACTCTTTAGCTCCAGAATTCCTATTTGACTCTTATGATTTCTATCTCTTTATTAAAGTTGTCATTTTGTTTGTGTGTTGTTTTCTTGTAGCTCATTGAGTTTCCTCAAAATAGTTATTTTGAATTCTTTATTGTATAAATTGTGGATCTCCATGTCTTTGGGATTATTACTAAAAGATTACTGTGATTCTTTGGTGGTCTCTTGTTTCCTTGATGTTCCATATTCTTTGAAGTATTGTGTTGCTGTCTTTGAATTTGCAGTAGTGGTCACCTTTAAAGTCATTACTAACTGACTTCAGGAGAGAAATGACTTCCAACATTTTGATAGGGAGTCTGAGGTTTCCTCTGTCTTCCTTTGGGTGCTTTATGTTTCTTGCTTCCTGTTGTAGCAGGATTCTTAAGCTTGTGTGTCTTTTCTTGATCCTGCATTGTACCATGGCAGGTGGTAGAGCTAAAGTTCAATTTTGTGGGCTTTTTCCTGGCTCACATATTCATGTTGGCATTTTCATCAGATGTCTGCCAAAGCTCAGGCTTGCTACCTTTCGGTGCATGTATAGAGAGCCCGCCATAGTTTGGAAGTGTGTGTGGATGAGCTGTACACAGCACTGGGGATGCCTGTGGGCAAGCTAAGGTGATTTGTGGACAAGGTGTACCCATCAGGTCATGGGTGGATTTCTTGATGGGATCTGAAATGCAGTTAGTGGGATCTATATCCCTTTCTTCTGAGAGTCCTGTGTGCCTCTCTCTCTACCTCTTCCAACCCCCCATGGCTCATGACTCCATAATCTGATGGTGTGAGACAGAACTGAGACTCTTTGGTAATGTCCCATATAGCTGGGGAAGACAAACATTCAGTCCCATGCTCTTATTTAATCCCCAGGAGAAATCATGTACTGAGAAGATCTCATCTGGCACTGAATTGTGTCTCCTTGGAGGGGAGGTGATACAAGTCAGACTCTTCTTCTTAACCCTCTCCAAAACTTCCAAATTCATACTTTTTTTGGTCCTAATTATATGCTGGGACTTCTCCACTGGAAACCTGAACTGTCACTACAGCTTATTTGTCCATGGGTGATTGATTAAGACAGTACTCTCTAAGGACTTATGAACCCTGGCCTAGAGGATCACATTCATAGGCCACTGCATGCTCCATGTCCAAGGTCTGTATGCCTGTTACCTAATGCATGGGTGGACAGTATTCCTCTTGGATCCCTTGGTGTATGGTGTTCAATACTGCAGCTCCTACAGAGGCACTTCTGTCTGTGGATGGATTCCAGTTGTTAATGAAGGCAGATACAACAAAGGATGTCATATTCAGCCATGTTGCTGATGTCACTCCTCCCACTATATTTTTAAAGAACAGAATAGGAGTTATACTTGGGCATACTAAATCTAAATTGGAAAGGGAAAAGATAGAACAAGCACATTTTGTAATGAAAATATATGTGTTAACCATGTAATTGCCTTTTTAAAGAACTGGATCAGATTTAATATATTTTACTATTATTCTGTGTGTTTTGCTAAATCAGTGTAAGGCACTCAACCAAATGGCAATTCTAAATTGCAAACATTTTTAAACTTCTAAATAAAATCTTGTGTTAAAAAGACAGAATAGCTGACAGAAGATGCTGGTTGGAGGACATGCATTAGTGGTAAAGATTGCTGGAGTAAAGTCAAGATCGCAGGATGCTAAGAATGAGCAAGGAAGTCATGGGGCAGAAAGTAATCAGGAGGTGAGGGTCTCTGAATATAAACTCCCTTACAAATTTTCTTTGGGTTACAGTTTTCCAACGTTCTCCCTTAGTGTTATTAAAGAAAGAAAAGTTTCCATTTTCTTATAGTGTGAATTAAGATTTAACAGTGGCTTATTTTCTCTGAACAAATTCACTCAGCCTTATATTACTGCATCTATATTAGAGTAATGGCTTTGGTAGCAACTTGAATCGATAATATAACAACACTTCTGCAGAGCTGATTCCCAGTTTGACTGGCTTTTGGCTGATAATTATTATTTGCTACCTGGCCTGTATCCATTCCTTTTAAAGGTAGGAAGTCATCCTCATATCTGTTATGTGAAAACATAAAAACAGGTTTATAGTTGAGTGTATACAAAAAACAACTTCAGCCTTAAAGTCAGCCTTCTATATATAAAATGCCTGAATTCATTCACAGCGAAATGGGTATATACATCTTTATATCATGACCTTGTCTTATGCTTAAGAAGGGGAGAACTGGTACCATGAGGCATGGCAGTAGAATTTCTTGTTATTTTAGAAGTTGTTTTGTTGTTGGTGTTTTTATTTGTTTGATCTTATTAGATATTTAAATCATTCAGTCAAAAATGTTTGAGAATTACCAAAAAAAAAAAAAAAAAGAAGAAGAAAAAAACATGTAAACAACATTAACTATGGGTGGTTAAGGGAAAAATAAAGGATGGTTTGGAAGTTTATGAGGTATCAGAAAGAAAAAGAAGAAAAAAAAAACAAGGAACTGAACTAAGCTTGAAACAGGAAGAAAGGGTACTCTAAAAATTTAGGTAGCAGGAGATGACGAACCATTTCCTTGGGATACCACTAACAGGATGGGTCAGTTCCAACTCCACTTAGACCTTCAGTTTTTCTCTCCAAACTCAGAATCTAGTGGAAAGTATTCCTATATTCCACTGTGTGCCCATCCTTTGGCCTTGACTGACAATTATACCAGACAGTTTTTTTGGCATTCAGATCCTAATATCCAAACAGAGGTGATTGGTGCTGATGACAATTGTGTACTACCAGATGTGATATAGTAGATTTTCTTCCCAGTCCCTGTAATGTCTTTCCTTGTGCACTTGAAGGAAAAAGAATAATTTGTAGCAATGTAAAATGTTCTAGTTGAAGCAGATCTGTTAAATTTCTGAAATAACATTATTTTTCTTTTTCCTTTAAAGATATTCTCAAAAGAAACCATTTTGACTTTAAATACATGTAGAATATTCCCCAAACCACTAGCTTTCTAAAAAGGTAGGGAACACAATTTTCCAAGCTTTACATCTGTGACAGAATTCATTAAGAGCCAGATTTCAATCATCAGGTGATCCAATTAGTTTTACCTTACCCCATGACTTGAGATATAAAGAATGAGAGTAGGGGAGATTTTCTACCACCACTGGAAAATTTCACAGAATCTGAGCACTCATTCTAATGATAGAGGGTCAAGAGGAGCATTTTTACATGATAAGAATGGCTTTTGCTCATTTGTGCTGAGTAGTGTAGAAAAAGAAATGTAATTTCATTTTTTTACATCCCAGAATTTCTCCAAGCCAACCTCTGTGGCTGTGAGGTTTTGATAATGGGAATAAACAAACTTCCTTTGAAATGTTGAAGTGGCAGTAGACAGGCCTTATTCCTGAGTTCTTCCCTGCAGGGGCATGAGTTTAATAAGGTAGCTGAACATTCTGTGTTGAAGCCCAAGAGAACCAAAACTTGTTGAGAAGGAGAATGACGGGGACCCATTGCATGCTGGGATAGCAATGAGAAGCTTCTGGCTGTGTTTGCCATAGAGCCTAAGAAAACACTTTTCAAACACTATGTGGGAGACAGAAACATTTCTGGTAAAGCAAGCTTTAGAGAGCCTGCCATTAATTTGGTTGGGAAAATGCTAACTGTGTGAAAGAGGAGTTTTTAACACATATATCCACTTTCCCAAGATGTGAATAATTATAACCTTGTAAAGTATAGAACTGAAATGCAAATAAGATGTCAGTTATTATTCGGTTATGAAGCAAAGTTCAAAACATAGACTAATACAGAAAAAAAGAGGATTGAGTACTCTTCTTTCTGCTTTTAATCTATTTCCCCTTCTCTCAGTTTCTGTTTAACCCCTGGTTAGTTTCCATTGTCCTTTATTTTCCAAGCTGTACCCCAAACATGAAACATTTCATCCCTCCAGGCTTTTATTCAACTGGTTTCTTAAACCTGGAATATCCCCTCCCAAGTTCAGGTGATTGTCATATACCTCCCTTAGTAAAGTTCTCATAGTGTGTTATTTTCTCCTCATCTCCATCCCTGTCTACTGTTCCTTCCACTTGCACATATATCTGTGGAGATACTACATTTTGTCACTGTAGTGACACGAAAGATTATGAACTCCATATGGGCAGCTACAGGTATTAAAAATGGTGAAGGAAAACTAAAAATTGGGGGGCATTTCCCACAGTCCAGGTGCTAGCCAGAACTTATAAAACAGTCCCATGGAAATATTAAATAGTAAATAAACATTTGTTTATGTAGTGAAATTCTGGTATCTAAAATCCATAAATCTACTTGCCCTTTTCATTCAAATCCTTCTGTAAATTTCACCTCTCCAGAGAGTGTTTCATCCCACCTTGTGTAATGCTGGAGACAAGCTGCTGTGGCAATCTGCTAAAGAAACCTGCATTCCCCAGTTTCCTAAGGTTGGTTTAGCTGCGAGTTTATGATGGATTAGAAAACTTACACAATGTTAACATAGTTTTATGATTCTACTATTAGTGATTTTCTTTTTGTCAGTGCCCACTGAGTTTGTTAAAACAAGACCTAATCTAATCAAATTATTAAGTGAAACCTAAACTCATTCTGCACATAGATTCAAGGGTTTGTTTTATGCGTTTGACACGTGAAATGGATTTTCATAGATTTGTGTGTGTGTTTGTGAGAAAAATTACATTTAAAATAGGGAGACAGTTGATATATGCTTGGGAACCAGAAAATTAAAGGCAAGTTGTTTTTGTTGAGTTGGGAGGTCAAAAATGAGGTTTGTTCATTTACTTATCTTCTAAATTAAGAAGAGCTATATGTAAAAGAAACAGACAATAAACCATTAAATTTCTAGAGAAATGTATTTTCCATAAGTAGGACTACTATCTGGTTCAAGATAAACTTACCTTAACTTTTGCAGAAATCAAGGTCTGAGAACATTCACCAGAGAAGAGGATAAGTGTCATACTGATTTCACTTTTCTTATTTCCCTCCCATGTAAATGGGATCAATCTGGTAGAAAGATCAAGCTTCCTTCTAGTTTTTTGGTGGAAGACGAGATTACCACCAGGAGGTTGGCAAATATTCAATACCTGGTGCTCAAGCTTCCTTTGTTCTCTCTTCTTTTTCCCCTTTCCATTTTTTGTTATCGTTTTCACAAATGTCCATAGAACACCTGAATATCCCTGTCTCATGATGCTTAAGAGCATGTTTGAAAGTTAGTTGTACCTAAGGGTAAAACCTAGCTATGCCCATTACAGAAATATAGAAATCTCTTATCCTCACAAAGATTCCATTTCCTGTATATAAAACAGAAATATTACTGGTTCTTTCCTTAAAAAGCTTTTGTGTGTAATAAATGAAATACTCCAATGCATAAAATTGCTTATCATGGTACCCATCACAGACTAAATACTGTATAAACATTAGCTGCTATAATGATTTTTACCTTAATGATACTACCACTACTTCTACTAATAAGAATGCTTCCTTTCTTATTACTTCTATTTTGTTCATTTATTTATTAAATATTTATTGAGGGTCTAGTGGTTTCCAAGCACAATTCTGGATGCCAGGGATACACAAAACAGATCTAGACCTTTTTTGTACATTTTAAAGAGATAAGCAGATAATAACAAATAAGAAGATAGTTTTGGGGATGTATCAGTGAAAAAAAAGTCTTTTAAATTAAATTAAATTAAAATTTTATTTAGGTTTAAGTTTTCATTTTAATTCCAGTTAGTTAATATACAGTGTTGTATTGGTTTCAGGTGTACAATATAGTGATTCAGCATTTGCATACATCACGTGCTGCTCATTGCAGCAAGTGCGCTCCTTAATCCCTATAACCTATATCATCCATCTTCCCACCCACCTCCCCTCTGGTAGCCATGAGTTTGTTCTGTATAGTTCAGAGTCTGTTTGATGGACATTGAGGAGGGCACCTGTTGGGGTGAGCACTGGGTGTTGTATGGAAACCAATTTGGCAATAAATTACATAAAAAAAAAAAAAGAGTCTGGGGCGCCTGGGTGGCGCAGTCGGTTAAGCGTCCGACTTCAGCCAGGTCACGATCTCGCGGTCCGTGAGTTCGAGCCCCGCATCAGGCTCTGGGCTGATGGCTCAGAGCCTGGAGCCTGGTTCCTATTCTGTGTCTCCCTCTCTCTCTGCTCCTCCCCCGTTCATGCTCTGTCTCTCTCTGTCCCAAAAATAAATAAACGTTGAAAAAAAAATTAAAAAAAAAATTAAAAAAAAAAAAGAGTCTGTTTTTGGTTTGTCTCTCTCTCAACAAAAACATTGTTTCATTTTTCTCGTGCATCTTTATTTTCATGGCCCTCTAACTGATATTCAGAGTTTCATTGGATTATAAATGTAGACAGTGAACCATTGTAGTAAGAACAGTTCTGATGACTTTGTAAATGATAAAAGTCACAAATACTTTTATATTGCAATGTAGCTATTGTACATACCGTGATATATCATGTACATGGGCGTTACTGCATTACTGCATTCAATTTCTGCGAGTCATTTTATACAACAGTGAAATTCCTTTTCTTTTTGGTGCTTACATTACATTAGGGACATAGATCGCTTGAAACGGGGTGAAGGGGAGTGAGGGGTGACAAATGCTTGCTTAGATTTATGAGGTGGAGCCAGTACTGAGGAGGGATTTGAGGAGTAAAGTGGATATCAAGAGCCCTCTTTTGTTCTTGTGATGTTTAAAATACTTACAGTATACCCAAGTGGAAGAGCTGAGCAAGCATTTGAGAGGTCCATGATGGAGATCTAATTCTGAAGATTCATGAGCATATAAATGGTGTGCAAATGCTTTGCGATGGGATGTAATCACTTCAGCAGAGAAGACACAGGAGGACTGACCCAACATAATATTTAGAAGTCCATAACTAGAAATGGCTCCAGAAAGATGCACTAAAAAGTCCCTGAAGAGCTAGAAAGAAAGCCAGAAAGTATTGTGTTCTGGACACCAAGTTAAAAAAGTGTTTCATGAAGCAGGGAAGATGAATGAAAAATCAAGTAAGATGAGACCTAAGAATTGACTATTAGATTTTGTCCGTGGAGGCCATTGATGGTTTTGAAAGAGGTTTTGGGGTGTAATGGTGAGGCCAGAACCTGAATAGAGTAGGTGCAAGAAAGAATGGGGGCAGGGGAATTGAACAAAGTGAGTAGAGAACTTAACTAAGTGAGTAGGAGAGTATCATAATGGAAATGAGACAATTAGCTGTCGGAGTTGGGAGGGGTCCAGGACAGCATATGTGGGAGTCTATTTTTCACACTCACCTCCTGTCCTGTTGCTCCCATTTTTCTTTTTCCAATTCTTCTACTTCCTCCACTCCTCTCACCCCTATTCTTCCTCTGTTTTTCTTATCTTCTTTTTCTCCAAACTCTTGCTGCCCTAGACTATACTGCACTAAGGATGCAAATATGAGACTACCTAGGCTTATCTCTCAGAAACCTTATTGTGTAGGTCCAGGGCAGGCAAGTGGTATATATAGCAGGTGCACAGCTCTAGGACAGGATCAGAGTGTCAGAAGAGGTGGGTAGATCTCTGGCTAGATCTTTCAGTTGTCCCCCAAAAGTTGCAGCCAGAGTGTTGATCTCAATATCAAGGAACACCTTGTTCCCAATCCTAGTATTTGGAAATGTAAAAGAATCTTGCTTAGAGATTGTAACCAGAAGTTCTTCCTTTCCTTCAACAAGGAAAGAACTCAAAAAGGAAAGGGAGATTTTCATTTTATTCGTTCATTCATTGACCAAATATTTAGTGAGTATATACTCTGTGCTCACTGCTGTTAGAGTTTTTGAGTAATCAGTGGTAAATTGTTCTTGTCCTTATGATGTTCTTGTCCTTATGATGTGAGCAGAGATAAGAACAATAATAATAAAGCAGAGTAATGGGAGGGAGTGGAAAGGGTGGATGTTGGATGTTATTTTAAATAGAATGGTTGGGAAAGCCTCTCTGAGGAGTTGATGCTTGAACAGTAAGATGAATGAAGTGAGGTACTGAATCATGAAAGTTTGGGAGGAATCATTCTAGGCAGAAGGAACAGCAGTGTTCAAAGAGCTTGAGGTAGGAGTGTCTTATTACTTTCAAAGAAAGAACGTCATTACATGGAATTATTTAGTTGAGGTCATGCCTGAGTCATACTTCATACTTTAAAAAGTTCCTTTGATCCCTTTTAAAGTTTATAAAATTTTTGAAACAAGAGACTAAATCCTGTCATACTAATATACCTTCCCTTTTAATGCAGAAATCATCTTAACAGCTTCTATGTCAGATGGCTTCCCTATAGCCCCTATGCTAAACATTCTAATGGCCACCTCTCAGATTATGTCACTTTGTTGTTTATCAGAAAACAAAATCTCAACCTGGACTCAAGCTAGTCTTCTTATACCTCTGGACATTTGTGGAAGTGAGCAACAAAGAATATCAATACTTTTTCTCAAAGCTGCATTTCTACAGTCAGTTATCACCCACACCCCAAACCATGTCTCACACGACACCCCTAATTCTGTCTCCTGCATCATCATTAACAGAGTCACATTTTCACCTCTTCCTTTCAAGTCCCATTGGTTGCTAGACCATATCCTCTTCCACTGATGTTGCCATAGAAATCAGACAGAAGGTTGCTAGTAGCAAAACCAAACTATCACTAATTTGAATATAAAGAAATGTATTGGAATCAACAGGAAGTAGCTAATAAGAACCTGAATGCATTAGTGAGAGTCACTCTCTCGTCATTGGCCCTGCTACTGGAATGAACACATTTAAAGATATCTTCAATCCTTTTAACACTTGACTCGAAGGCAAAATCTAGGAGAGAGGTTCTGGTTGCACCTACTGGGTCCCTTGCCCATTACAATGTGATAGCTGTGTAATATGAGAACAAGCTGAAAAGAAAGGAAAAGAAAAGAAAAGAGAAGAGAAGAGAAGAGAAGAGAAGAGAAGAGAAGAGAAGAGAAGAGAAAAGAGAAAAGAAAAGAAAAGAAAAGAAAAGAAAAGAAAAGAAAAGAAAAGAAAAGAAAGAAAAGAGTCTGGGAGTCAAATTATTCCCTTAGTAAGAAGATAGACATCTGTATTTATTGCCCCACCAACACTATACATTTTCCCATGGACATTTTAGGATGTTGTTAGAGATGGGGAATACATTCAGGAAGTAAACATAACTGACATCCACTTTATATTTATATTATCCCTCACTTGAGATACTAAGGTAGCATTTTCCAGGTTTCTATGTTTCCATTCTTCCCACCTTCCTCACCACCTTCAACTCTGCTATCTGAGGAGCCACCCCATGGCACATGTCAGCAACTGCATTTCTTGCTTACATATCTTCAGTGATTCCATAAATAAGTATACTGTACAGAGAAATCAATCATGAGCTAGATTTGGTCATAAAAGGCCAATCTCTGGCTCCCTAGTGGTACTACGTATGATAAGAAAAAATTAGAGAGAAAAAATTAAACTATCTGAGTAATTTAGAATCAAATGTTTTATTTAATAAGGTTCATTCACTTCACTCTTAGTATATGAATATATTTTAATGTTTTTTTTTAGTCGGACCATAATTAGTGAATATTTTTGGTTCAAAATTCCATATTATTTTCCTGTAGTATATATGAATAATTTTAATACAGCATACTTAGTAAATTCAGCATCTATATAGCTTGTCAAAATACTAGGACTTAAATACTTGTGATCATGACATTAGGGAAAAAAATATTGGTTACCACAATTCTCTTCAGGAAATTTTACTTAAAAACATTTACTTAGAAACATATATTAATGGTAAACTCTTTAAAACTCTATTTAAATATTTAAAATTTCAGTGAGCCATCTGGCTTTCTAAAATTATATGCTAATACCAACATTTGTATTATATATTTGGCATTGCCAATTAATTTTTCATTCTCAATGAATTTTCACAGTGATTGCAAGTTTAATTTTGCTTTTAAAGTCATTTTAAGTTCCCAAATACTTGGAAATATATTCTTACTCTAATGTCAAAGAGGGAATATTGATTTTCATCAATATGAATGTTAAATTTTCTTTATCTTACTATTATTTATAATATGTTATTTGCACAGTTCACTGATTTGGCTAAGGGTTAGCAGTAAGTTTTAGAATTAGAGAAACTGAGGCAGAGAGCTCTTGTATAATTTTGTACTTAGCAGTCGCTGCATATTGAAGGCAAAACACTGGAGCTGGTATTTAAATTATGAACTTTGTTCTTTTGAGGAAAGGAGTTTTCACTGGCTTTAACTAGGGAAATGTTTTTTTCTTGATTTTCTAGTAGTGGCATAGATGAATTACTCTTTCTATGCTTATGCCTATAATACTGTAATATTTTTTTCAGGACAGAAGAATTATGTATCCAATTTAGCCAGTAGCCCAAATGAGCATTTGTGATAATAGCCGTTGATGTATTTCAGCACTAGAACTGTCCCCCACATCGGCTGATGAATGAATAATCCAATAGTTAACAGGAGATGTTTTCTCTCAGACGACAAATTGGTATGAACCCTCCCCTTCCCCTCCCCAGCCACTGCCTCCACCCAAATTAGGAGATTGTTTTAGTGCCATATAGATTGAATTTCGTTCCAAGGCAGCCTGAAGTGACAGGACCAGAGCTGGGATTCTTGCCCAGAAATGTGCACTCTCAGCCTGCTGTTCTAACCACTAGACCATGTATACTGAATCCCTGAATTTTCTAAGCCAATTCCAGGGCAGCTGCTTATTAACAAACAGATGTCACTTGATGGCACTGACATCCATCAGAGAAAATGATTCTGCTTGAATCAGTCACTGTGCAGTGCAAAAGTCACTATGGTCAGCATTGCCCATGTTGCTTGGACATTTATCTGGATTTAGGAAATGAGTAAAATCTGCCTATTTGTGTTTAAATGGTATGACTTGTAAGTCATGGCAACCTTTGTGTTTTATTATATTTTAGTTATGAAACAAAGTAAGCATTTCCTGGCTGAATGGATACCTCAAACAAGTGATAAAAGATAGAATAGTATTTTAATAACACAGACCTGGCTCTTTGCATTTTAATATTCACTGTTTTGTTGGTAATGGAACCCTAAGAAAATGATTTTGGTTCAATCCATCAAATATTTCTTCATTAGCACTCTAAGCAAAAATACTACAGGAGCCCTTCTTAAATAATTGCCCAAATAGAAACACCAATCCTAATAAGTGTAATTTGCATTAGCCACACATAGTAAGCATTCAATTTTGAAACTTGTTAGTTTTGTATTCAGCCTGACACACTATTTCTAATCATATTGTGCTGATACCTTCACTTTCTCTAGCCCTATTTAGATTGAAAATCAACAGTTTTTCACACATCCCTGCATATGCTTTTGCAGAGTGCCATTTTGTGGTTAGTTAAGAGTTCTTTGGTTGCAAATAATAGAGATTGATTCTTACTAGCTTAAGGAAAATGATGAATTTCCTGAAAGGATGTTTGCCTATGCCACAGCATTCAAGGCAGACTAAAATAAGCACTTCTGAAAAGGTAAGATCAAAAAAGATCACCCCCTTTCATGGTGGGTTCTCATGAATCATCTTTGTAGAATCTTTCTTATCAACTACAGTGACTTAAAGAGCCTCTCATTTAAAAAATAATAATCCAAATTCCTGAGATAATCTAGCATAAATGAGATCTGATGTTCACTCTTAGATAGGACCACATGTCAGCCTGAGAGTGGGTGTAGGGAGGATCCTTGTGAGCTAAGTGGTCAGCCCAGGAATACCTCCTATATTCCACCCCTTTAGTTTTTCAGAATATACAAACACTCCCTTTTTATAGAAAACACTTAGAACAGTGCCTGATACCTTATAAATGTACAATTAAGTTTCCATTATTTTGGTGATTATTACATAATTCTTTCATTGTTGTTATTATTCACAGCATCCAAATATATTGCTATTAACACAATCCAGTATCCTGTACAAGAGTAAACATTTATTTGACTTTCTCCAGTGTGAGAAAATACATGGCGATGTGTAGAGAGTGCATTAAGAAGTGATGTTATGGAGTAATATCCCCTAAGGAAAGTGACTGGCCTCTCTTTGGTAGAATTTTATCTTGTCTTGATATTCAGCATGTAGTGGAAAGTCTCCCATTTAATTACCCCTACGTTGCCCATATTTAACATAGTCAGACAAATGAGAAGAAGAAAAAGTATCTATATTTTTTATATGTACCTGAATATGAACACCTATTTTTTTTTTGTCTAGATGTATGTATGTATTCAGAGGATTTCAAAACTGCTCATATAACCATAGCTTGTATTCAGTACCTCACCCCAACCCCACCCCTGCCAGGACCCATTCTACTTTCTGTTTGCCTTGCATTGACATTTCAGCTGGTTCCTGATTATTTCTTGGTAGTCTTTCTCTCCTGAGGTAGAAGTACAGGACCACCACAGATTTTCTCCTGGCTTCCATTCAGTATCTCAGGGCATCCATTTCATAGAAGTACATTTTGTCTCAGCTCAAAAATGGTACTCATTCCAGTCAACACTATGACTCCAGCTCTCTGCCTCTCCCCGCCACCCCCCCCCCCAATCCCCTAGGGTAATAAAGAACTGAGGTAGCCACTTGGAAGTACCAGCTTCAGTTCAGTGGTTCCATTGTGAGGTTGCTTAGCTGAAGGTTGTTCACGTGAGTCCTTGAGTTTCCAGGTCGACCTCCCCCACAAAAAAACAAGGAAAAAAAACCAAAACCCTCAGAAAATTGGATGTGGGAAACTGTGAAGCACTGAAAATTACATCGAGTGAAGTGTAATGTTATCTGAGCTTTGAAAATTGGATAAGGTAGTAGCAGATACCTATGAAGGTAGGTAGAACTTTAGGTAAAGCTGTAAGTTAGTTTCATCTTACATAACATTTTTGATGCCTGTACTGTTATGTGTATATTGTCATTGGGAAGAATGTCTATTGTCCATCATCCCCTTTATTTTTTTAATGTGTATTTATTTTTGAGAGAGAGCAAGAGAGGCAGAACGTGAGCAGGGGAGGGGCAGAGAGAGAAGGAGACACAGAATCCAAAGCATGCTTCAGGCTCTGAGCTCTCAGCACAGAGCCCGACACGGGGCTCGAACTCACAGATGGTGAGATCATGACCTGAATCGAAGTCAGACGCTTAACCGACTGAGACACCCAGGAGCCCCTCCATCATCTCCTTTAGACACAGAAAAGGTAGACAGAGTTCTTAGGCAGTGATTAGCCCAGTTTGACAAAGAGGATAGGAGAGTAGAGATATTTCTTAGCCAATCATCAAATTATTGTGCCAGTTCAATCTAAACACTGAGGATCTAAGTATGAGTAAGATGTGGTAGTTTCCCCAAGGAGCTCACAGTCTGGTAGGGAGGAAAACCTTTTTAACATCTGTTAAAATATTAAAAACAGAGGTATATATGGGGCAATGGTTTTCAAACTTTAGTCTGTATTAGAATCACCTAAAAGACTTGTTAAAGCACATATTTCTTGGCTTCATCCCTAGTGTTTCTGACTCAGTGGGTTTGGGACAGAGATTGAGAATCTGTGTTTCTAGCTCATCCCCAGGTATTGCTGGTCCGAGGACCAACCTTTAAGAACCAGTGACATAGTAGCCTGTAAAGGCATGATTGGTGACTGCTTTCTCCACCTCATGGGTGATTAGGGCAGCAAATCATTTATTAGCATTCTTAATTATAAAAAGCAGATTTTAGCTATTTAAGTAAAAACATTATATTTAACATTTTTTAAACATTTATTCATTTTTGAGAGACAGCAAGAGACAGAGCACAAGCGGGGGAGGGGCAGAGAAAAGAGGGAGACATAGAATCTGAGGCAGGCTCCAGGCTCTGAGCTGTCAGCACAAAGCCTGATGCAGGGCTCAAACTCACGAACCATGAGATCATGACCTGAGCCGAAGTCGGATGTTTAACGGACTGAGCCACTCAGGCGCCCCTAAGTAGAAACATTATATTAAATAGACATTGATGGTTAAAGTGAAATCACCTTGGAGGCCAATTTTCCAGGAACAATGACCCAAACCACCTGAAGCAAATAGCCTGATGACTAATTGACCAGTAATACCTGAGAAGGGGTGTATTTGTTATAGTTTCAAAACTTCCAGGAACATCACTGTGTGGTAGCTTTGATTTTGCCAACATCGATGCTGCTTCTTAAAAATACTATCATCCCCTGAACGTCCTATGTTTTCCACTCATGGATTCTTTGTAGAGCCTTCTTCCCCAACTGGTTTGGTTTTGAGGCAAATCGTCACAAGTTCAAATCTGATTAGTAGATGCTTATCACACAGCAATGCATTAGATATGAAAGAAGCCAGGGAAGTGACACTAACAAGCCTCATCATGTCTTCATGCACAACAAGACTGTTCACAAGGGACTGAGCATAGAAAAAAACAGTTCCACTGCAGGGAAGTTATACAGGTATTTGGAAGAAGAAACGGATAAAGGTAGCCTATCTTATAAACTGGGAGATGATCTTTAAAGATCTTTAGTTGATCTTTAGAATCTAAAGAATATACTTAGATCTAAAGAATATCTTTAATGAGACCTACATTGTCCTTTGTGATCTGGCTTCCACATCCATTTCCAGACTTATCTTGTCTTTCACTTCCTCCTGGTCATTCATCTCCACGTATGTCAGAGGTCTTTCAGTTTCATATGTGCTAAAGCATGTCTGTGCCATGATGTTCCCTATGCCTGGACTGCTTATAAAACCTCTTTATTTGTGTCTGGTTCCTGCTCAGCTCTCAGCTGAGGTGACACCTCCTCTTGTGATCCTCTGCAATCTTTTTCACTCCCATAACAAAGAACCACAGACTGGGTATCTGAAACAACAGAGATGCATTACCTCACAGTTCTGGAGGTACGAAGTCCACAATGGATGTGTTGACAGGGTTCTGAGGCTGTGAGGGAAGGATCTGTTCCAGGCCCCTGTCTGTGGTTTGTAGACATAAGACTTTTCCTTGTATGAGTGTGTCATTGTCCCTGCATATGTGTCTGTCTGTGTCCAAATTTCTCCTTTGTATTAGGACACTAGTGATATTAGATTGAAGCCCATCCTAATGATCTCACTTTAACTTGATGACCTCTATAAAGATCCTGTCTCCAAATAATGTCACATTTTGAGGAACTGGGGTTTAGTATCACACCATATATTTATTAGGGGAGCTCAATTCAACCCATAGCAATAGGTGTCATAGCACCATGGATTTTTTAATTTTAGAATATATTAGAGTTATAAGATTCCTGTTATTTATGCAGTGATGTGATTGTCTATCCCCACCACTGGATCATATTCCCCAAGGGGGCAAGGTCAGGATCTTAGAGTTACCATCATATATATGTTAAATGAACAAAAGACAAATGCTCTGCATACCAGTCTTAGTTGTTTGGTCTTTTTCAGGTGGGCCATGAGATACAGGGCATGACTTGTTGAGGACTCTGATTTAGAAAATGAGAACACCACCTCCTCCCTACACACCAGCACCAAGTAAATGCCAAGTGTTTTTGGGCGAGGGTTATGTGCAGTCAGTAAAGCTTCACAGTTTAAAGCATTCTCTCTACAACTTCCCCTAGGAAAATAATACATCAGCAATGAAGTGAAAACAGCATGCACTGTTCCCAGTGCACTTACTCCCTGGCTGCAGAAGCAGGTTTAGAATACATTCTTACTAGAAATATGTGTGTCTTTCAGCACTTATGTGGGAAAAGGACTTCCATGCTGGCATTTGAAATTGTCAGTGTGTTCTGTTTCTGCATGCATTCTTTTGGCATAGGATTTTCAAAATAATACAATGGCAGTAAGACATGAATTGTTAAACTCCCAAAAGATTTGCCAAAGGAACATATGAGAATGCCCTCTGGGGCTTGAAATGATAGGGCTCTACTTTTTTCTTTTTAAGTAAAAAAATTGAGAGCTAAATTTAGGGGAAAATTAGAAGGGTAATGTGGTGGACACTTAAAAATCTTAAATAAAATAGCTATATTCACATCACACTATCCCTTAAACATTAGCTACAGTCTTTCTGAAGTTAAAGAAGTGAACTAGATGATTTCCCAGTCATGTTTGTATGACATCGTGGTCTTAACTCAGACAATAGCAATTTCAATCATCTGCGCTTATTTTCAGTAGCTGAGCTAGCCTAGAAGCTTGAAACTTTGAAGATGATGCTCACATCCTTCGCAGCTCCCCAATCACCAGGACATCCGTGAAAGTCCATACACAGTCTTCTACACACATTATATAATATGGCATTGCATATTCATTCCCAGATTGCATCATTGGGCATTGTGTTAATGGCTATAAACTTAATTTGTGATGTTATATTTTGGGAAGGAACAATAAGTTCTGAGTATTTGGTAGTATGATAATAAACATTTGGAGTTCTACTTGAAAACTGATACTTCTTTTGAAGGGTTACACCCAGTGGTACAATTACAGTGAATTTAAAAAAAAATGATACATGCATTATCTCTGTGACATTATGCTCTGTCAGTCCCACCTTTAAAAAATAGTTGTTCACTAGAGGAGGATAAATTATCTATGCTATAATAATAATAATAATAATAATAATAATAACAACAACAACAGCAACAACAACTACCACCACAATAAATACACACACACACACACACACACACACACACACACACACACACACTGATAAAGTGTTATCCTCAGAACTGTCTTCCAGGTGATGCTACTGAGTTATAGTAACTTGTTTGAGGTCACAGAGCTAGTGACAGAGCTGGTATGCTAACATTATGAGTAGGTTTGACTTCCTACCTCCTCCTGTCTTATGCCTCTCAAAAGAGAGACTAAGCACTTCAAGAATATAGCCAACTACATTCAAATTAAGGATCAGATTCTCTTGCCCTTACTACTCACAGTCTTCTTGGATTAGGCCACTTCTCTCCATTTCTACTGTCACTACCCTGGTTCAGGTCAATGGAATATCTCACATTACCTTGGACCATTACAATGGATGACAGCTGCTTTTTCCATCTCTTTTACTTCAATTCATTATCCATATGGTGGCCATAATGATCCTATACAATGCATTGCATACATAATTCTTTCCTAAGCCTGCCCAGTGGTTTACCATTTCTCACTGGATGAGAACCAAAATTTTCAACATATCCTCAACATTTTAAATGATCTGACTCCTGCTTGGCTGTTTTGTGCCTCTCTTTTCCTTGATTATTTTTTGTCCCAGTCATACTGGCCCTTTCTATTCCTCAAACATGCCATGATGCTCTGAACTTGTAGTGTAAACACATCCTATTTCCTCTGCCTAGATACTCTCCCCAAATTACCCCATCATTTGCTCATGCATTTTCCACGTCATTTCCTACCCATTCTTCATTACTTGGTTCAAATTTCACTCCCCCATGGAAGTCTGGTTTCTTCCCCCAGACTGAAACAGATCTTCCTTTAATCAGTTGACTTGGAAACCTATACCTCTTTGTTAGTCTTTGTCCCAGTTGCTCTTCATTCATTTATTTATTTTGTGTTTGATTGTCTCTGTCCTGTAAATCTTAAAATCATGAGAGTTAGGTATTTTTCCGTTTTGTTTCCTGCTGTAACCCCTTTGCCCAGTACAAAATCTTGTGTGGTTGAATTTATGAATTTTTGTTAAATGACCAGAGAAAGATAAATATTTTTATTGAGGCAGGCAAGGAAGCAGCATTGAGAAGATGTGTTTGATCTCCATTTTACATGGTAACTAGAATCTAGAGAAGATTAGAGGTAGGAGTAGAGGAAAAATATTTCTAGGTAGCAGAAATCTCATAAAAATCTCAGTGATGGAAAAACACAGTATTTATAGGTGGTGAAAAATGTAGATTTATTCAAGTATGGAATGAGAAATTGGGATTATCAGAAGATGATTTTGACAAACTAGTGTCAGGTAAAATTGAATAGCCAAGAGTCATACATTTATTCTTCAAATAATGAAAGTAACTAAAATAATAGGGATAAGAGTGATAAAACAGTGATTTGAGAAGAATTATTTGATATGAATGTACTTAAAATTTAGTGTCTCAGAGTCAGACATGTTAGGTTTTAATCCCAGCTGCCATTCTTACTTGCTGTTTGACCTTGGAAATTATATTTAAGCCCTATATTAGTTAGGGCCATACTTTTTACATAAAACAAATTCTGAAATTTCAGTAGCTCAATATAATAAGTTTATTTCTAGCTGTTGTTCTATATGGGAGTACTTGGTCTTTATTCCTTATGTCTAGTGGTTTCGCAGTCCCCCTAAATCCTCAGAGTTTGCTACGTTCAGGTGACAAATAGGGTATGAGGTAGGGGACAAGGTCTTACTTTTTAAAAGCTCTAGCTCCACCTTCCTGAGTGAGAACTGCACACATGATCACGCCTCAGTGCAAAAGTATGGCAAAATATAATTGCTGGCTGGGTAGCTGCTTCCCAGAACAACTTGACACTATAGAAAGAGGAGTTTGAAATTTTGGTAGGCATTCAGCCAATTTTCTTGCATAGTCTAAGCCACAATTTCTTTTTCAGTAAAATGATGATGGCAATAGCTAACATATAGATTTTTAAGAGAAATAATTACATGTGAAGTATCCCAGCATAGTGTCGAGAACATAAGTGATCTATTCCTTTGGATTAAGGAGAAAGAAGATCAGAGAGTAAACTCCACTGAGGACAGAGGTAAAGGAAAGAAATGAAAGAAACTAAGAAAAGTGTGACTTAAACTTGGTTCTAAATTGATGTTTTCAGTTTTGCTTTTGGAACATGTATTTAAACTCTTGAGAACGTGAATGAAAATGATAACTTTCCCATATTCAGCTAGAGACAACTCTGTAATGCAGCCAACAGCTGCTCCTAGCAATCCTATTCTATGCAAATGTCAGAGTCCTTCATCTCTCAAGTTAGCAGTGTATTCAGAGATTGCCACAATTTTATGATCTTTGGCAATTTTACATTCTGAGTTAATTTTTTAAAAAATGGTTGACATTGTTTTAGTGTCTCAATGAAACAAACATCATTGGACTTTGCTTGCTGTTAGAAGAGTTTAGTATTTAACACAGTGTGGTGAACAAATATGAAAATAATTTAATGATGACTCACAACTTGAATCAACTTGAAATTTTATATTTTACCAAAAAACACCATCAAAAGCCACAGAAGTCAGCACAAAACCATTAAAAGTAGAGGTGGCATCTTCATGCTTGGCTAATATTTGTCTATATTTCTGTCTGCCTGTCTGTGTCTGTCTATCCATCTGTCTATCCATCCATCCATCCATCCATCCATCCATCCATCCATCTATCCATCCATCTATATACATACATTTGGAAGAATTTATACTTGCATTATTAGATACAGCTTTTTCAGTGTGATTCCTAACTTTGACTTTAACTTCACTAAGATTATACTATGTGCCATGGAAAACTTAAAGAGAGATGGATTTACATTTGTTAATTAGCTAAAAAAATCAAATAAATCCACAAAATGGAACATTTCATGTTACAATTGTGCAAGCTCATCCTTTCATGTTTATTCTTTCAGAGAAGAAAGCAAATGCAATTCACCTTCTAAATTACCTGCAAAAACTAAATACTATGTGTCTCCTTTCAAGAGTTATTAGATATTAAATAATTTTTAATGACTTCTAGAAAAATAAGATAAATAATTAAAAATGACCCTTACTGGAGCCCAAAACTGGAAACCTTGCAGTTGTTTCTACATGCATGTCTCTTCCTTGTTTCTTTGACCTATTTTATTGGTCAAGGCTTTGAGTTAATTCTATTTTGGTCACACCCTATCCTTCTGTCCTCAAACTGTCTGTTTTTTTTTTTTTTTTTAAAGTTTATTTACGTATGTTGAGAGGCACACATGCAAGTAGGGGAGGAACAGAGACAGAGGGAAGGAAAGAGAGAGAATCCCAAGCAACCTCTGCACTTTCAGTGCAGAGCCCAATGCAGGGCTCAAAACTCAAAAACTGTGAGATGATGACCTGAGCAGAAATCAAGAGTTGGACGCTCAACTGACTGAACCACCCAGTCGCCCCAAACTCTCTATCTTTATTCATCTTCTTACCTCAACTGTTAAAATAGCCAATTAATCCAATCAGTCTTCTATTTTACACCTCTCACTTAATGGATCATCTTCATTCATACCATTCAAAGTTCTGTGACTCACTATTACCTATGGAAGAACAGAAGCTAACCTTGTGATTAAGCTTCACTTTTGTCCCTAAGTTTTTAACTGGTGCCATTCAGTGAAATCAAAGTTCAAGTAAGAGTGACCTTATCACTCTTCTTTCTCTACATAGACCCCAAATTTCCTGAACCTCTCTCTTTGCTTGTTCTGTTCTTTCCCCGCTTAACTTCTAATCTCTTTGATTCAGAATTCAACCAATTCTTCAAGAGTATGGATTCTTATGATAGATTCCCAGAATTGTGATTCCAGTGTTCTGTTTGTTTTTTTTGCAGAGCACTGAGCAGGCTATTTAAATATCTGGAGGCTTTGTTAAAATATGCCCCCAAATGTGTAGCCTTTAGAGCTCTTTGAGGTTGAAATCTCAAGGTGAAAGTAAAATCTATTCCTTCTGAACAACCATGGCACGTTTTCTGTTTTTCTAAAATGACAGGTGCCACTTTGCTTACCTTATGTACTGGTCTTATTTCTGCTACCTGAACGCGAGCTGTTGGAAGATATAGTAATTATGTTTAAGTCATCTTGGTATGTCTTTTGCCCTGGCATTTAATGATGGAAAGGCAGTATCTGATTTATGTAGATATCCAGCTGATATCTTGTGTTTATTAAAATGAATGGAAGGAAAGAGGAGAGGAGGGAAAGAGGGAAATAATATCATTTTTGTTTTTATATCTTGAGATTATAGACATACGATATGTTTTCAATACTACTACTTATCGGGGCGCCTGGGTGGCGCAGTCGGTTAAGCATCCGACTTCAGCCAGGTCACGATCTCGCGGTCCGTGAGTTCGAGCCCCGCGTCGGGCTCTGGGCTGATGGCTCAGAGCCTGGAGCCTGTTTCCGATTCTGTGTCTCCCTCTCTCTCTGCCCCTCCCCCGTTCATGCTCTGTCTCTCTCTGTCCCAAAAATAAATAAACGTTTGAAAAAAAAATTAAAAAAAATACTACTACTTATTAAACCACTTGTCTTTATGTATGCTCTTAGGATCCAAGAGTGACACTTTCTTATTGTTACCTATAATTCACTATTACTTAAGTCCTCAAGTTTGATTAAATCCTATCACAAATGAGAATACTTTTAAAATAGAATTTTTCATTACAATATAATGTCCTTTGCCTCCCAGAAATAACTCCTTTTAATCTTGTTCAAAATATATAGTCCCATGTTAAATGTTAAAGTAGCTTGCTTTTTTACTTAATCTCTTTCTTGCTTTTGCTCAGGTTTGCTGATTAATTGCCTTCCTTATTAGCAGATGACACTTTAATGAATTTAACATTTTGGTTAAGAATATCTTTCAGCTAATATGAAAGCAAGACTTCTTAGAGAATAATTTTTCTGTGTTTTATTGAAGCCAGAGTCATATCATGGCATCAGAAAGTCTAGACAGAATGTCTAAGGATGTTTAGTAGCTAATTGAAATTACTATAAAGGCAACACCTCTGATGTATTGGGCATTAGGACCAAGATAAAAATTGATTTAGAAACCTTCTCACTCTTCTTCACTGCCTTAGTTCTGTCATTCTCATCCTGATTTATTACATATCATTTGTTTTACATTGTTTAGTTAGATTTTGCCTTCTTTTTTGCTCTTTGAATTTTAAATGGCCCAGGGATCTTGCTCTTCTGTTAGGTCCCTCACATTCCTGTTGATCTCTATCTACATGTGAGCTGTATAATGAAGAGAGCTCAGTGCTTACCCCTTGTGCAGCTGCAGCCCCAGCTCTGATTCTTTGCTTCTATGTCTTTAGGTTTAATTTACGCATATAAAATGAGTATAATGGGTAGGTTCACAAGTCAGCCCATAAGGCCGTCATTGCAGATTGCCAAAATCATCCTTGAGAATCCCATACAGATGTACAAAAGTTGGAGATGGACATATCTTTCAACTGGTCTAACACAGCTGAGTTTTTCCCTTAACTTTGAAACAGATATCCACTTCTTCAATTGAACACCAGATAAATGTGTTGTGCTTTGTTTCAGGATGGTATGCAAAAGCAAAAGAAACAACAACAAAATACATGGTATTCCTCTTTTTTTTTAATTGAAGTATAGTTGACATACACCATTCCTCAAAAAACATAATATCTTGGTACTCTAGAATCTCAGTACGTACAGTTCAAACTTCATTATGCACAGAGGAACTTGGTATCTGAAGTCATTGGAAGGAATGTCGTATTCATGTCTCCCCACTGCCCACCCATATCAACATTCACAAAAACATTAAGCACAGGGCATGAGCAAGTAGAAGCATCTGTAATATTTAATTAAATTTATTAATATTACAACCCATAATACGCAAACGGTGACTATCCAACTAGAAAGCCTGAATCTAGTCTTATTTTTCAGATATAGTAGAGTTGCTTGAGAGTTGTAATATATCCAGTACTGAGTAAGACGTGTAAGTCTCATGTTAAACTTTTTACATGCCCTTAGCTGTGTCATATTTAAGGGAAAATAGGTCTAGCTAGGGATTAGTTTCACTTGGTGAAGAAATAACTAAGTAACCATGTGAAAAACACCATTTACATCTGCTTTTTTACTTTACACAAAAAAATGAAAGTTTGGGAAATCTGTCATACCTTATTCCCCATTCAGAGATTCACCATACATTAGCATATTAATAGCTCTGTCAAGTCCTGAGTAGAAACCCTTTAATTTGGTTAACAAGGCAATTTTTAAACTTAATTGACTTTGGAATTCCTTTTCTCCTATTGTTTTCTTTTGTTTTTGTTTTGTTTTTTACCTCCTATAAATTAAAATTTCCTGACATTCACAGAAAATAGTTTTAAAAATTGTGGTCTAGGGGAGCACCTGAGGGGCTCAGTTGGTGAAGCATCTGATTTGGCTCAAGTCATGCTCCCACAGTTCATGAGTTCCAGCCCAGCCTCAGGCTCTCTGCTGTCAGCGTGGAGCCTGCTTCATATCTTCTGTTTCCCATTCTCTGCCCCTCCCCCCACTTGTGCTCCCTCTCTCTCAAAAATAAACATTAATTAAAAAAAGGTAGTCTAAGAATACTAAAAAAAAAAATCAATGCTTTAATTTTTTATTGTGGCAAGAAAATACATAATATAAAATTTACCATCTTTTTAAAAAATTTTTTATAATGTTTATGTATTTTTGAGAGACAGAGACAGGTCATGAGCAGGGGAGGGGCAGAGAGAGAAGGAGACACAGAATCTGAAGCAGGCTCCAGGCTCAGAGCTGTCAGCACAGAGCCCAATAGGGTGCTCAAACCTATGAACCATGAGATCATGATCTGAGCCAAAGCTGGGTGCTTACCCGATTGAGCCACCCAGACGACCCTAGAATTTACCATCTTAATCATTTCTAAGTGTACATTTCAGTATTGCTAGGTATATTTATAATGTTGTGCAAATAGTCTCCATAAGTTTTATATCTTGCAAAATTGAAACTTTGTATCTACTAGACAAAAACTCCCCTTTTCTTCTTGCTCTATCTCCTGGTACACACCATTCTACTTTCCATTTCTATGAATTTGTCTACTATAAATATTTCATACGAGTAGGATCAGACAGTATTTGTCTTTTTGCAACTTGCTTATTTCACTTAGCATCATGTCCTTGATGTTCATCCTATTATAGCCTGTGTCAGAATTTCCTTCTTTTATAAGGCTGAATAATATTCCCTTGTATTTACACACCACATTTTGTTTATCTGTTTATCCCTTGATGTGTGCTTGAGTTGTTTCTACCTCTTGGCTTTTGTGAAAGTGCTGCCACGACATGATGTACAAATATCTCTTCAAGGTCCTGCTCTCCTTCTTTTGGGAAAAAAAATGAGAAATGGAATTGCTGGATCATATGCTAATTCTATCTTCTACTTGTTTGAGCAAGCACCACAATGATCCCTACGCTGCCTTCAGCATTTTACATGCCCACCAGCAGTGTTTGAGCATTCCAATTTCTCCAATTTCTCTTTGCCAACACTTGGTGGTTTTTTGTTTGTTTGTTTCTTTGTTTCTTTGTTCTTTTTTTTAAATCATAAATACGCTAATGGGCATAAATGGATATCTTATTGTGGTTTGAACTTGGACTTCCTTAATGATTACTGATGGTGAGCATCTTTTCATATATTTCTTGGCCATTTGTATATAATCTTTGGAGAGTGTCTATTCAAGTCCTTTGCCCATTTTAAAAATTTAGTTATTTTGTTCTTGTTAAATTATAGATGTTCTTTATATATTCAGGATAGTAACCACTTAGCAGTTTCATGATTTGCAAGTATTTTCTCCTCTTCTGTAGATTGCCTTTACACTTTGTTGATGTGTTCTTTGATGTACAAATTTGTCTCTTTTACTTTTGTTGTCTGTACTTTGGTAGAATATCTCAGAAATCTTTGCCAAACCTAGTGTTACAAAGTTTTCCCTACATTTTCTTCTAAGAATTTGATAGTTTTAGGTCTTGTGTTCAGGTTTTTGTTACTTTGGGAGCTAATTATATATATGTCATAAGGTAAAGATCCAATTTCATTCTTTTGCATGTAGATGTTCAGTTTTTCCATTTCTCTGTTTCCAAACACCATTTAAAAAAATAATCAATTGATTTTATCTTACTTTTTTTAAAAAAGTGTGTATTTATTTTTGAGAGTGCGAGGGGGAAGGGCAGAGAGGGAGGGGGACAGAAGATCCAAAGTGGGCTCCACACTGACAGCAGAGATCTGATGCGGGGCTTGAACTCAGGAACTGTGAGATCATGAACTGAACCAAAGTTGTACGCTTAACCAAGTGAGCCACCCAGGTACCCTGTTTTATACTCAATTGATTTTAAAACACATTGTCAGAGAAATTAGTTTGCAACAACTTGCTGCTAGTAACCAGACTAGAATCTGGTGGTAACTACTTTACTTCCAAAATGGTTGAAGATCATCTTGTTTATTTGTACTGGAGTCTTGGCCAGGATTGTCAACAAATAGCTTCTATGTCACTATCTGCAAAGAAAATGATGGAATCAATGTGCATTGTGCTCTTACGTGCGGGAAGCTTGTAGGTCTTAATATCTTTTACTTCTCATGATAGCCTAGTGCACCCCAAATGGTTGTCTGTGGACCTGCACTGATTGGCTGCATAGGAGTATAGGCCAGGGTGGCAATCAGAATGATGTCTTTTTAAATGCACCCCAGCAATTGAAATGCAGTTCAGACACATGCCACACTCACCTCTGGCTGGTGTAACTCACTCACATCACAGCTTCTAATTTGAAGAACTGAAGGCCCAATCCAGAGCCCGAAATTCTGACCTCAGATTCATATTCTTTTTCTAGTATACCTCAAGTCAAATCAAGGATTTACTAGATACTTCTTTTTTAGCAAGGAAACACTTTAGCAGATGGTTGGCAAACTTATATCTTCCATTACTCTTAAGTCTGTTTTCTGTTCCAGTCAGAGAGTAACAATATATTCTATCTGACAAGGCGTCTGCATCTAGCACCTTTTGGCTCCTGTTATTTTTATTGAGCTTTGCTATCATATTTACTACCTTTTAGGTTTTTTAATTTCAAGCCAGTCCATTTTGCCCACTAGTTGACCTCCATTTCTAACAAGTCATTTTTAGTGGAACTGAACAAAATACCCCCATAATCATTAAAAAAAAATTCCATTCAGCAAAGCCTTGATGATTGCTGAGATTATTTTCCTCTTGCCTACAGTCTCTTTATCTACTTCTTACCAATGTTTTGAGCATTGATATGAAGTCATAGAAGACCCAGTCTTCTAGTGTAGCTTCCTTTAAAGATCTTAAATTAGTCCCCTTTTCTTGTTGCCTTACTTCATGACCTCCATAATGATTGGACCTATGGCACTCCTACATTTATCATTCTGTATTCCTTCCCATGCTTTTTTTATTCAGGTTTAATTTACAGACCCTTCAACTGGATTTGTCTCTCCTCAGTGTAGATCCATGGTCCCCAGTCTTTTCTTATGCAAAAACCCATCATTTTTGAGCTTTAGCCATTTGGAAATCTAGACTCCATTTATTGATCCTAATTGCCTGTAAAGTTAGTAATTTTCTATTTTCTCATGTTTCTATTAAAAAAATATTATTTTACATTTATTTATTTTTGATAGAGAGAGACAGAGCACAAGTAGGGGAGGGGAAGAGATAGAAGGAGACACAGAATCCAAAGCAGGCCCCAGGCTCTGAGCTGTCAGCACAGAGCCCGACCTGGGGCTCAAACTCACAAACTGCAATATCATGACCTGAGTGAAGTAGAACGCTTAACCGACTGAGCCACCCAGGCGCCCCTATTTTCTCATGTTTCTTAAAAATAATTGAAAGTAGCAACAAAAGTAAAAGCCTGGGCTTTATGGGCTATGCTCTGCCATATATTACGAGGAAAATACCTTGTCCTCCAGCTTTTAAATAATATTCAGTTACACAGAATTTAAGAAAAGATATAAGAATTTAATTTAACATATATATGTACATATAAATCCAATTAGCAGTAGCCTTGATAAAATGTGAATCTGTTATTTTCTTTTGCAAGCTCATGGCTAAAGGATAGCACAGGCCAGAAATAGTCTTGTTCCACTTATAACTGTTTTCTACTTTTCTACTTTTGACATCTTTTTTCCACCTCTATTGTTCTTGTTCTTACATACCTTCAACATTCAAATTCATTGAATTAAGCAGGTAATATATATCTCTCAGAATTTACTGATAATGCAAAAAAATCCTACTTAAACAAAAGAGAATCCTAATATATTTTAACCTTTAGATAGCCTCGAGCTTTTCACCCTTTTATGTGCCATTATCCAAACATTGTATAAAACTGTGCTGTGATCAGCTATTTAGTGTAATTTGGAGATTTTCTTCCCTTTGTATCTTTTCTGATACCTCTTAAAAATTATCGCTTCAACAGAAATCTTTTGGAAAGGATTACTTTGGTTTTTGTGTATTGTATTTATTTATTTTATTGTTTACCTTTTGTTCTCCAGTAAAGGAAAAAATACTTGAGGGGAGAAAAAGATACAGTTACAACGTGGTACATCTAGCAGTTTATGTTCTGTCCTTAGCTCTTTTTATAAAGGTGAAGTTCAGAGAGTACCAACTACTTCAAATGGGCTTTGCATATTTTACTTCAGTCCCCAGATTTCTCAGGAAAGAAATGTTAAATTAATTGGAACAAGCATTTCTTTGGAAGAAAAATTTTCCCTAATCTCACCAATAATAAAAAGCCATGTCCAGGGTAAGAGAATTATCGCTGAAATCACTGGGATCCTTTCATTCATAATGTCTTCCATTACTGAAGTCCACAAAAAAAAAAAAAAAAAAAAAAAAAAAACCAACAACAACAAAAAAACCAAAAAAACCCACATTATTTTATGCAATCATATGTGGTTTTATCTAGATTTTTTGTGGCCCTACTATGTGACAAATATTAGGTGTGAGATGAAGGGGGAGATGGTAAGAAAATTTTAAAAGACGCACAAACATAGCCAACTAATCTTTGACAAAGCAGGAAGGAGTATCCAATGGAATGAAGACAGTCTCTTCAGCAAACGATGTTTGGACAACTGGACAACAGCATGCAGAAAAATGAACCTGGACCACTTTCTTACACCATACACAAAATTAAACTCAAAATGGATTAACGACCTAAATGTAAGACAG
>NW_024412414.1:7458272-7486947 GCF_014898765.1 Herpailurus yagouaroundi | reverse complement strand
ATCTATAAAGAACTTACCAAACTCAACACTCACAAAACAAATAATCCATTGAAGAAATGCACAAAAGACAAGAATAGACACTTCTCCAAAGAAGACATCCAGATGGCCAACCGACACATGAAAAAATGCTCATCCTTACTCAGCATCAGGGAAATACAAATCAAAACCACAAGGAGATACCGCCTCACACCTGTCAGAATGGCTAACATTAACAACTCAGGTAACAACAGGTGTTGGCGAGGATGCGGACAGAGAGGATCTCTTTTGCACTGCTGGTGGGAATGCAAACTGGTACAGCCACTCTGGAAAACAGTATGGAGTTTCCTCAGAAAATGAAAAATAGAACTACCTATGACCCAGAAATTTCACGACTAGGTATTTATCCAAGGGATACAGGTGTGCTGTTTCAAAGGGGCACATGCATCCCAAGGGGCACATGCATCCCAATGTTTAAGCAGCACTATTGACAATAGGCAAAGTATGGAAAGAGCCCAAATGTCCATCGACGGATGAATGGATAAAGAAGATGTGGTGTGGTGTGTGTGTATATATATATATATACACACACACATACACACACACACACACAATGGAGTATTACTCGGCAATCAAAAAGAATGAAACCTTGCCATTTGCAACTATGTGGATAGAACTGGAGGGTGTTATGCTAAGCAAAATTAGTCAGAGAAAGACAAATATCTTATGACTTCACTCATATGAGGACTTTAAGAGACAAAACAGATGAACATAAGGGAAGTGGTGCAAAAATAATATAAAATCAGGGAGGGGGATGAAACATAAGAGACTTTTAAATATGGAGAACAAACAGAGTGTTGCTGGAGGGGTCATGGGAAGGGGGATGGGCTAAATGGGTAAGGGGCATTAGAAATCTACTCCTGAAATCGTTGTACTGTATGATAACTAACTTGAAATTAAAAATAAATAAATAAAAAAGGGCAGTGATTTTGAATTTGCAAGCCGAATATAGAGTTCCTCAGCACATCATGGTAAGTATAGTAGGATAGCATAGCATGGGTAAGTATTGAATAGGCTGGATGTCAAAATGAATTTTAAACCTTTTAAAAATATATATTCTTGGGGGATGGGAGGGATGAGTAGGTGGTATACAGAGAATTTTTCTTTATATAATACCATAGTGATAGATACATGTCATTATACCTTTGTCTGAACCCATAGGATGTACAATATCAAGAATGAACTCTAATGAACTCTAGTTCTAATGAACTCTAATGTAAACTGTAGACTTTGGATGGTTATGATGTGTCACTGTGAGTCCATCAGTTGTAACAGTTTACCGCTGTGATGGAGGAATGGTTATGCATTTGTAGGACGTGGATATATAAGGGAGATCTCTGGCCCTTCCCCTCAATTTTGCTGTGACCCTAAGATGGCTTTAAAAATGTATAGTCTTAATAGCAACAACAACAAAAGGAATGGATAAATAAAAATGACAGGCTTACGTCAGTGGGGAAAATACATGTGATATGAATCATCTGACTCTTGGTAAATTCTAATCAGTCAAGTAGAGCTTTTAAAATGTTTCAGTAACCACACATACACACCCCCCCACACAAAAACATTCTTGCCCTTGCTTTGCTCTAAGAGATCCTGGTTCTGCAATTATAGGTCGTACCTGAGCGTCCATATTTTTGAAAGTTCCTCACATAAATCCAAGCATTCAAGGATAGTTGTCAGTGTTATGGTCATTAACATCAAAGACTCCAGATGAAAAAAAAAACATAATTCAGTTCTACTTATTGTACTTCCTAGTTGTGTACCAGGGAGAAAAATACTTCATGCTTTTAACACATGACACTATATATTTTAATAAGGATCTGAAAGTAGTGATGCGTGGAGAACTCTTGTCATGAGTTTGGTATTAAGTAAGTACTCATGACATTAATTTCTCTTTGTCCCACTGTGTTCATTGTGATTGCTGTTGGTGCCACTAGGAAAACAGACTATCATAAATGCTATACCAGATGTGTGTGCGCACACACACACACACACACACACATACACATTGCTGTAAAAACTCAAAAACAAAACAATTCAGGGTGGAGTAATTAAGGACATCTTTAGAGGAGAAGATAAATTTAAGAGATTGCATTAACAATTGAACATATAGAAAAATAATACTTTGAAGACAAAGTATGAATAGTCCTGAATGCCATTTGCACAAATGTGGCCCTGATGGAAGATGTCAATCACAGAAAGTGACATGTGTCAATGGATGAATGGGTTAAGAAGATGCAGTCTATGTGTATATACATAATGAAATATTATTCAACCATGAGAAAGAAGGAAATCCTACCATCGTGACAGTGTGGATGGACCTTGCAAACATGCTAAGTGAGATAAGTAAGACAGAGAAAAATAAATGCTATATGGTATCACTTACATGTGAAAGTTAAAAAAGCCAAACTAGTAAAAAGGCAGGAAAATGGTAGTTACCAAGGGATGAGGATAGAAGAGTGGGAAAGATATTTTTAAGTGTACAAACTTTTAACTAGCAGATAAGTCTTGGAGAGCTAATGCATTGTATGGTAAATATAGACAACATAATTGTATTATAATCATCAAACTTTCCAAGAGACTAAAATTAATTATTCCCTGCATAAAGAAAGAAATGAGGAACACCTGGCTGGCTCGGTTGGCAGAGTCTGAGAGTCTCAATCTCTGGGTCATGAGATCAAGGCCCATGTTGTATGTGGAGCCTACTTAAGAAAAAAGAAATGATAATTAGGTGACATGATAAAGGTAGTCACTGATGCTACAACAATAGTGGTATCACAATATATAAACACATCAAATCAACATGTTGTCCACTTTAAATTTACACAATCTTGTATGTCATATTTCAAAAAAAGAATTTTGCAAGCAAAAAAATAAAAATGATAAATATATATGGCAAAAACAGTGACATCAAATTTGTGTTTTGGAATGATTAATCCAAATCCATAGTGGGTATGATGATTAAAGGGCAGAGAGAAAAGGAGAGATTGAGACAGAGAGAAAAAGAGAGGGAGTGAGACCAAGGGCAGAACCATTTTATTAGGTACATAATGCACTAAGTAGTATGCTTTTGTAGCAGAAAATCCAGCTTTATATGGAAAATAATCTTATTTCCTTCTCTGAGAAAGTGAAAAAAAACACCAAAAAACTTGTAAGTATGGTGTCTGTAAATCTTGTCATAGATAATTGGTCCCTATTGTCCCCCTTGTCTTTTTGCAGAGCTCCTTGTATTAGCTGTATTAATTGATTTTATGTATCAGTTTCTGACATAAAACTAGTTTTGTTGTTTTTTTCTAAATAAAAACCAATGTATTACAATTGTAAAATACATATGTTTATGACATGTTTTACATAGTTATTTTATAACAGAAAAATATATATAAGAAAGTAAAATATGTTAATTATTCTACTGTTCAATGATAAATACTGTTAATATTGTGTTACATAGATTTTGACATAATTCTTCTCTGTTCTGTCTCTCTTCCTGTGTGCATCTTTTTCTCTATTTTGTGAACTGCTTTCTTTATTTCCACTAAGTGCATCATGGTATCTTATCATACAAATGAATTAGAACTACATCATTATTTTTAATGACCATATGGTATTCCATTACATGAACTCTAATATATTTAAGCAACCTACACTTGATGAATATTTATATACTCAAATGTTTTGCTTTTACAAACTGTGTTGTGATGTATGCCCCTTACATTATTAATATGGCTGTCCTGGTCTGCCTTTATATGTCTGTTGTTGATCCATTCCCATTTTGCTCTTATTTTTCTAATTAATGATATTCTGTGCTCACCCAATTGTCAATAACAGCAGTAATAATCAGAAGAAAAATACAGATATTGAGAATTTACTGCATATCATTCATTATGCTGTTTTTATATGTTCTGTATTTTTTTTAATTAAGGTAAAATTTTTAGAGCAGTTTTATGTTCACAGGAAAAGTAAGGGAAAGGAGCAGAGATTTCCTATAAGCTCCCTGCCACATACATGCATAGCCTGCCCTATTGTCAACATTCCCCACCAGAGTAGTACATTTGTTATAATAATTGATGTATTTATAGTGACAGATCATGATTATCCGAAAACCAGAGTTTACATTAGGGTTCACTCTTAGTGTACATTCTGTGGGTTCAGACAAGTGTGTAATGATATGTAGCCATCATTATCATATCATGCAGAGTATTTTCATTGCCTAAAAGTCCTTTTTGCTCTGCATACTCCTGCTTCCTCCCACCCTAGCCCCTGACAACCACTGATCTTTTTGCCATCTCCATAGATTTGCTTTTTCCAGAGTGTCATATAGTTGGAAACATATAGTTGGAAAAGCATTCATGTTATGCAGCCTTTTCAGATTGGTTTCTTTCACTTAATAATATGCATTTAAGGTTTCTCTTTGTGTATTCATGGTCTGATAGCTCATTCCTTTTAGCTTTGAATAGTGTTCCATCATTTGATGTACCAGTTTATCGTTCACCTACTGAAGGTCATCTTGTTTGTTTCCAAGTTTGGGACAATTATGAACAAAACTGCTATAAATATTTGTGTGCAAGATTTTGTATCAATATAAGTTTTCAACTCCTTGGGTAAATACCAAGGAGTGCCATTGCTGGATTATACTGTAAGAAATTTTTTTGTTTGGGGGGAGCCTGGATGGCTCAGTCGGTTAAGCATCCAACTTTGGCTCTGCTGATTTTGTGATCTGTGGTTCATGAGTTTGAGCCCCGCATCTGCCTCTGTGCTGACCACTCAGAGCTTGGGCTTGCTTCAGAATCTGTTTCCCTCTCTCTCTGCTTTCTGCCCCCACCCCCTCTCCCCACATTCACACTCTGTGTGTCTATATCTTTCAAAAATAAGTAAACATTCAAAAATGTGTTTAAAATATATTTTTTAAAGATTTTTAAGAAACTGCCAAACTGTCTTCCAAAGTGGCTGTACCGTTTTGCATTCCCACCAGCAGTAAATGAGAATTTCTGTTGTTCTGTATCATCACCAGCATTTGTTGTTGTCAGTGTTCTGGATTTTGGACATCCTAATTTATATGTACCATGGTATCTCATTGCTTTAATTTGCATTTCCCTAAAGACATATGATGTGAAACATCTTCTCATTTACTTATTCCCCACGAGCATACCTTCTTTGGTGAGTTGTCATTTAAGGTCTTTGCCCTTTCTTTTTAAGCCCGTTTTTAAAAATCAGATTATTGGGGCGCCTGGGTGGCGCAGTCGGTTAAGCGTCCGACTTCAGCCAGGTCACGATCTCGCGGTCCGTGAGTTCGAGCCCCGCATCAGGCTCTGGGCTGATGGCTCAGAGCCTGGAGCCTGTTTCCGATTCTGTGTCTCCCTCTCTCTCTGCCCCTCCCCCATTCATGCTCTGTCTCTCTCTGTCCCAAAAATAAATAAATGTTGAAAAAAAAATTTAAAAAAAATCAGATTATTTTCAGTTGTTGAGTTTTAAGAGTTCTTTGCATATTTAGATAACAGTCCTTTTTCAGATGTGTCTTTTGCAAATATTTTCTCCCTCTTTGCAGCTTGTTTTCTCATTCTCTTGAAAATATTATGTTATTTTATTCTCCCAAGAGTACTATGAACTAAGTGGCATTCCCACCATTTTGCTAGAAGCAGAGGCTTAGAAAGTTGGGAAAAAAATTGCCTAAATTGACATATTAGAAAGTGCTCAAGTATAGATTTAACTTTGGTCCCTGTGACTGCAAGAACCATATCCTTAATTAGTAGACATGTTATAATGAAGGCAAAGAAAGTACTTTTATGTTCTGATATTCATGTTTTCCAAAATAATCCTTGATGCCTTCACAAGGAGGTTGGAAAGACTGTTTGTATGTCACACTACCACCGTACATAGGGATTTGAGAAAGGATTTTTTTTTTTTTTTGGCCTTCATTGTATATTTTGTTACCATGTCCACAAGTTAATCTGAGCCTACCAAGTAATTAAAAACCTCAGAGAAGACCTGAAGACAATTTATGCCCAAAAGAAAATAATCATTTTGGCCAGTTTTCCTCAATTTTCAGGTAGATCCTAGTATGTAACTCTATTTGGGCATTTTAATTAAATTTCTGTGGCTGTTTTTCAGCTCACCAGTAGGAGTGAGCCCATCTAAAAGCAGTGCTGTTCAGTATGGGCTACTGTCTAGAAATCCTAGAATTTTATTACTGAATTTGTTCTCAACGTGTTCTCAAATCAGTATTAACTGATGACCTATGAGAAATGCAAGTTCTTGGGCTTTGCGTCTCACCTACTGACTCAGAAACTGTGGGGCTGGGGCTCAGCCATATGTTTTAACAAACTCTCTAGGTTGGGAGCCACCTGGGTGGCTCAGTTGGTTGAGTGGCTGACTCTTGATTTCTGTTCAGGTCATGAGCCCAGGGGCATGAGATCAAGCCCTGCATCAGGCTTCGAGTTGGGTGTGGAGCTTGCTTGAGATACTCTCTCTCTCTCTCTCCCCCTCTCCTTCTCCCTCTCCCTCCCCTGCTTGTGCTCTCTCTGTCTCCCTCTTTCTGTAAAATAAATAAATTAAAATATTTTTAAAAATTGTCTAGGAGATGGGGCGCCTGGGTGGCTCAGTCGGTTGAGCGTCCGACTTCAGCTCAGGTCATGATCTCACACTCCGTGAGTTCGAGCACCACGTCAGGGTCTGTGCTGGCAGTTCGGAGTCTGGAGCCTGCTTCGGATTCTGTGTCTCCTCCTCTCTCTGCCCCTCCCCTGCTCATGCTCTGTCTCTGTCTCAAAAATAAATAAAAACATTTAAAAAAATAAAAATTGTCTAGGAGATTCTTTTACTTGCCAGCCTGGGAGATCCAATGCATTATGGTTTATGTAGCCAACTGGGAACACCTGTCCTTCAAAGTTTCCGAATCATGCCAATGCTTATATTTCTGGGGCCAGATATAAATACTTTACCAGGAAATTGAGCAAATTGTGTTTTTGAGGGCAAATTTGGCCGCCTTTCGTCACCCATCTTCAGGTGGAAGTAATATGGCTTTCTGTCTCAACGAAAATGAGTCAAGATCTTCAAGTTTCCTAGTAAAATGTCAGCTTTACCATGGGCATATTTGGCTGCTGGAGCAAAGGTACATCTTCCAATAACTAGGAGACAAAGACTGTTTTTCAGTCATTCTACAGGGAACTGACTCTTTGAACAACTGCTACTCAGGACCTGCCAGAAGGTTTTCTTATGTCCATTGACATTCAGGAGAAGCAGTGTAATGAGCTAAATAATCCTCCAAATTTCAAATTTTGTTTCATTTTTGCCTTTTTGCTCTATCTATTAAAATCAACAAAAAGTTAAGTGGTTGGCACATGGTTTTGTTTCATTTTCCTTTTTTCCTTGAGAAATTCAAGTATAGACCTGTACTTTAAACTTACACTTCTTCTAGAGTTGATTTTTTTTAAAAATTCTTACATGTGAGCATTTATTTGTCCTTGTCTAAGAATCGAGGCAATACATTTTTAACAAAGTTTACTGCCAGCAAAAGTTTGTACCAATTGCCTTGGTATCATTCCTAATTGGTCATCAAAGAACATTTTAGTTTAATTTAATAAAATGAGTAAGTTCAGGGCATAGTTATTTTTAAAAATAAATATCTAACCAGATAATGCAACTATATGGGTTAACTGATTCTCTTTCTTTAATCAGACAATATTAGCTATTTTTCTCTCTTTATTGTGTATATTTATATTGGTTACTGTATAGCTCAGAGACATATTTAATATGCCATTGTAATAACGATCTTTACCCTGTCTTTCTGGAATAATTGTGGTCTCCCTTGTACTATATTATTTTTCCATTTTTATTTTTATTTTAATGATCCTGATGTTAATTAGTCTTCTATGGTTAGCAATTTCAAAACTTCCCTGGAACTAGCATGATTATAAATGATGTTTAATTTTTTTTGAGTACACCTAAGTATCTGAGACACTGCCCTTCATATAAGTATGCCAAAATTAATAATTGATTTGATCTTAATTCTTGTATCTCCATCAACTGAATGCTCTTCTGAAATATGCTCACCGCTCAGCACACACACACACACACACACACACACACACACACACACACGCGCGCGCAGTCTTCGTTCCTCAAGCTAGCAACAAGATGTGCCTTTGAAACAAAATAAAAAAGGCACGAGACAAACTGTTCCCTATGTGCTTTCCATGCTGCTCTCTGATTCTCCTTGATAGCACTTATAACCTTGTATTGTCATTGCTTTCTGGTCTGTTTAGTCCTACATAAATTTCTCAAGGGCAAGGGCTATGACATATGCGTTATTGCAGTCTCAGTGCCTTTGACAATACTGGTGCATAGTTGATTCCCAAGAATATGATTAAGTGCCAAATAGTATGATGTAGGATTTCTCTTTCAGGATCTCAGAATAAAGACAAACTTGGAAGGATTGAAGTTTTCTGGTGAAGGTTTATAGAGGAGGAAAGACATGGAGTAGTCATTGACTGTATGGTCTTGTACTTGGCATTGAACTTGGGGCAGAAACATGAATATGTGCTTTACAGGGGAGGTCTACATACGGGACAAAGGATGTGTGTAAGTGGGGAATGAAGAGATGGTCTTGTTTTGGAGAGTGATTGGAGTGTGGGAGGATGGGGTGCAGTCAGCATAACCAGCTTGGGTAAAAGTTTGGAATATAGGAGAAAACTTCATAGCTGATAAACTAGGAAGCATAGACCTAAAGAACTTTGTGAATGGCTATGTAACATAATATAATTTGTAATTTAAAATTTAGCCTGATAAAATATTCCTAAGTTAGGGGCTGACAAACTATGGCCTGTATTCCAAATCCGTCTCACAGCCTGCTTCTGTATAGCCCTCAAGTGAATACTTTTTTTTAAACATTTTTAAAGAGTCATTAAGAAATAAACTGTAATATGCAATAGTGACTTTTTGTGGCCCTTAAAACCTAAAATACTTACTATCTGGCCATTTTGGAAAAAGTTTGCTGGTCCCTGCACATGAAAGTGATAGGAAATAATGAACAAAGATATTGGAATAAAGGCTATACTTGAGTGTGTAAGTGAAGGAAAGACAATGATTACAAATAGGTCTCTCCATTTGAGCAGCTAAACGCAATAGTGTCTTTCTCACTCATACAAAAAACAGTTCATTGTTTTTTGGGGTTTTTTTGGTGGTGGTAGAGGTGGTGTGTGGCTTTCTCCTGTGTGGTGATTTTGGGACTCAGGGTCTTACACTCCTTTGTCCCTGAATTCCATAGGATCTCATCATTATTGCACCTAATGGTGAAAAGGGAAATAGAGTCACAAAGAGACATACCCACTTCTTAAAAACCTTGGTTTTGAAGTGACTCCCATCCCTCCCATTTACTTTCTGTGTACTTTAGCTCTTTGTGTGGTCTCATCTAAAAATAGAAGTGTTTGGAAGTTGAACTTTCTGGCTGAATGGCCCCTTTCTGGTCATAGATCTGTGCTATGGCCATGAGCTCTGTGTTAGCCATTTCTTCCAGAGTGAGAGGTGGCTGTGGCAATGAAGACAGCTGCCAGGTGCTTGTTTTCCATAACAGTGAAACCAGAAGGCTTATAGTACACATAGGTAGATCTTGCATATATGGATATATATGATGCATATGTATACACATATATATAGTCACATACACATATATAATTTAGGTACACACACACACACACACACACCTATGAGGAGGCAATGAATCATGGGTTGTTGAAGACTAAAGCCTGATCTTCCCTACTTGCTACTTTCTGGATTTCTCAACTTTCTCCTACAACTTCTGGCTCTTCTTTGTTCCAGTTATGATATTGAGAAAAGTGTTATACTTTCTAATGCACTTTTATTTTCTCATCTGTCAAATGAGGATTATCTGACTCTTGGCTTTGTAGTGAGAGTTAATACTGTGAAGGCTTTAGATCGTTGTCTGACATATACTAAATGCTCAATAAAATATGTCTGCTACTGCTGTTCCTATTATTATTAGTGTTGTTGCTCTGTTAAAATAGTCTAAAAATGTTGATGTAGCTTAGCAACAGCTGACTATGGATAGATAGAAGCGGGACATAATGCTCAATGAGCTCAAACTTTTGTCTTACATAATAGGATAATGGACCCAGGGAAGATGGGAAAAGATGGTTTGCAGGGTAAATTTAAAATATGTGTTCATCATGAAGCAAATACAGTGATAAAAATCATTCCTTCACCTATATGTTCCTTAGGGACTCAGGAATTTAATAGTCACAAATCAAGCCAAAAGGATCATAGAAATGTAACAATGCAGAATGAGGAATATAAATAGTTATTTGTCCAATGATGTATTAGAATGACTAAACATTGTCTCTTTTGCTGAGACTATTGCAGTACACATTTTATACACACACTGCACATGCACATATGCACACACACACACACACACACACACATTTTCCACAAACAACTTTCACAGTAAGCAAATTGTCCTTTCCTGAGAGGTTGTTGAACAGTGATTGAGTCTTCATGTCTGTATTATTTTTTATTCATGTCCTAAACAGGAGCCATAGTCATTACTGTAATTGTACTCTAGTCAAGTAACACATCCTTGATGCCATTTGCACATACCATTTCTCTGTGCTTTCGTGATAGTCTTGCGTAATATACAGTTTTAGAAGCATCTTGATCAGAGGGAAGCAGGCATTTGGCATTCATGTCATATAAGTAAGCCATATAAGTAATTCCTTGTCCAACTTAAGGCTGTCTATTAGTTATCTTCCATATACAGTGTCTCTTCTCATAATGTTCCTTAAATGGATGTTGTCTGAGTCAAAAAAACAGATTCAAAAGCAGATTTCACAAAAAAATGTGTACTGGTTTTAGACAAATGGGCTTCGTGGGCCCATTTTTAAAATGAAGGAAGACTCTAAATTCTCTTATTTGCTCCAGTTTGGAAGCAAGATCTGATATCCCTTGATCCCTCCCTCCTTATTTCCTCAATAACTTTGCTTTATTCTATAAACTTTTTCATAAAGAGCTCAAGTCATACTAACATAGTGCTTTGTTTTTGCCAGTTCTGATTTCTGGCGGGGACCAAGGCGCTAGAGACCATCATTTTGGAAGCTCATTACTATGTTGTAGCTCTCTCTCCTAAATGCAGTTTATTCTTGGGTTGTTTTTCACCATGGGCTCCCCCATATAGAGCGTATAGGCATAGATGAACCCTTACTTAACACATGCCAGTGAGTGGAGTATTCTTTTAGACTTGGACGACAGGTGCAGCCTTTGGCTCACTTCAGCCAGAAGTAAGACAGTCATCCTACAAAAGCTGTATCAGTATATGGGAATCTATTTCCCATCATCCCCAAACCATGATTTCACAATAGAAAGAATGACTTAAATGCATCTGATCTCCTTTCCCACAGCACTAACAACGTATATGGTTACTCACCCACCTCCTCTGAAATAATCATGCCCTCTGGCCACTACCATACATATGCATGAGTCTTCTTTCTTTACCAAGCATTCGTTGACTGCATGCTACATGTTAATCTTTTGATATAGTGGTGAAAAAAAATATCAATGAAAGGGGTTTTTGTTTGTTTGTTTCTTACTTGATTTAGATTTCTTATAGCTTTCAAGCCCACAGGGTTCACAGAGTCCTATAACTTTAACCATAGGAATGAGAGGAGAAAGTGGTCTTTCCATATAATCATACCAGCCTTGAGGTAGAATATGTTGCTCTTCAACCCACAGCCATTGCTTCCTCCATGAGTCCCTACCCCTTACCCCATGCTTCAATAATTGTGTATACTCTCATCTCTTCTATCTCATGTTGAAGGTCATTCTGCATCTTATTCAACACTGTGATAATTCTTCTGCACTTAGACAATTAAAATGTTTATTTATAAATTAAAAATGACTGCTCATTAACTATTTATTAATGAATTAAGAATTCATTTTGTAGAAGTCCCACTCATGGCTCTTTACACTAAAGAAGTGAAGGCTTATGTTAACACAAAAATTTGCCCACATACGTTCATTACAGAATTTTTCATAATTATAAAAACTGGAAACAACCAAACTATACATTTAATGGGTGAATGTATAAATAAATTGTGGTACACCTGTATATATTCAGCTATAAAAAGGAACAAAATATTGATAAATCAGCAATTTGAATGAATTTCAGAGGCATTATGCTGAATGAAACAAGTCAGTCTCAAAAGTTTACACACTGTGTGGTAACATTCATAGCACATTTTGAAAGGACAAGACGTAGTGATGGAAAATTGGTCACTTGTTGCCAGATGTTAAGAACTAGGGGAGAATTTGACTATAATGCACAAGCAAATTATTTTGCTTGATTCAACTGTTCTAATTGTGGTGATGATTACACAATCTTATATATGTGCCAAAATTCTTACAACTGGACATGGATATTTCAATTTTACTGTGTATTAATTTTTAAAAAGTTAAATTAAAAATCCTCTTCTGTGAGCGTATACACCATTATTAATACTCCTTGCCAAATTCCACCACATCTGAACTTCAGATCAGTGTTCTTAAACTTGACTGATCATCAGATGCATCCAGGTCTCTCATTAACAGTAGAGGCCACCAGAACTTTCTGCTGAGGATATTGATTCAATAGATCCGGTCAAAGTCTAAGAATCTGTGCAAGAGCTTAAGTGAATCTGGGGATTGAGAATGTTTGAGAAACTGACCATATAAATGGTTCCAAACTTCAGTGAGCACAAGAATCAATTTGGGAAGATGTAATAAGGTCTGGAATGAGATCTACAAATTGGTATTATTAGCAAGGACTTCAGAAAAATCTAATTCAGGTGGTCCATGGGACAGACTTTAAGAAATGCCACTATCAAGTGAATGTCAAACTTAGATTGCTCTTTCGTGTCTGCTCAGTAATTCTAAATGTCCTTGATTAGCCTTCTCTTCCATTGCCCAGCATAGGTATTGCATACTGCACCAGCCCCCTCCAATTCTTTACCTCACTCTTCCAGTAGTTAGTGGAACCTTGCCTTTGTCACCTAGAAAAACAGCATTTTTAGATGTGCTCTCCTTCAACTTATTCTTATGTTTAAAAAATATAGAATTGCATCTAATTTCATTCTCTTTTTCAGTGCCTGAGGAAGAGGCATGTCTTATCTTCAAAGGTTACATATCTCTGCCTCTGTGCTCTTCGTCTGAGTGCATCTTGACCCTCTGTTCTTTCTCTCTTGCATTTCCAATTATTCTTTCTATACTGGTTCCTTCCACACAGCCTGTGAATGTGCTCATCACCTCTATCTTATACCAGCAATTCTTCTTTGACTTAGAATATCCTTTTATTGCTCACCCTTTCTGTTTTTCTTCACAGCCAGACTCCTCAAGTAGATAATCTCCAATTACAGTTTCCACTCAATGGCTATTCTTCACTTGTCAGTTCACAGTAATCAGGCTTTTACCTCCAACCCTGCACTGAGATGTCACAGGTAAAAATCTGCCAATAACCTCCTGGATACGTTATTGGATAACGTAAGCCTCTGGCTAATCCAGTCTTCATCTGATTTGATCTTGCTGAGCCCTTCTTTCTTATTAAAAAGTTATACCTTTTCTGTTCTCCTCCTAATTTTATGACTATTTCTTCTAGGTTTCTTTCCCTAGCTCATAATTCTTTATGCTTCTATGTCTGCTTTGTTCAGAGGGGTCTATTTCTGGCCCTGAAGTCTTTGCACTGATTTTTTTTACCACCTTTGGGAAATCTCTTCCATGCTGATGATCTATAGGCTCATGATTCCCATAACTGTCCATAACTGTTAAGATCATAGGCCTATAATTAATAGGTACTCAGTATATGTTTGTTGAGAGGATAAATGGATGGCTGCAAGGATGGATAACTGAAATAATATCTATGAACTAGACAAACACCACAGTCAAAGGTAATAGGTCACTGATTTCTGATTGTGTGGGTTTGTTAATAGGCATACACAGACTCTAAGTTGCTTGTTTGCTTTCATTACTCCTTTTTTCATCACTAAGGGATGGTCAGAATATGAAATTGTGTTTAGCTTATAAGTTCCATGATGGAACATGAAGCCTTGTTGACCATTGGATCACTTTGGGAAGGCCAAGGATTTAGTGGACCTCTCACTCCCTATATTTCTTCCAGGGACCCAACTTTTATTGTGCAAATTAAAAAAAAAAACAAAGTTCTGAATTAATAAGGTCATGAATGGTAATACATGGGAACGACTTCTTTGAGGCATCTGTGACAGCTAAGAAATTTTGTGACATACCCATTCATACTCATTCTCTTTATCACTCTCTCTCTCTCTCTCTCTCTTGCTCTCTCTCATTCTTGTTTTCTCTCTCTCTTGGTCTTATTCTTTCTTGCTCTCTCTCTCTCTCTCTCTCTCTCTCTCTCTCATTCACTCACATACAATTAAGGATAGATGTTGGGGAAATTTATTAAATTAAGAGGTATATTTAAAACATGTATGCAGCTCCAGCTACAACAAAAGTATAGAAAATTTGGCACTTAAACATAGAACCAGAGACCAGACTTCTGACAACTATAAGAAACTTCATAGTATCAGGCATTAGTAAGATGACAGGTGTTAGTATAGATTGAAACTTAATACCTTGAGCTGTTATTAGGGGTCTTGATTACTTCAGGTTTAAAAGCTGTAATCCACAGGCTCCGGAAAGCACTGAGTACAGAACCTAGTATGTCATTGATACTCAACAAATGTCATTTCTGTTCTCCTTCATTTCTTTTCAAACAGACATGTTTACTCTGCTTGAGACATCCTCTAGTAAGCCACAGAGTTCATCTCCATTAATGAATGGAAAAACAAACTGTGTATAAAATACATTTTCTGTCACTCTTAAGTCACTCTTCTTTCCTTTTCTATTTTGTGGTTTCTGGTTTACTCCCCTTTACAATCACCAAACGTTTTTAGACGATGGACACAGAATCATTTCTGGTCTCTTGCTGACTCACAGCAAGGTATTATCCCTGACTTCCTATGTTTTCTTCATTGAAATGGGGAGGTGTAGCACTACCACATAGGAATGTTGAGACGACTAAGTGAGATGAGCAGATTGTGTGCTTAACACAGTTTGGCAAATAGGGAACATTCTAAGAATGTTAGATGCTCTTGTTGTGTTATCGATTTATCTGTCTATCTATTTGTGTTATTTTAGATGACATATTGCTATTTATAGATTAAGTCATTTGAGTTCTGGAATGTTTTGAATCCTTGGGTTTTAGAGTTCTGGAATGTTCTGAATCCTTTAGTCATGTCTCAGAGCTAAATTAATCCTCAGGGAGGCCTTTTCTAACTATTCCTTCTATGTGGACTCTGATGCCTTCCTATCATAGCAACCCACCTAACATGAAAGTGAGAGGCACAGATATTGGAGTCAGAGACCTGGAGGCAAATCCTGCCTCTACCTAGTGTCAGCCAAATTCATTAACCTACTGATGACTAAGGATCCTAATCTGTTAAACAGATAATAATATTACTTGTCTCATAGAATTGTTGTGAGGGTAAAATTAGTTCAAGTGAGTAAAATGCTTAGTGTTGTTGCTGGCACAAAATATGTTAAGTGTTTGTTCTTTTCATGATTATAGTCATAGCACTTATTGGTTTTTGAAATTATCTTGCTTGATTATCATTTTATAGTTTATTTCACCCATCCGGAATGAAAAAGGAGTCAATAGAAGAGGAAAGATCCATGCTTCATGTTTCCTTATTTACTGCTGTATTTCCAGAGGCTTTAATAGGGCTTGGCATTCATCATGTTTTTGTTGAATGAATAGTGTATGCTATCAATCATTCAATTCCTAAAACTTGACATGTGCATAGTAAGTTATAAAAATATATTTGATTATGAAAGCCCAAATATCATTCATGACTTAAAAAAATAAACAAGAGTCATGCGGGCATTGCATAGTGAGAAAATTGAGAGCTGTAATTGCTGAATTGTATGAATTCTTTGAGAAGAATTCTGCCATCCTTCCATGCTTTAGTGAGTCAGTCAGGATGCCTCTGTCTCACTTGATTCAGTCTGGTGACTTCCCTTGGATGGGAGCTATGAAAATAAATTACAAGAAGACCTCCCTACCATGCACCCCAATTCAAAGAAAGTTCTTTAGAGATTTATTTCTAGAATGGAAAATAAGTTGATGTTTGTTTTAACTTGGGGATCTGGACTGAATTTTTCTTGTCTGTCAATGAAATACACTCTGTATGTGAATTCTAGAGAAAGACTATTAGGATTTTGGAACTATATATAGTTGATATGCTAGGAGCAGTAGAGTTAAATGGGTTTCAAAGCTGCTTTATTTTAGTGATTTCTCCAGTAAAATCTTTAAAACAGGGGGTTGTAGAACTTTTGAGATTGGACTTTACGAATTAATAGGGGGATAAAGGAAAGATATAAAATGCATGGGAGAGAATATTAAAGAGATAAAGGGACTAAAGGTAGACTATGAATCTGGTCGCCCTTTCTAGAGGTCTATATATTGAGATAGCAGGATATAAATGTATCTACAAAAACCAAATATGTGATGACCAATATTTGCTAAAGCTACTTCTCTGCAATGGCTCTCATTCTAATGTTTGGCAAAATAAAATATGTATTATAAGTTTTCCTACATTTGTTTTATTACGGTTCTCCAGAGAAAGAGAACCAATAGGATATATGTGTATGTGTAAAAGTCTGGTAAGACCCAAATTTAAAGGGTGAGCCAGCAGACTGAAAATACAGGGAAGGGCTGATGTTGCAGTTTAAGTCCTAAGGCTGTCTTCTGACAGAATTCCCTCTTGTTTGGTGGAGATCATTCTTTTGCTCTGTATAGGTCTTCAAGCAGTTGGACAGGGCCCACCCACATTATGAAGGGCAATCTACGTTACATAAAATCAACCTACTTAAATGTTACTCTCATCCAAATCACCTTCATGGAAACATCCAGAATAATTTTGGACCACATATCTGGGAACAGTGGCCCAGACAAGTTGACACATAAAATTAGCCATCACACTGTGATTGATCTGTCCGCTGCCTAACTATCAACTTCATTTTGGACCACTCATCTGCTTCAAACACACAGGACTTCTTTCAGTTCCTCACAAACACAAATTTCTTTTTTCTACTTCAAGGTCTTCATAGATGCTATTCCCTCTGCCTAGAATGCCCTTCTACTCATTCATGGAATGAAAAATCCCTTCCCATCCTTCAGCCTCAGCTTAAATGCCCTTTTTCTTAGGAGGCATGTTTCTGACCTTCAGTCTCAATCAAGCATCCTTATTAGCAGCTCAGCATCAAGCCATAGTTTTTTTTCATTATACTCATCACAGTTACATGGCTTGACATATTAGTAATTATAAATTTGTTTTCTGTATCTATTAGTTCCACATATGCTTTCCCTTTCAATTTAGATACTCTGTGAGTTCAGGGACCTGACTTCTTGTATTAACTCCATGTCAGTACACATGGTAGCCACCCAATGAATACAGAATAAATAAACAAATAAATAGAGCTGCAGGTAATTGAAAAAAGTATTTTCCATATTAAGGTTAGAAATCCAAAGAATCCTTTGAATCAGGAAAAAATTGGAACACTTTCTTACACCTTTTGCTATCAAAGGCAAACATGTCTTGAATTAAAGTAGATCTTAAAGCTTGATAGGCACTTACTTAAAAATGTATATCCTTAGCCACTATGTTTTATTTGATTCAGTAAGTTAGCAAGTGGGACTAGGCGATTTCTGCTTTGTAAAAAGTGCTCCAGTGACTCTCATGTTTGTAGTTAATATACCAGTAGCTGGGAACTACCTGTATTGACCAAACTTTAACCTAAGTCAAGACTCCCCGCTCTGATGATGGGAGCACATTGTCTGCCGATGTTGTGTGTGCCATATTGGCACCCATAGATAAGACCAAATTCTAGACTAAGTGCAAGCACAAATAATGTTCTTTTAAATATTTAAAAGACATCTTTCATTTCTACTATTACTTCATGTTCAAAACAATTACAGTTCTGTCAGTGACTATTACTCTTTTCTAGACTCTTAGCCTTCCCTGAAGACTGTAATCCTTTTGTAGATGGTACCTCCAAAGCTGTGTTTATTAGACTCACCTAATACTCTTTTTTCCTGACCTATTTGTAGCACAGAAACTGTTTAGTTCTTCAAGATAATACAGTTCTATTCATATAGACCTCTGTTCACTTGTTTCTCTAAACCGTTTCTATTTTACCTGTTCCTGACTATGTTACGTTTTTGAAATATCAATCAAATTTTATATTTTGAGAACTTCTGCTTCTAATTGAGGTAATATCTTAAGGAAGAAATACTTTCTACCTCAAGTTTTTTTTCCAGTCTATCCAGAAACAATTTCAACTTTCTTATGTTATTAGATCTCAACTGACAAGTTAATGGAGTATATAGTTACTCCAGCACTTAAAAACTCATCATTGAAAGCCCGGCCAACTCAAGTGAGTAGGGAAAAACAAAAAATGACAGGACCTTGGGAGGAGATCCATTTCTCCATTTAGATCCCAGTAAAAGACTGAGTGAAAACATGGTGGACGTCAATGATTAAGTGAGACCCAGTAGGTATTCTGATTAGTAAGTAACATAAGATTTGGAATGTAGATTGGTATGAGATTATGGAGCCTAAGCCCTTTGATTTTACTTTGAAAGTAGTAGAGATTCAGGATTCTGATGATGAGTTTTTATCAGAAAAGCTGTAGAATCAGCTTTAACAAAATATCAATACAGCTGAGGAATAAAGGGTTAAAGAGAAGAAAAGAGATGTATAGGTATACCACTCAAGGGGAGGTGAAAAATATCAGGCTTTCTAAATAACAACACAGATGGATCTTCCATATACAGTATTGTACAAAATAAGCCATGCACAAAAAGGGTGATATTCTACAACTCCATTTAATATGAAACTGAAAAGTAGGCAAAACTAATTCACAGTGATAGAATTCAGTGGTTACTTTTGAAGGGGAATAGTTACTGGGAGGCTTCTGGGAGTGCTGATAACCAATATCCTGACCCAGGATATAAAAACTCACCTAGTTCTACAATTTAGTTATGTGCACTTCACAGTCTGTAATAATTCAAGAAGTTTATTCCCCAAAATGAGGATGAGGTCAAGAATGAAGGCAAAGAAATTGCAAAGCCAGAAGAAATCCTTTCCACAATGCATCTCTTGGCTAGGGGTTGGGGGGTGAGTATAATAGGATGTATCCACATGGTATGAGATGTTCAACATCACTCATCATCAAGGAAATGCAAATCAAAACCACAATGAGATATCACCTCACACCTGTCAAATTGGCTAATATCAAAAGTAAAGAGGCAACAAGTTGTTGAAAAGGTTGTGGAGAAAAAGGAACCCTTGTGCACTGTTGGTGGGAATGCAAACTAGTGCAGCCACTGTGGAAGACAGTATAGAGGTTCCTCAAAAAATTAAAAATAGAATTATGCTATGATCCAATAATCACACTATTGGGTAGTTCAAAAAGGTTACATGCACCCCTATGTTTATTGCAGCATTATTTACAATAGTCAAATTATGGAAGCAGTCCAAATGTCCATCAATAGATGAATAAAGAAGATGTGGTATATGTATATAAAATGGATTATTATTCAGCCATAAAAAGAATGAAATCTTGCCATTTGCAGCAACATTGATGGGTCTAGAGAGTATAAGGCTAAGGAAATAAGTCAGTCAAAGAAAGACAAATACTATATGAATTCACTCATGTGGAATTTAAGAAAAACAAATGAACAAAGGAGAAAGAAAAAGAGAGAAACCAAAAAATAGACCCTTAAGTATAGAAAAAAAACCATAAGGTTACCAAGGGGGCAGTGCAGGGGGATGGGTGAAATAGGTGAAGAAGATTAAGAGTACACTTATCTTGGTAAGCACTGAGAGATATATGGAACTGTTGAATTACTATATTGTACACTTGAAACAAATAGTACGGTATGTTAATTACACTGGAATTAAAGATTTTAAAAAAGAAATGCTAAGAGAAAATATTATATTGAATTTTTAATATTTTAGATAAACATACTAAATTATGTGTAAAAAAACCCCATGGTATAGCAATTTGTTATTAAAGTGCACTGTATCTGCAAAATTCACTGTGGTAAATAGTGACTGTCATCAACTCATCTCCTCCTGTAAATATGCATGGTCTGTGTGCCTCCCCTTGAATCTGGGCTGCCTTTGTGATTCACTTCTATCCATAAACCATGGAGGAAATGACATTGTGAAAATTCCATACGTAGCCGTTAAGAGGCCTGGAAGCGTATGGTTTCTCTCTTGGGAATCCGTCCACCATGTTTTAAAGAACCTTGGGTTGGCCTGTCAAATGCTGAGACATCACATGGATAGAGAGAGCGCTAATGACCAGATGTGAGGTATTTATGGATCTTCCAGTTTAGCTGCTAGCAGAAGGCAATGAAGGGAGTGTCATGGGATGATGCCACATGGAGCAGAAGAACCACTCAGCCAACCCTGCCCTGAATTCCTGGCTCTCCAGAAAAACCACATGGTTATTGTTTTAAGCTCCTAAGCTTCAGAGTAGTGCATTATAAAATAATAGCTACAGTTGCCTTCTAGAGTGGTGGTTCTCAGTAGAAGATAGAGGGACTTTTTACAGTAGGGGACATTTGTCAAGGTTTGGAGACATTTTTAATTGTCAGGACTGGAAATCTTGCTACTAACATCTAGTGGGGAAAGGCCAAGGACATTGCTGAACACCCTACACTGCACAGAAAAGCCCTTGCAATAAAGAATTATCTGGCCTAAAATGTTTATAATGCCAAAGTTGAGACACCTGGTACAGAGCAATGATTCATAAGTTAGGTGATATCCAGGAAATTTTCTCCAAAGCCATATTTCCAAACTTTGCTGATAATATTAGTTATCTAGGATTCATGTTATACATATAAAATCTTAAAATCATCCCAGACCTTCAGAGTCAGAATCTCCAAGGAAGGACCTTAGGAAGTTACATTTCTACTTTCATGGAAGTTTATGAAACACTGACATAGCCTAGCATTTCTCAGATTTTAATGTGCATAGAAATAATCTGGGCATCTTTTTAAATTTTAAAATCTTATTTAACCTGAACTGGGGTGAAGCCTTAAATAGCTAAAGCAATCTTTGGAAAGAACAAAGTTGAAGGTATTATAGTCCCAAATTTCTGATTTCTAACAAGCTCCCAGATGATGCCTAAGTATTGCTTCTTGGAGCACACTTTGCATAGGAAGACTGTAGATGTAGTTATCAAACTTTTGCATGCATCAGAATCACCTTGAAGACATGCACCCAGGTTTGATTCTGCAGGCCTGGGGTGTGGCCTGAGATTTTGTATATCCAAAAAGTTCCTAGGTGACACTAACACTACTAGTCTGAATCACACTTTGAGAACCAATGCCTTAGATTATTATTTTGCACATCTAAGTGTACATAAAAATTTCCCTCTAGCGACTGCAAAACTTCAAGGTTTAAGAACTCTCCTCATTCCCCACTGCATTTCCACCCTCAGTCTGGGCTGGGAACAAAATAATTTGCATTTTAATAAATTGCCTCACCTGGGGTGATTCTAATGTTAGTGGTATAGGACCATGGCTTATGAAATACTGTCCTAGGGGAACATGTTAGGATATCTTGAGTTTGAAGGTGGGGCATGGGCAAAACATGGAAAAACACATTTAATTTTATAATTAGTTTGATTTGCTCTTGATTGTCATTTTTAATTTATTTTGAAATATCAAATAGCATTGAAAGAGTAGAGGAAATTTTTCTGCTTATCAAGGTGGCCATGGGTTATACACTAGAGCCAGAAATACTGTTTTAGAAAGGATGTTTTCTTCCTGGATCAGTCACTCGGTTCTTTGTGACCCCATGTGTTTACATTCTCTATAGCAGCTACAAATTGTGTGCTGCTGCCAATTTAGAGAGAAGACACTAATAGTAATGGCCACAGTTAAACTTTCTTGCATTTTTGCTACGTACCAGACATTATGTAAATACTTTGCAAAAGCTGTCTAATGCAGCATGCCAGATAAGCCCTTTATAAGCAGGTACTATTATCTGCAGTGCATAGATAGGGAAATTAAGGCATACCAAGGTTCAGATACTTGCCCAAGATCATATAACTAATTAATATCAAAGCCAGCATTTTTACATTGTCTCGTAGGATAACTGATAGATAAATAACAGGCAGGCTACTATTGGACATCTGTATTTAAATATAATTTTTTAAAAAGAACAATCTTAGGGGCACCTGGGTGGCGCAGTCGGTTAAGCGTCCGACTTCAGCCAGGTCACGATCTCGCGGTCCGTGAGTTCGAGCCCCGCGTCGGGCTCTGGGCTGATGGCTCAGAGCCTGGAGCCTGTTTCCGATTCTGTGTCTCCCTCTCTCTCTGCCCCTCCCCCATTCATGCTCTGTCTCTCTCTGTCCCAAAAATAAATAAACGTTGAAAAAAAAAATAAAAAGAACAATCTTATCTGAAACAGTAGTCAAAATGGAATGACCTCTCTATATAATGAGTAAAGGTATTTTGGAACAAGATGTATTGCTTCAACAGGTTGTGGCAATGGCTGACATTTCTTTTTTTTATTTTTTATTTTTTATTTTTTTCTCTTTTTTAATGAAATTTATTGTCAGATTGGTTTCCATACAACACCCAGTGCTCATCCCAACAGGTGCCCTCCTCAGTGCCCATCACCCACTTTCCCATCCCTCCCACTCCCCATCAACCCTCAGTTTATTCTCAGTTTTTAAGAGTCTCTTATGGTTTGCCTCCTTCCCTCTCTAACTTTTTTTTTTCCTTCCCGTCCCCCGTGGTCTTCTGGTAAGTTTCTCAGGATCCACATAAGAGTGAAAACATATGGTATCTATCTTTCTCTGTATGACTTATTTCACTTAGCATAACACTCTCCAGTTCCATCCACGTTGCTAAAAAAGGAATGGCTGACATTTCTACTATTTTCTACTATTAATTACATTACATTACTACTATTAATTACAAAACAATTTTGTTTTGTTTTTTAATTTTTAACTCTATTAAAAGTGTACTATATTCTTCTTAACATTCTACTAGGATCTGAAGCTTTTGGAGCTATGTATTCCCTCGTAGTGTGTTTTAGCCTGTATGGTTAATTAAGAAAGTCTATAGTCATTTTGTCTCAAATCTAATTTTCAGGGTTATGTTGTTCTCTTTTCTAATTTTTTTTTAATGCTTATTTATTTCTGAGACAGAGAGAGACAGAGCATGAGCAGGGAAGGGGCAGAGAGAGAGGGAGACACAGAATGTGAAGCAGGCTCCAGGCTCCAGCACGGAGCCCAACGCAGGGCTTGTACTCACGAACTGTTGAGATCATGACCTGAGCCAAAGTGGGACGCTTAACCGACAGAGCCACCCAGGCGCCCCTGTTGTTCTCTTTTCTATGATACATGTGAGCAATAATGTGTTTTCCCTGTCATCTCTTACCTTCTTTCATTAAATACCTGCTTTTAGGTAAAGTTTCAAGTGGCCTTTTGCTGTTGCCATTCTTGAATTTCCTTCTCCTAAGTCAAATATAAAAAATATATTTAAAACAACAGGAAGCACACACAGTTTCTTTTGCTGCTTTTAAAAATATCACTCATGATTCTCCACTCTGTCAAAGATATACTCACCTATCTTGAACACAGCCCAGACCTTCTGAAGCCCAAATATCCAGTTTAAAAGACTATTTTTTAAACCTTTTTTAAAATGTGAGCTTCTGCATTAACCACCATTTTGTTTAGAAGGCCGCTGGTATTTTAGAAACTGATTCTTATTGAAGGCTTCTTTTACAAGTTGTCTTTTTGAGTCCAGACTATCTTTTAAATTATGAATCTTCTGAGTTTATTAGACATCATATAGTATACAAACATATTTTGTACTGAGATACACAGAAAATAGATACCAGGTGTATTTGTATCCACTCCCTCCCTGTAAATTTAGATACTTGAAATTAGATTGATTACAGGTAAAACAGGAAAGACTTGCTGTGAAAAACAAAATTAAATTGTTAAAAGAACAGAAATAGGCAGTTGTAAGGAGACAGGCCTTTTAGTGTTTGGAGGAAGCTGGGATATAATATTTGTGATTGAAGAGCATGTCAAAGTATTTTGGGTTATAAAAGGAAGGAAGAAAATTCAAATTAACACAGTATGGGAAATGTATTCCTTCACTTAAAGGACAAAGTTCAGATGTGGAATAGAGGTCAGGCCTCATTTGCTTGGGACTCCTGCCCTTTTTCCCTGAATCAGCCACCATTCCCCTCTGGCAGCCTCACAGATGGCTCTGGCATGGCTGTGGCAGGTCTAAGCCTCAGTCAGTATTTGAAGTTCAGAGGAGGAGAGATTCCAATGGTTCTCTATTGGAAGCAAAGAAATCTCTTTTTCAATGCCCTGAGCAATAATTCACTATGTTTTACTGGCCAAAATTGGGTTACCTGCCAATTATTTAGCCAATCCCTCTAGCCAAGAGCATTTTATGAAAGTGATTGGCTTAGCCCTGCATTATTGAGTTCATCACTGACAAAGGGAAAAAGGGTCCCCTAAACCTAATCAGTGCTGGAGGTTAAGTCAGCTCTCCCTGAAGCACATGGGCTACCTCATAATAAAGGGTGGACACACACATGAAAATGCTGGAGAAATGGGTGCTGGGTGTGCAAAGAACCATTAGGGAGATAGGAAGAAGGTGTTGTCCTAGTGTTAGAAGTGTTCTTGACTACACTGAACGTCACATCCTCACTTTTCCATTGTGAATGCTGGACAGTCTGTTGCTTTTTAACAGAAATGGAAAAATACTGGACCCAACACTGCATTAATTGTAGAGCAGTTTTTTCTCCTCCATTTGGAAATGAACGCATTAATAATTTCTCATATTAAAAATAGTCTTGTAAGAGGAAAAATATGTATGTAAGAGGCAATTTATGTTCTGGGTCAATATGTTGGGGATTTCTGAGTTGTTTTTCATTTGTAAATAAGTAATTCAGTGAAAACTAAAAAGGTTTGGCTCCAAGTAAGTAAATAATTAATAATCATCATGCTTTCTGGGTGATTTATTTAAGTATTATGTCTAAAAATAAGTATGGAAAAAGGAAAGCAATGTGGAAGAGTGACTATGCTTTTTACATTGAAATTGAATCATATTCTTATGAGGACTAGGGTTTTAGACTCCCAAATATGTCATTTTTTTACAGTGTAAAATAGCTTTCCCCCAGATTATTATTTTTTTAATATTTATTTATTTTTGAGAGAGAGAGAGAGAGAGCGAGCACGAGCAGGGGAGGGGCATAGAGAGGGAGACACAGAATCCAAAGCAGGCTCCTGTCTCAGCTGTCAGCACAGAGCCCGACATGGAGCTTGAACCCACGAACTGTGATATCATGACTTGAACCGAAGTTGGACTCTTAACTGACTGAGCCACCTAGGAGCCCTCTTTCCCCAAAATTATGCTACGCCTTTATAAGTTAGCATCAGTGTTCTACTGAACTGGGTGAATTGGTCTTGGTTTTCAGAAGCATGTTTTTAAAATAATAATAATAATAATTTCAAAGAAGCTTAAGATCTGGGGACTTTTGCATTACGGATGTATATTAGATTTAGTGTCGCCATTTTCTAATAACTTTGATTGGTAATTTGGAAATATCTTTAGGTAGGACCATAAAGTTGTTCACTTCAGCTCCTTAGCTAGGTCAACCAAGTAGCACATACTCCTGGTTGCACCAGGAAATGGAAAGTCTGCCTTTCAGGGCTGTCCTTAGTTCAGAGGCACATAATTCACCTAGAATCATACACAAAGGGAGATCGTCAAGTCATGCTATTTTTATTTAATAGTCTTACATCATGTTTTCTTTTGAAATTGCTTTCCAATATCAAGACTCATTGACTTTAATATTCTCTAAGATGGTAAGTCTTTATTTGAAGATGGATTCAGGATTTGGAGATACAACAAAGCCATTCAGAATAGTTGCAGGTTAATTATGTGAGTATGGCGACCCATCATGTGGAGACAGGGAAGGCCAAAGTAAGATTAGAGTACAGAGTGATAACAGTAATTTCACACGCTGCTGATAAACTTGCTAGGAAGATGATTTTTTTAAAAAAGGAATGTGTATTGATAATCTGATCATTTTTACCACATCAAAGAAAGATTTATTTGAAGAGCCTTAATTTTGATAGTTTGTTTATTTATTTAGTTAGTTAGTTGGCTTCATGCCCAGCATGGAGCCCAGCGTGGAGCTTGAACTCACAACCTTGAGGTCTGAGCTGAAATTAAGTATTGGACACTTAACCGACTGAACCACTCAGGCGCCCCACTTTTGAAGTTTATTTAAACACCATGGCTAAATGATATAGGGATGGATAGAATTGTGCTATGTGTCTTTAAATCATTCTTGAATTTCCCCCAGGTATCTCACTGTATTCAACATGATTGTCTTTGTTCATGACATTGTATTAGTACTCTAGTTCTAACTCAGACATATACCAAAGTGTTACAATAAAGAGAAGAGGCTCTGAAATAGTGAGTAGGGAAGGAAATGCACTTGGTTCTGTGTTTCTTAGTCATTTTGCTTTTATTTTCTTTTTCTCTTTTTTACTGCCTCCTCTTGGCCACTTCTTTGCTCATTAGATCCCTCATTAGAAGGCAGATAGGGAAATCAAAAGGTAATGAAACTTAAATCTGCTAATTTTGCAACTTGTTAGCAGTTCCTATTAAATGTTCAGTGGGAGAAGCAGCTACCATTATTAGCTAAAAGGAAGCTTAGGGATAATCTATGGAATTTATTTGTTACTAATTCATTAATAATTGATCATTAAATTAAGCCAGCCAATTTATTGTACAACTAAATTATAGCAAATGTGCTTTTTCTTTGTCCACAGTTAATTTTTTTCTTACTGGAAAAGAAATAAAGTATTATATATTTAATAAAACTCAAATTTAATAAAGCAAGGTCCATAACCTTACAAAGCCAACCTCCTTTATTTTCTGGGATGTATAACAGCGCTAATAATGGCTACATTGAATCATCTTGGACAAGGCAAAAATAACCTTGTTGTTTCTGAGGTGCAAGACAGGAGAGTCTATCTATATATCTGCTAAACCTTGGCAAGAAAAGCAAAAGGAGAGATAGTATCTGAGAAAATTCAGAGGTGTTGGTAGCTTTCGGGGCCCAGCTTGTGATAGTGTGACTATAATTGGTATAAAGAATAAGGTGATGTAAAGGAAATTAGAAACCCTTTCAGCCCTCTTTTATCATTTGATGTCTCTAATGGATGCTTGCTTCTAAACAGCTGGCTTTGTAATAGAATCTGAACCTAAGGTGCTGGAGATGCTTAAGTGGACGGAGCACCAGAGAATTTTGGTTAAAAATATGGACAAGATCTATACACGTAAAATGAAGTAGGAGTTTTGGTTAAAAATAATTTGCACATGGAGTATTTGGATGGAGACAAGGTAACAGTAATGAAGAAAGCTAGCCTGAGAAAGTAAATGTATCCTGAAAGAGGAATAGAGAAAAATAGAAAGGGACCAAACACCTGCGAGGGAGCATGCAGAAGACGAAGGGACACATTTGGCATTGTTCAGAGGAGCCGCTGTGACCACCGCTTTCTCACAGCTGTGTCTGCACTCGAGACACGAAGACACTGGAACAGCATTTCTCACATTGGACTTTGGAATTACCTCGGGAGTTTGAATCTCTGCTGATGCCTGGGTTCCACTCCAGGAGATTCTGACTGAATTGGTCTAGGACAGGGCTTGTACATTTGGTGATTCTAAGGCACAGTCAACCTAGCCAAATACTGCTCTGGACTATGAAGATACCATTTCATGCCATCTTCTCTCATGGTGTTTTCCTTTCCATCTGCAAGCTCACTTTTTATATCCTGCCCATCACCCTCTCCCCTCTGCATAGTCTCAGCCACAACAGAAATCTATATAAACTGATAAAATATCCTAACACTCGAGCTGTAGAAGCAAATTCTTTATAGCAGTGTTTCTGTAAATGGAGGTTTTTATGTCAAGCTGAGGAGCTTCTCTCCTTCTCTTCAGCTTTGGACACTAAATGTGTAAGATTTTAAAATCTTTAATAGGAGACAGTAGAATAACAGAAGATATTTAACATTTTTAAGACACTCATAGCATAAATTTCAGAACATGTTGCTATCTTTTGCAAATCATACTGGCTTTGCTATATCTGTTCAAAAACATGATGAAAATGGCACATTTTATCTTTCAGAATGCCTCTGCAATTATAACCATGAAAATGGGATTTGTTTACTCAAACCTTTTTATTTTTAAAGAAATACCTGAAGCACGAGGGAGAAATGTTGTTAAATAGGTCATTTAGATATACTGGGCCTTCTATATTTAGTACAGCTGCCTTAAAATCAACTGTGGCAAAAGAAATTGAGAAGGCACTCTGTAAAGGCATTAGTACTTTTGACAACAGCATATTCAGCTACAGTGACTCCTCAGAATCAGAAAAGATAGACATTTCACCCCCTCCCCATTTGATCTCTTTCTCTAAAGATTCCTTCCTTCCTTCCTTCCTTCCTTCCTTCCTTCCTTCCTTCCTTC
>NW_024412414.1:7347010-7458262 GCF_014898765.1 Herpailurus yagouaroundi | reverse complement strand
CTTTCTTTCTTTCTTTCTTTCTTTCTTTCTTTCTTTCTTTCTTTCTTCTTTTTCAAATGGCAGTGGTACTGGAAGAAAAAGCAAAGTAGACATGGCCCCAGCCCTCACTAGGTTTAATGCTTTCCTTAGCAGTGATGAGGTGACACAGACAGTATGAATTCGGTGTGAGAGATTGGGGGCTGGGGGGATCCAGAGCTATAGTTCCCAGGTTGGCATTGCTGTCTTGTACTTCTAGTGTGTGACCTTGTGCAAGTTGCTGAGTGGCTTTCAGCCTCAGTTTTCTCATCTGTGAGATACAGATTTATTTGCCAAATCTACCTTGGCAGCTTCTGTGTGTTGGGCATGGTGCCAGGTGTTGAAGTTACTAAAGGGCCCAAGCTTTGTTAACAAAGGCACAGTTTTTACATAGCACCCACTACAAGAAACACTGGCTGTCATGGTTTTATTATCACAGGACTGTATTGAGTTATATAGGGGATTCAGAATGAGGATGATTACTAATACATCCCATGATACTTCTATAAAACATTGTTTTACCTTATTTTGTTTAACCAAATCTGTGGCATCACTTCACACGGCTGGCTCTGTAATTTGTCTTTGTTAGCAGCACTCAGAAATCTGGGTGTTAAAGCAAAGATGATAAACATTTAACGTTTATTCTGGACAGAATTTTTCCAGGAGGATGTGATAGAGAAGAGATGAAGTGATTCAGGTTTCAGCAAGAGCATGGTTGGATGTACCCTCCACAAGGTCAGGCTTCTTGTCTTTGCTATTTACTGCTATATACTGAGGGATGAATAATACAAACACTAGGAAATCAAGAATTAGTTGAATGAATAAATGAATTGAGGGAAAGATCTAAGCTGGCAAGATAAAGGGATAAGTACATGAGAGGAGGGGCCCCATAGAGGGAGAGAAAATAGGGAGGTTAAACATCCAGAAACAGTGTACTCTGAGTGAGGGCGAGCGAGTGCAGGGGGTCATTGCCAAAGGGCCAGGCATTTGATTCAGAGCTTTAAAAGATGGTGCAATTCAGAAAGTGTCAAGACCCAGGTAGATACTGCCCTGTAGCAGGTAGAGCTAAGGTAGAATGTGCAGGAAAGACAAAGGGAACTAAGGAGCTGTTTGTTGACTACATAGTTCAAAGGCCTGTGGAAGTCATCCAGGAGCCAGAGGGTAAGAACAAAGAAAAGTGTGAACCTGAAGCAAGGTGTTAAGTGAATATAGACCTGACCTGGGACTTAGCGGAGAGCCATCCTATGGGGCAGGAGATGAGGTGGTGAAAATAGAGGACGGTGTAGCTGGCTGGCATGGGCCTAGAAGGGTAATTTTTATGTTTGTTTTTCACACGAGGGTAAAGAAACAATACTTGGAACCTGGCAGGGCATGTTTGTATCTCGCTTCTCAGGAATAAATGCTAGAGGGGTGAGGATGAGAAATGAAAAGACCCAGACAGTAAAACTTTTAAGCAAGATGGACTCACAGCTCATGCTCATTACCACCCTTGCAGAGAGAATACTTTAAGCATGATAATTAAGTGTTTCCTTTTGGTCTACTTAGGAGCCTAATCTTCATCAGCTGTTCACAGTCCGATCACATAAAATACCTCTTTGCATTCAACTATTGCCACATTCTTCAAGGTAATTGGAAGTGGCTTGGGTGCTGAGTCAAGGAATCCTAGCTAAGGAACTTCACACAGAGCTTTTGCTGCACAGGGCTGGCAAAAGTATTATCAGCTTAAACAAATGGAGGATTTATTCAGTTCTCATCTATTAGCTGCAGTGGCTTCACAGCCATTAGAAATGCACCAAAGAAGCGCTCCTACCACTTCCTTATAAAATCTTAGCATGCCATTCAGCATATGAATCAGGCTTGGGTATCTTTGGAGGATTTTCTCTCCTGAAAATAGAGCCTGATTTTTTTTTTAACTGATAAGCTCTAGGGAGTGCAGGGATGGGGAAGCATGGGACCAGGTGTTACGGAAGGACTGTGTTTTTAAGAATCAAGTCAAGAACAGAAATGCTGGAAGCCCCACAGATGGGATTTTAATGGAAGTTTCCTTCTAATTTAAGATCTCACTCTGTCCCCAAATCAAGGCAATATTCAAGAAAGGTTGTGTAAAGGAAATATCTGAATATCTCAGTATCAAAGCGGAAACTGAGGACAACGTTCACCATGAAAGACTTCTATGACCACTCTGCCCTCTGCTCACATGCTTTAGGTATATGAAGTGAAAACATAAAATGCCACAGCAATAGGGGCAAGTATTCATGGTGTTGTGTTTTGGGTTTTTGAGGAATTACAGTGTCCTGTTTGTGCCGGAGAACATTTAAAATGATGTTACTTCAGGGCCACCCGAGTGGTTCAGTCGGTTAAGCATCTGACTCTTGGTTTTGGCTCAGGTCATGATCTCATGGTTCCTGGGTTCAAGCCCCACATCAGGCTCTGTGCTGATGGTTGTAGAGTCTGCTTGGGATTCTCTCTCGTTCTCTCTGCCCCTCTCTCATTCTCTCTCTTTCTCTCAAAAATAAATAAAATATTTAAAAATGTAAAATGATGTTACTTCAGAGGAGGGGTGTTCAGATGAATAACTGTATAAATAATAAAAAAAAAGGCTACACAATATTAGAAATGGAAACCACTTCATTATTAAATGGAGAAGTTTCTAACTCCCTGGTGGTACTAAATCATGTACAGTGATATCCACTAGTTTCATTCCCAACTGAAAAAGCAACTCTGCAAATAAAATAGTAAGCCACTAAATATTTATTATTGTGCTTATTACTGAGGTACTCAGGCTTTTCCCCATGATAGTATTTATCATGAGTAAGAAAAAAAGTAGGCTTTTCTACTTCACCTTAGATTAAAACATCATACCTTTGTCTGTAATTTGACCACATCTTCTAAAAGGCAAATGCATAAAGATGACTTCTGCATTTTCAAATGTGGTTTTGCAAACTATGGTATCTTACTGCATTTGTACAAGCACGCTCCTTTATGGACTTCCACATCAGATGTCCAATCCCTGTGGTAATCTGATTCAAGTAGGAAAAGAACAAGGCATTGAGAGAAACTGGATTTGGGTCATGCTTATCTCAGGTTCCTGAGTGAGAGCTCTGTAGCCTTGAAACCCTAATTGGCAAAGCCTTGCTCTAGTTCTTGCCAGGCAGAATAAGGTGAATCCATGTTCTATTAAGTATCAGCAGATAGAATCTATTTTGGGGATTGAATTTTATACAAACTTATAAAAAGAGCCAGTAATTTCCCAGCATTCCTTCTGTACTTCCAGAAAAAAAAAATGGCACCCTAAAGGGGAAAAAGCCTTCATTGTGCTTGCCAATAGGAATACTTATAAAAGGTAAGTACAAGCAGAAATGCATTTTGCATTTTAGACTTCACATTGTATCTAATAGCACATATTGTTAATGAGGAATGTAAGGGAGCCAGCTCTCCTCCCCAAGCCCTCTGCTACATCGGATATCACCAGTGGTGGCTGCTTTTTAAAAAACTTTCCTACTCTTATTTCCCTGACTTGAACTTTTTCAGTCGCACTGGCTCTGTGACCACCTTTTGACTGGCTTCTCTTTTTTTTGGCTGGCACTTCTTTCCAATTAACACATATTCCCTCAGGTTCAACATTTTCCTTAAATAGGATCAACTGTTAACAGGCCTGTACATTCCCTCCTAAACTACTGTCCCAGTCTTGATTTCACTAAATTCAAAATTATATACAATTTCCAGTTGAAATATCTTGTTCATATGTCAAACAATGGAATTAACCTGCCCCTTCTTATATTTTTTAACGTTTATTCATTTTTGAGAGAGAGAGACAGAGCATAATGGGGGCGGGGCAGAGGAGACACAGAATCCAAAGCACGCTCCAGACTCTGAGCTGACAGCACAGAGCGCGATATGGGGCTCAAACTCACAGACCTCGAGATCATGACCTGAGCCAAAGTCGGACGCTTAACCAAATGAGCCACCCAGGCATCCCTGACCCGACCCTTCTAAGTACAGCATAGTTTTCCAAATTCCTGTTCAACGTCTGTCATTTCCTTGGGTCCTCTTTGTTTTTGCTTGTGTGTGTGTGTGTGTGTGTGTGTTTGCACTGAGATTTAGATCTCTCCTACTTTTTGATTTCCCCTAATGGTAGGAAAACTGAAATATCTACCTGTTTTCCCTGATTTCTCTCTCTCTTTCTCTTAATCTCTCCTTTCAGTTTCTGTCTCTTTCTCCCTATTTACTCACACAGTACTTACCCATCCATTCATTCATCCATCCATCCATCCACCTGTATAATAAGTACTTATTAAGTGTCAGCTATGTGTCAAGCATGCTAATTTCTAGAGATAATAAAAGAGACAGAGTCAATCTAGCATGTATTGAACTTTAATGACTAAAAATTATTGAAATAATCACAAAAATATATAATTGAAAACTTCGATCAACATTGGGAAAAAATGCCAAGAATACTGTGAATCTATGTGTAGAACCTGATCTCATGAGTTTGCAGGAAGAGATGGAGGATATTTCTGAGAAAGATAATTTCCCCCTGGAATATAAGAGAGACACATGTGGCTGATGCTGAATGGGAGCAAAAAAGAACATTCTACAAGTTTTATTTATGTTTTTATTCATTCTTTCCTCCATATACCAACTAAGACTATTTGAGTGAATATTTGGTTCCTGGTCCTGTACTAAAAACAAGAGATTCAATGGTAACCAATGCCTTAAACAATTCCATACATGTTTATCACATATCCGTTAGGGGCTGGGCACTGACAAGATTCTGCATGTTGAGTTTCCATTCCTCAAACACACATGTGTGCTACTGCTTCTTCTTTGATGAAGGTCTTGCAGAGTCTTCACTGAGTAACCAATTCACACTTTCTAAAAGAGCCTTCTTGGGCTACAACAATCGTACCATATTTGATTACCTATTTTTCTTTAATTAAAGTGAATCAGTGTCTGATCCTTTATGACAGACACACACTAACTCAGTCTTTGTGCTTTGGTACATACGTGTCTCTTGGTACATTGTAGCTGGGTGAAAGAGGGAAAGCTATGGTGACAGATTCAACTGAAATCCGAGCTCAGGCAATAACTAGTCATGGGACATTGTGGCTTAACCTCTCTGACCTCTGACTCCATTTTTATTACCAGCAAAAAATGAGAAAATAATGAACTTGTCAAGTTATTGTTCATGCCAAGTAGGACTAAGTACAATGCCTGATGCACAGCATATGCCCAGTGAATCATGGTTGGTGGGGCGGAGGAGGTGGGGGAGAAGGTTGAAGAGGCTTTAGAAGCATTATAGCAGCAGTGACTATTTCACACTGCAAAACTTGGTACAAAATTCTTAACTATTTGGAAGCTTCAGGTTTTCACCATTCTGATTCCACTCCATTTTTGCGTGTTTACTTCCCCATGTTGTCATTGAGCTCTAAGTAAGATACTTACTAGCTAGTTCTATCAATCCCTGCTCAAGACAAAAAAGAGTCCTTTAGATACCAGCTCAGGTCAGAAACAGAATTCTCAAACTTTTCTTTTCTAGACAAGAAAAAATAAGGTTTTGTTGTGTCATCCTGATATGAAAATTGGCTTTGAACAGTATTATCCAAATACTGCTTGAAAAGATTGAGAATAATTATGCTTTTCCTTTTTCCAACATCTATAAAATTTATCACTTATTTATCTCATAATAACATTATTGGGTAGTGGAAGCATACAACTTTATTTTTTTTTATTTATATATGAAATTTATTGTCAGATTGGTTTCCATACAACACCCAGTGCTCATCCCAAAAGGTGCCCTCCTCAATACCCATCACCCACCCTCTCCTCCCTCCCACCCCCCATCAACCCTTAGTTTGTTCTCATTTCTCAACAGTCTCTTATGCTTTGGCTCTCTCCCACTCTAACCTCTTTTTTTTTTTTTCCTTCCCCTCCCCCATGGGTTCCTGTTAAGTTTCTCAGGATCCACATAAGAGTGAAACCATATGGTATCTGTCTTTCTCTGTATGGCTTATTTCACTTAGCATCACACTCTCCAGTTCCATCCACGTTGCTACAAAAGGCCATATTTCATTTTTTCTCATTGCCACGTAGTATTCCATTGTGTATATAAACCACAATTTCTTTATCCATTCATCAGTTGATGGACATTTAGGCTCTTTCCATAATTTGGCTATTGTTGAGAGTGCTGCTATGAACATTGGGGTACAAGTGCCCCTATGCATCAGTACTCCTGTGTCCCTTGGATAAATTCCTAGCAGTGCTATTGCTGGGTCATAGGGAAGCATACAACTTTAAAGGGAGGAAGGCCCTTGGAGATCACCCAGTTTAGTATCTTAATAGGGCAGATAGAATAAGAATGAAACCCAAGGATGTTAAGTGACTTGATCACAGCTATGCAAATACCGTATATACTGTAATATAAAGTATCTAAAGTTGGGTTATCTGGGATGTAGGTTATGAGAGGTGTGTGTTCAGGTTTACCGGGGAGACTTCTTTAGAACACCTGTGAGGGAGTACAAGGAGGGCAGAGGAAGGGATTGAATTTCCCTGCGTTTACAACAAAGGCCTCAAATAATACCACAGTGGACTATGGTCTTGGATGGCCCCTTAGAGTTGTCCTTCCTGGAGTAACATAAATAAGTCTTTGGGGGTGGGCTACCTCTGGGGAGGCCCCATGACCTTGGGCAAGGGCAATTCTAGGAAAGGCATCACCTTCCAACACTCACAACAGCTACTTGAGAATGAGGCCCACAGTCCCGAGGGATCCAGGCCACTCAACAGCCCCCAACACATAAGATGAGGGTAATTTCACAAAAATACCTCCCAGTAAGTTTGGGTAAAGAGCCCTATATTTGATTCCTTAATAGATTACTCTTTATTGGGTCATGTCTTGAATACTTATTTTATACAAAAAGTACTATTTGAAGAAGTTATATTCACCTGAAAAACCTCATTCAAAGTTAGTTTTGGATGTCCATAGAGTTCATCTGAGCTAATTGACAAAAGAGAAGGAAAATAAGCTGAACCCAGTGATGATGTTTGAGGATAAAACCTTACAATTAAAAGCATCAGATACTGTTTAAACCAAGTTTTTGAAGGTCATTTATGGTGCAGGACAATAAATATCCAGGTCACAAATGCACGCCCACAGGAAAGTCAGAAAATCATTTTTAGTAATTGCCTGATAATTGGATTAAAAACATTGCTTTTCAAATTCCTAATTCAGCAAATATTTTTTGTGCACCTTTCTGTCCCAGGCAATATTGTAGGTGCTGGAGATTGGGCAACAAAATGAACGAATGAATGAATGAATGAATAAATAAATAAATAAATAAATAAGTCATCATCATCATCATCATCATCATCATCAAGCCCTTGCCCTTATGACCTCACCTCTTTCAAGTCATTCTATTGTGTTATCCTATGTCTTTCCCTATTTTGTGGATTTTTTGGAGGATCCACTAATTATATTTTTCTTTATATCCCTAGTGATTTCTTTTCTGGCATATAAATGCTTGCAGGATGAAATAAGTAACAAACTGTTCTACACATGTAGACAAGTACTTGAACTTCAAACTTCATATGTCTAAATATTTAATTGCCCCCAGAATAATTTCATCTTGAGCCAGTTTTCAGAGATCTCATAAATCTTCCTGAGGTGGACTCGAAGGAAAGGAAACTCTGCCAGGTTTGAAAAATACATACAGAAAAAAAAACGGATTATGATTGCTAGTCATTGGAAAAAATAATCTTGGCTTTGATTTTGTTGTTGCTATTGTTCTTATTTTCTTGGCATAGTATTCAGACACCTAGAGACTTTTCCTAAAAGATTACATACACAGTTTATAACATTGAATTCTTTATACACTTCCAGATTTTTCTGAGATTAGTGTTCAGAAAGACCTAGAAGCCTCATTTGCAAATAATGATATTCCTCCCATTTAAACCTCTTTCATAGTAAGAAGGTATATTTTCTGTGTTTCATGAAACTATATATTTTTTATGAACTTTAAAAAGTGATGCCACAAAAATGGGCAAATGATTTAACAAGGTGGCAAAATATTTGGTACCACACATGCATCACTTGCGGGTTTGCCAAAAAATATATTGCCCTATAACTTTTCCTCTGAACCTCTGATTCAGAAAATCTGGGCAACCCTTTGTAACCTTGCATTTCTCAACATTCAAAATCGTTTGACCTATTGAAAAGAACAAAGTTTTGGAGTCCCAAGTGAAATCTGTGTTCTGATTCTGAAGTTTACTTCATGACTTTGGGCAAACCTCTGAGCTTATCTGTGACTCAGTTTCCTCACGTATTTGAAGTGATACTTCTTTTCTACCCTCAGAGGTTCAGTAACATGCATTAAAAAAGCAAGTGTGCATGAAAGTGTCTTATCAACCTTAAAGGCTACACAAATGTGTGAATGAAATTTTGAAGAACTAGACATTATCCCTTTTTCTGAGTCACTACCCTTAACACGGCTTTTGGAAAACTGGACAAAGCTCAGCTTTCCCACCAAGAGAATGCTTGTGTCTCCCTGACAATCCCCGTCCAATTGTCTCTTTTTGAAAACCCTCCTGACAAATATACCCCGTGTTAGAGGACAAGAATAAGAATTGTCAAATATTCGCCATTCAAAAGACAATTAGCCCTAGCTCTACATGAAGGTTTTTAAATTTTCTAATCTTCTTAAAATAATAAGGTGAGTGTTTTCCCAGGTCCAGTTCTGTTTTTATATCCAAAGGGTTTTAGAAATGCTTTGGGAACTTATCTCTTTCTGCTAATCCTTTCACTCCAAAGAACATACCTGATTATACAGGTGGTTTTATGTCTATAGTTTTGTAATTTAGAAGTGGGGAAAGCAAAGGCTGTGAATTTTTGGTAGAAAACATATCTTTGCACTATTATCCTATATTAGCATAATAATATAAGCAACAAGAATACTTGATTGTTAATTGATAGAAAAAATTAGACAGTGTGTGTGCATGTGTGTGAATGAATGTGTCTGTGACAGGCTTTGAATGCAGAATTCGTAATATATTTTGTAATTTTTATTTCCATAGAATAATAAAAGTACCCTCTGAAATTGACCACAGAATATTTTCATACTGCCTTTGCCAACGTTGTGAAAAGATGAGATTGTCTCAGGTCTACATGATACGTAAGGATTTGAGATTGCTTTAGATGCTTATTCACAATTGGAAGAAAAATCTTTTGTCCCCACATCCTTATGTATGCATATTACTAATATCACTGCCCTAGCTGTCCCTAAAAATACCTGAAATGATCTCTTCTCTATTACTGCAGAAATCTGTTAGCAAATGTTTTTATTACTAAGGTTGAAACGGCACATCTGAAGAATGTTTAGGATTTTGTTTTGTTTTGTTGTGTGTTTGTGTATGTGCGTCTGTGCGTGTATGTGTATGTGTGTGTGTGTGTGTTGTCCTCTCTGCTGGTTTGTTTTCATTAGGCACAAGTGACCCAACTGACAGCTTTATAGATGCTGTTGGATATGCCAATACTAAATCTTGCTGCATCAACAAATTTTAGGGTATTTGTGTAAGTGCAAGTGTCTGTCTTTGATATGTGATTCAGGCATCTCTGTAACCAGGTAAATGGAAAATTTTCTAGTAATTTATATAATCATATCATTTGGTTTTTTTTAATCTTGAGTAAATGGTTCCTTTCTTTAGGTGAGCTGGTGTACCTCTAAGGTCATTTGTCTGCTTAACTGTTGCTGAAATTGAAAGAAAGGGAAAAATAAGCATAAAGAAAAAATGCCTTTCTTGACGGAAGGGAGCTAATTTGAGACAGGAATGAGGGATTATGATGTCCAGATTGAGAAAAGATGTGATGAAGTACAAGTGAATTACAAATGGGCCCCCAGTGACCCTGATGATGGGATTCAAGCAAATTATAATTTTGCTCCAGTGGCATGTCGACGACTTAAGTGTTTGCCAACTGACCTAATTCCCACTCAGTGGCAGAGTATAGAGCTGTTATTGTTTCCCTGTGGCTTCCTGGCTGTCCTCTTGAGCTTTATTACCTACAATTGATTTTTCCACTCTGGTTAGGATTCTTACTACAGACTTTTTAAATAGAAATGATTATCCAGTCTTAAATCTGAAGAAAAACAATTATAAATCACCAAGACTGTATTACTTTTTATTTCATTTAAATTACATTTCAAAAAAAATAAAAGACATTTCAACAACAATAGAGAAAATTCTGAGGAAAATAATAACCTTTGGGCCTTTGTTCGTGTTTATTTGGCTTTTCTCACCTATACACATGTGTACTAATTGAAAAAATAATATGGGTACATTATGAAATCTTTAAAATTTCTATAAGAAATTATCTGTAAGATAAAAATGTTTTGTAACAAAAATTATATTTTTATTTTAAATATTTTAAAATTCCTAACCTCAGAGATAATTTTTGTTCATTTACACATAGGATATGAACAACAATTGTGAGCCCGGACAATGAATGACTAACACTGTAGCAATCTTACAGCTAACCCCCAAAAGTCCCAGATTATTTACATATCATAAATTTCTAAAAGTTCAGTTGCTGATTAAAAAGTATGTTTATGTTTAATACTTGATATATATTTTCACATTCCTACAGAAAGCACTTAGTGATTTACAATCTAAACAGTACAGCATTGTCAATGTTTCATCACTGAAAATTTCTTAGGTGATGCAAGATTTTGCCTTAATTAATGATACTTTGATTTCTAGTAAAATTCAAAAATTTGATATGTTTATTTTCAATTTGCATTCTTTGAATTGTCTATATCCACATTTTATCCATATTTTCATTTTTAAATAAAAATACCTTCACTTGTTTAATTATGTAAATAATAAATTTTCCTTGTGGGAGAGGATCAAACAATATATACAAGTTTAAGAGAAAAAGGGTAACTTTGAATATTTCAGTTTCTATCACTCACTAGTAGAAAAGGGCATGTAATTTTTCATGTATTTTCCTGATTACTTGGGAAGATAGAGAATCTTTTCAGACTTTTTTGACCATTTGAATTTGCTCTTCTGTTAACTGCCTATTCATACTCTCTATATTTCTATTGTATTGTTTGTCTTTTTATATCAGTTTGTAAGCTTTCTTTGAATATTAGAGTTATTGGGGCACCTGGATGGCTCAGTTAGTTAAGCGTCTGACTTTGGCTTGGGTCATGATCTCAAGGGTAGTGAGTTTGAGCCCCATGTTGGGCTCTCCACTGACAGCTTAGAGCCTGGAGCCTACTTTGGATTCCCTCTCTCTCTGCCCTTCCCCTCCTTGTATTTTGTCTCCCTCTCAAAAAAAGTAGTTCAGGGGCATCTGGGTGGCTCAGTTGGTTAAGCATCTGACTTTGGCCCAGGTCATGATCTCATGGTTCATGGTTTCAAGCCCCGCATTAGGCTCTGTGTTGACAGCTCAGAGCCTGGAGCCTGCTTCGGATTCTGTGTCTCTCTCTCACTGCTCCTCCCCTACTCACATTCTGTCTCTTGCTCTCTCAAAAATAAACATTAAAAAAATTAATAAATAAAAAAATAAAAAAATAATTCAATTGAATGTTATAGTTGATTTGTCTTGTGCATTACAAATTACAAAATTGTTTTTCAAAAGTAGGTTTTGTCTGTTGACATTGCATTTGCAACTTTTGCCATTAAAAGAAATTAATGGTGTTTATGCTATTGATTATGTGGTATTTTTGGAATTAGTTCTATGAATTATGTTGTGTTTTGATCATTCACCAAACATGTTTTCACACAAGATTTTCCTATTTATTTATTTATTTATTTATATGAAATTTATTGTCAAATCAGTTTCCATACAACACCCAGTGCTCATTCCAACAGGTGCCCTCCTCAATACCCATCACCCACCTTCCACTCCCTCCCACCCCCCATCAACCCTCAGTTTGTTCTCAGTTTTTAAGAGTCTCTTATGCTTTGGCTCTCTCCGTCTCTAACCTCTTTTCCTTTCCCATTTAAAGTGTTCAGTCCTTCTCAGGTTAACTATTGCATACAGATTGAGGATAAACTTTATTTTTTTTTCCCAGCTCTTGAATTTCCTTCCTTTCTGTGGCTAGATTCTTTAGATAATGTTCAATGACTTTTTCCTCAGTTTCTCTTATTCATCTTTTATTTGCTCATCCATTTATTCATTAATTTATTGAAAATTGTTACTTGCGGACCTTTTCTAATTAGACTGCATAGTATGATATAAATCTGCATATGGGATACATTTATTTAATTGATCATCTATTGATGGTTAAATTATTTTTATATCTTGACTTACAAGCAGTGCTACAATGGGTGTATTTGTACATATGTCATTTTGTATACGTATGAATTAGTCTGTATAATTGAAAGTGCTGGATGTGCATTTTTATTTAAAAGACATTGTCTTTTTTTTCAATATATGAAATTTATTGTCAAATTGGTTTCCATACAACACCCAGTGCTCATCCCAAAAGGTGCCCTCTTCAATACCCATCACCCACCCTCCCCTCCCTCCCACCCCCCATCAACCCTCAGTTTGTTCTCAGGTTTTAAGAGTCTCTTATGCTTTGGCTCTCTCCCACTCTAACCTCTTTTTTTTTTTTTCCTTCCCCTCCCCCATGGGTTTCTGTTAAGTTTCTCAGGATCCATATAAGAGTGAAAACATATGGTATCTGTCTTTCTCTGTATGGCTTATTTCAGTGAGCATCACACTCTCCAGTTCCATCCATGTTGCTACAAAGGACCATATTTCATTCTTTCTCATTGCCACGTAGTACTCCATTGTGTATATAAACCACAATTTCTTTATCCATTCATCAGTTGATGGGCATTTAGGCTCTTTCCATAATTTGGCTATTGTTGACAGTGCTGCTATAAACATTGGGATACAAGTGCCCCTATGCATCAGCACTCCTATATCCCTTGGGTAAATTCCTAGCAGTGCTATTGTTGGGTCATAGGGTAGGTCTATTTTTAATTTTTTGAGGAACCTCCACACTGTTTTCCAGAGTGGCTGCATCAGTTTGCATTCCCACCAATGGTGCAAGAGGGTTCCTGTTTCTCCACATCCTCTCCAGCATCTATAGTCTCCTGATTTGTTCATTTTGGCCACTCTGACTGGCATGAGGTGATATCTGAGTGTGGTTTTGATTTGTATTTCCCTGATGAGGAGAGACTTTGAGCATCTTTTCATGTGCTAAAAGACATTGTCTTAACTGCTGGGAGAAGTTATAGTAAACAAGGGGAGAGGCTATAATGATCTGTGTGGTAATGGATTAGAGATGGAGGAATCAGTATGAATTCATGTTTGGTTTCCTATAGGTATGGATAGTTACATATAGAAATACTAATAGATATCTGTATACACGTGGGTAAGGAACACATATATGTTGTTGCTCTGTTAGTCAGCCAAGAGGACTTAGAAACAACTACCTGGCACCCTGGTCTTGATTTCTATTCCATTTCCTGGTAAATTGGAACCAGGGCTTCTCAGAGAAATGGTTGATTTTATGATTGGGGGAGGAAATATACAAAATGAACCCAGAATATTTACAGGTCTAGAAAATAAAGAAGTACTAAAAAAAAAAAAAAAAAATGAAAGCCACAATGATGAAATCAGTCAAAGGGACACAAGAACCAACTGAAAGAGTTCTTGATGGCCAAAGCTAGAAAAATTTGAGCAACAGAAGAATGTAGTATTAGATTATAACTTAAAGTATAAAATAAATATGCATGAGTCCATACTGATAGAAGTAAGTGACTAAGTAAGTAAACTGGGGAGAGTAGACAAAGCTCCCATATGAAAGAATTGAAATAATTGTTGTAGATACTCCACCTTCAAGGAGGTAGAGCATCATTTACCATTCCTTAAATTTGGGCTGTGTATAATGATTTCCTTTCAAAGGGAGTACTATGGAAGGCAGAGGGGGTGGGACAGGGAGTAGCTTTTCAGTGGAGAAACCTGATAAACACTACTTCAATCAGTGACTAAGGCAAAAATGAATACTGTTAAGTTATAAGCTATGTTGAGTACATAACCTTGATATGATTTGGTGAGAATGGCAGTTTACTTCTCTGGCCTTCCTTTCAAAAACATATTGACACTGGGGTACCTGCATGGCTCAGTAGGTTGAGCATCCAACTTCGGCTCAGGTCATGATCTCACTGTTCATGAGTTTGAGCCCCACTTCAGGCTGGCTCCTGTCAGCGTGGAGCCCACTTCAGATCCTCTGTCCCTCACTCTCTGCCTTTCCCCCACTTGCTCTCTCTCTCAAAAATAATAAGCTTTAAAAAAAAACATACTAAGACTAATCATGAAAAAAATGTCAGACAAATCTTTTTTTTTTTTTTTTAATATCCAAAAACATCAGACAAATCTTAATTAGGGACATACTACAAACTACCTGACCAGTACTTTTCAAAACTGCCAAGGTCATAAAAAACAAGGACAATTCAAGAAAATGCCATAGCCAAGAGGAACCTAAGGAGGCATAATGACCAACTGTAAAATTGTTACCTGGATGCATTCTGGAATAGGCAAGGGACATTTCTGAATAATGTAGGGATTTTAGTTAATAATAATATATCAATGTTGGTTTATTAATTGTAACAAACTAGTAACAGGGAAAACTAGGTGTGAGATCAATTGTCTTCACAATGTTTCTGTCCGTCCAAAACTCTGAAATAAAGTTTCTTTAAAAAAGGAGACATCATCCAATCTCCCTACATTGAAGCTATATCATCTAAACTTCCACTAGCAATATAAGAGATGTTTCCTTTAGAAAATATTTACCAGAGATTCTGTACTTTGCTACTCTGTTTAAAGATAGAATCTCAGCATATTTTTTCTTTTAAAAAATTATTATTCAAGTATAGTTAACACATAATATTATATGAGTTTCATGTACACAACATATGAATTAGCAGTTCTGTGCATTACTGATCACCATAAGTGTAGTTACCATCTGTCAGTGTATTAATTTTAATTTTTCTTCTTATGATAAAGTTGATCAGCTGTTCAGATGTTTAAAAAACATTTGCATGTTTTTCTGTCAATCCATAGCTCTTGTTTATTTCTCCATTTGGGTGTTCTTTTTCTTTGATTTATAGAAGCCATGCAACAAATAGTTTTCTACTTTGTTATTTGTGTCTTGACTTTGTTGCATCTTGCTATGTGGAAATATTTGTTCTTTATTTAGCTGGCTTAACAATCTCTTCTTCCATGGATTCCACATTTTATAATTGCAAGGGCTTCCCACTCTCAGGTTGTTCCATGTTTTCATGCAATACCTTTATTGTTTTTTGCATTTAATTTCACATTTTGCCTTTATTAATGTAATTATTAATTTGATTTCTTTCGGATCTTTTATTTTACACATTTTCTTCCTTCCATTTTCTTTGCTTTATATATTTTGCTATGTAAGTTTTCTTTTTTTCATTTCTTTTGAGTGGTTTGGAGGAGATACATCCTATTTTTAAATTTCTTAATGATTACTTTTCAGTTTTAAAGTAATATTATTGGAAGTTGTACTTATGAATCATCACCAACAATATGACAGTGTTTCTGAATGCCTTTGTTGCCAGGTATGGTAGGCAGAATTTCAAGTTATCCTTCCCCCAAAGATTTCTGTCTCCTGGTTATTCAATCAATAATCTAGGTATCTGGTAAAAAGATTTTGCAGATGTCATAAAATATTAAATTAGAGAGATTATCCTGTGTAACACAGGAGCATTTAGAAGTGGAGGGGAAGGCAGAAGAATTAGAGAAATGTGTTAGGAAGAAGGAGAGAAGATGAGGCAAGGGAGGATGTCACGGATTTAAAGTGGGGGCACATATTCCATGATAATTGGTTTTGAAAATGGAAGAGGGGCGTCTGTAAGCTAAGAAATGCAGGAAGCTCCAGAAGCTGAGAATGACTTCTATCTGGCAACAGCAAGGAAACAGGACTTTGGTCTTACAACTACATAGAACTGAATTCTGCCAAGAGCCTGGGTGAGTGAAGTAGAATTACACCCAGAGCCCACAGAAAGCGTGTGGCCCCGCTGACACATGGATTTCAGCCTGTGAGACCCAAAACAGAGAAGCACTAAGCCCACCTGACTTCTGACTTACAACACTGTGAGATGATAACTGCTTATTGTTTTAAACCACTACGTTTGTGATGGGTTGTCATGGTGGCAATTGCAAACTAATAGAGCAGGCAGTGAAATTAGCTCAATCTTTATTTTCCTTTATACACCATCCTGCCTTAGATTTGTTGGTGTGATCTTGAGATTTGCATTACATTTTACAAGTGTTAATTAGAATTAATTTTATCTTTAAATTATTTCTTTGTCCAATGCCAGTCTTTCAGTAATTTTACCCAGTTTGTTTTCTTAGCACTTGAATGTGTAAGAGTATTTATCTCTTGCTACCAACATAAATGACAGCGTATCTGGATAGTGAATTTTGGAGTCACACATCTTCTTTCTCATAATTTTATTCACATTACTAAACTAATGTTGGAGAGGAAACAGAATATTCCCCCCTTTTTTCCATGTTGTTTTTCTAGATATATGTTTTTGAATTTGTATACTGACTGAACTATGTTATGTATAGGTGAGCTTTTTGTTGCTCTTAATCTTGCCAATTAATTGGTAAGATCTTTAAATCTGCACTCAGGAATTTTTCATATATTTGACTTTAAGCATTGTTTGTTTTCCTAACATTTTGGTCTTTGAGGATTCCAATTTTCTCAGTATATTTCATTTATAAGTTAGTCATGTCCCATAAACTATTTTAAGAGAGATTCTGAATTTTTGAAACTCAAACACTGGTTTGTAAATGGTCCCTGGGATATCAAGTTCATCTGACAATCTACTTACCATTACTCTTTATCTGGGTCTCTTTGAAAACAGCAAAATAAGTTGTGAGAAATTTAGAAGGTTTATATCACATCCTCAGATCTCTACATGGCCTTTTTTGAAATAAAGAATTCAGTGTCTTCCATTGGTAAAGCGGTAGTCCTAATTCTGGCTTTTACTGGGTACCTATTATATGACAGGTCCTGAGATTCATCAAAAATACAGAAGAACATTAATTTCAGAGCAGAAAGTACATTGACTTTCTATTACTGTATCACAAATTACCATAAACTTAGCAACTTAATGCATTACTCATTTATTATGTCACACTTAGTATTGGTCAGAAGTCAGGACAGTGCTGCAGATGAGCAATTACGGCATCAGCTTGGGCTGCAGTGTCATCTGAGGCTTGACTGGGGGGAAATCTACTTTCAAACTCGTTCAGTTTGTTGTTAGAATTCATTCTTATGGCCATATGACTGAATGTCCCAGAATCTTACTGTGGGACTAGAGAACACCCTAGGTCCTGGAGGCCTCCCACATTTCCCTGCCATATTGTCCTCTCTATGGTTGTTGCTTCTTCAAGGCCAACAGAAAAGTCTCTCACTTCAGGTGGCTAGGATGGAGTCCTCCATAATATAACATAAAAACAGGAGCAATACCCCATTAACTTTGACATATTCTATCAATTAGAAGCAAGTCACAGAATTTTACCTGCACTGTGGGGGAGGGTATTATACAAGGGTATGGATTATTCAGGGTGTGTCTACTGAAGAAGGTAACCTGAAAAGTGAATTTCCTGTTTGAAATTGTACAAAACAAGCTTTCTTCCCTGTTCTTCATTATTTTCAATTGATTCTCTCATTTATCTACTTTGTAACTTTGAAAGTCCTCATGTTGTGTTATACTCTATAGTCAGCTTCCAGTGAATTTGCATGATAATAAAACTCTATTTTAAGGTTTTTATTTTTTCATCCCAAACATTTCTTTCAGGATCAAATCATACAAAGCTTAAGAGTGGCATTGCTCTAATTTGCTTCCATAAATAAATTTCACTTACCATTAAGCATATTCAGAGAATATTCTCAAGGGCATTCTGAGTTAGCTAAGACTTGATAGAGGTGAAGGAGTCACCTAGAGATTAGAAGAAAATAGATATCCTAACTGGAATATCTGTACAATTTTTATTAAATTATTTTATTATTAATTAAGGTATCTCTTGCAATATTCAGACTATTTAACTGTAGAAGCGTTATTTGGTCATATTTTAATCCTTTTTTATATTAGATAAAATTTCTTTTTGTATTGCCCTTTGCCATTTGTAATTTTACCATTTTTATGAATCTGTGGGAAATCACAGGGATTCAATTCACATTGAATGAATGTTTACAGTTAAGGCATTTAGAAAATAAGGGGCATTCATTTATTTTAGAATAATTGGGGAACTCTTTACAACATGGTTTTTAGAGTTCTAGCAGATAATAGAGTAACTATTGCCTCTGGAGTACCTATGCTACTGCATTTGACATCTCTTTAATATATTCACCATTTTGTACCAAAGAAAGTGTAGCCTTGAATTCTAGGAAACCTAGAATTGTGCCCTATGCCTACCTTTTGGTAAGACTTTGGGTAAAATACTTAACCATTCTTCCCTCTGATTTTCCCATCTGCAAAATGTAAATAATAGTGCTACCTTCCTCGTGTGGCTCTTACTACTTTTAAAATGAAATGGCAAACATAAAATACTTTTCAAAGTAAAAAAATAATAAGAACTTAACATGCAGGAGTTTTTTTAAACTACAATTAGTTCTAAAAGGAATAAAAGGACACCATTACTCTCATGTGTTGGTTAGCATCAGAACAAAATTGTGAGACAAATTTTCACAGGCTGTCATATTAGATGCAACATTTTTGATTGCAACTGACAGAAATATATCTCCTAAAAAGAGAGAGGTAAGCAGCATAGTGGCTTAGATGATTCAAAAGTCCAGGATGGTTCCTAGTTTAGGGATAGTTGGATCCCCAAGCTCACAAACTTTGGGAATTGGGCTTTATCCACTGTCTACTGTCTACTTTGGTATGAAAATCTTCACCGAGTCACTGCCTTTCTCCAAGTGACCTGAAGGGTATTCCTTCATGATTTGTTTTGCCAAAATACCTGTGGTTGGTTCTGATGTTACCAATTTATGTCATGAACTCATCACTGAGCCTGTAACTGTGATGAGATAAATTTAGTGCTAAGGTTGCCCAATGTCAGCACATGTGGGTGAGGCCAACCCAAACTGAGGCCAATGTACTATGAATGGATGAGGGGAACTGTTGATATCATAAGGTGAGAAGGCTGAATGCTACATACTATACCAAAGACTAAAAGAGCAGATGTTCAATACAGCTGCCTGTTTGTGTAAGTGATAAGGTAAATGCCTGTTTGTGCAAGTGATAACATTTTGGTAGTAAGAAATAGATACTGATCCTGGATAACACTAATAAAAACAAATTTATTAGAAGGTTGGAAGATCAGAAATAAAATTCAAAAAAATAGGTGGGGAAAGGGGTTCAGGAATTTCAGGACCCAGCATCTTTAAGAATCCAATCTTGGGCTATGGCTTAAAGAACCTCTGAGAACTTGCTCCAAATGTGTTTGAAAAGAGAGTCAAATCCTAGGAGAAGAGTGAATTATCCCCCTAGCTTGGTTCATGTCTTCATCCTTTGCCCAGGAGTGGGGGATTATGAGAGTATCTTGTACAGCAATCCCACTAGTATTGTGTCCAGTGGAGAGGGACAGCTTCCCAAATAAAAATCTGAGGAGCTGCTCCCAAAAGACTTAGAAAGGGATTTTTGGCACATGAGAATAACAAAAGATTCTATAGTCATACTCTCCATTCTTATGGTAAAGTCCGTTCTACTAGAGGTTTGTGGAATTTGGAATCAAGTGTACTAGCTTTTATACATGACTCCACTCCCACATGTCATATTGGATACCTCATTTACCATTTCCATTCCTTGACTTTTTCACTGTGGATAGTGTTGGTAAATACATTTTAGAAGTCTAGAATGGGAAAGGATAGTAGCTTTGATAATTATGTTAAAAGATATGACCCAACTGCCTATTGATTGGCTGAGGTATTTAAAAAAAATTTTTTTTTAATGTTTATTTATTTTTGAGAGAGACAGAAACAGAATGTGAGTGGGTTAGGGGCAGAGAGAGAGGGAGACACAGAAGCAGAAGCAGAAGCAGGCTCCAGGCTCTGAGCTGTCAGCACAGAGCCCGACGCGGGGCTCGAACTCACGAGCTGTGAGATCATGACCTGAGCTGAAGTCTGATGCTCAACTGACTGAGCCACCTGGGCGCCCCTAGGCTGAGGTATTAATAGTTTTATTAAATATATAACAAATGCTGGCATAGTAGTGAATATTTATTTTTACATGAAATGAAAAAAATCAGGCTTTTCTTATAAGACCTCATGGCATCATTCAATGGAAAGAATCATGCAGTGAGAATAAGTGGACTTGAGCACCTTCTCTGATGTCCACCGTAATTGATTACAGGTGACTTATCTTCCTAGCTGCAGCTGAGAGATGGTACTGGGGGAACTTACGGATTTTGGATTTACCTTCCAATATCAACATAGTGACAATAGAACCGAAAAACAGAAAGACGAAATGGTTACTCTACAGAAATATTTTTATCATTAGATAACCTTTGAGCGTTGATTATGTAACAGGCACTGATTTAAGTCTTCTTTGTATTAATTCATCGATCCTCCCAACAACCCAATAAGAGTGGGCTCTTTTATTATTTCCTTCTTATAACTGAGGCAAGTGAGGCACAGAGTGCTAAGAAACTTGTACAACGTCTCACATCTACAAGCGTTGGAACTAGGAATGAAACACAACTACGATATGCATGTTTTGTTAAACTGCCTCTCACTACACATGAAGATACTAGTCATTTATCCATTATCTTGTTTAGTAGACTCTAGGTGTTTGAAAACTTTTGTGACAGTTTGAATTTTGTGTGAGAAAAATTGAAAAGTGGACAGAATTAAAAAATTAATGTTTATATTTGAGGGGGGGGGTGTGGTGCAGAGAGAGAAGGAGACACAGAATCTGAAGCAGGCTCCAGGCTCCATGCTGTCAGCACAGAGCCCAATGTGGCACTTGAACTCACGAATGGCGAGATCATGACCTGAGCTGAAGTTGGACACTTAACCAACTGAGCCACCCAGGCACCTCAAAAATAGTGTTTGGATTTTAGTGTGACATACTCTCTTGAGAAAGGAAAACAACAATGGGAAAGACAGAAAAGAGATGGGCTTCTTAACTTACCCAACTCAGCTAATCCTAGACACATTTTTTTTCTGATTGTCAGATGTTTAATGCTTCTTTACCTTTATACATTTTATGGATCAGGAATTCCCCAGGAAAAAAAGAAAGAAAAACCTACTCAAATTGACTAAATTAATAGTGAAATTAATATATGTTCACAAATGTTTTAGAATAGAAACTAACAAAATTGTGTACTCAACATTTGGAAGGAATTAAAAATAAAACAGAAAAGGCACCATGGAGATGCTTATCATTTTGGAGGAATGTGTATCTTAAAAGTAAGCAGGGTCACATGGCGTTGGGTTTTCACACCCTCAGTCAAGGGTCAACAAGTTGCTATTATGTATGTTACTTGAATTCTAGTCATAGGGTTAAGTATGTACCAGCAAACGTTTCTTACTGTTCCCTCTGAGTGAAGGTTCATTTTTTAGTAAGAGAGGCACTTGCTATAACTTTGATTTTTCTCTTGCAAATGTCCAAGATTCATCTGAAGTCAGTGAGAGCAGTGTGAAAGTTAAGGAGACACTTGGACATAGATTGCAAGTTGGATATGAGCCAGTGACTTGAAGAAAGCTTTCAAAGAGACTTTATGTAAGAACAGATTTTTTTTTTTCTGAACAGCATTTGTGAATTGACAATGACCTGGAAAAGATTAAAATCTTATGTGTTAAGGATTTTTTGCAAACAGTATTAAGTATGCCTCAAGGAAGAGATAATGGAGCAAACCAGGGTTGTTAATGTAGGAGTAATTCTGGGAAGCAGCTATTGCATAAGACCCTGTTGGTATATTTATGAACCTTGTAGTGGTGGAATAGTGATATAGACCATTACCACCTCAATTGGACCACAAGAAACAACATTCACACCTACCCATCCATTCACTTATTCGCAGGAGCATTGAAAAACTACCCACCCAATAGGCTTAAACTCGCAAACTTGGAGCTATTACAAAAATGTGTGCGTGTATGTGTGTGTGTGTGTGTGTGTGTGTGTGTGTGTGTGAGAGAGAGAGAGAGAGAGAGAGAGAGAGAGGGAGAGAATAGGAAGAGAATAGGAAGACAGCTAGAGGAAGAAAAGAGGGTTCTGTGCACTTTTGTACAGATGTTGTCTTTCACATCTGGGCTCTGGGAGTGAGTCCTGCACACTGAATTAAGCACTCACTGAATTAGGATATTGAGTAGGTGATTCCTAGACATCGTCATTTTCTTGTTGCACACATAATGCATCCTATGAACATGTGCCTTACAAAGATTACCTGAATAAACTTGATAACCAATCAAAAGGTGTCTAATAGTACAATGTCAGCACATAAACATGTTACTTTAGAATTTTGTCTAATTGGCCATCTCCAATGTATGAACAGATGGCATTCCACGATATTTTTATATGAAATCATTTTTTAATTGGGAGTATATAATTCTTTCCTTGCAAAACACAGTTTATATTGGTAAAGTTCCATGGCTAACCAACAAAAGCATCTTTGCTGGGATGCTCCTGGGTAATGACATGACAAATCTACGGACAAATCACTATGACAACAATAACAGCGGCAATCCTCACAGCACCTGGATTTACTGAATACTTACAATGTAGTAGGCACTGATCTAAGGAATTTCCACCACTGATTTTTCAAATCCTCACAACTTGTCTCTGGGATAGATATGATTATCTGTTCACAGATGAGGAAGCAAAAACATTTAATGTTTGAATAATTACTCAAAGACCCCCTTTGAGGAAGTGGCAGATCTGGATTCAGGCAGGCAGTCCAAACTCTAAACTGCCCCCTTAACTACTGTCATCCAGTGGAGTAGCCCTTCCTTTCAACATGTATCAAGACCCAGTTTATACTGGGCACTGTACGAGGCGCCACTGATACACAGGGGTCCCAGTCTATGGGAGCTGCTGAGGGAAAGGGATGTGAACAGATCACTATACACAGTGCACCGAACAGAAGTATGTCAAGAATAATCAAGTAGGACAGAGAAATAAGGTATTAGCTGTCAAGAATCAGGAGAGGAAATATTCCAGGTATGCGCAACATCTGAGGTGCCTTTTAACGCATGAGTACCAGTTTGGACAAGTGAAGGGATAAAGGAAGAAATAACACCCATGCACAGTAAGGAGGCATGAGAGAGCTTTCTCTTGTATGTGGGAAGACTCTTTTCCAACATGTTTTCTCACTCAAATCTTGTAAAAAAGTCAAATTCACAGTGTCGGCTCTGGATTGACTCAAAATATAGATCAGTTTTTCCCAAGATGTAGGTCAACTTTACAAAGTCAGACTGAGCCTTTTAAAATTATTACTCTTTTATTAATGCTTTATGGGTTTAAGACTTTGTTAGAACAGTTTAAGGGGTGTACGGAGATTGAGAGAAAGGTCCAGAGATTTTTGATATACTGCCTGCTCCTCCCCAATGATTAAGGCCCCCACCAGAGTGGTACATTTCTTAATAATTGCCACCCTGATTCCATAGTTTACCTTAAAGTCCATCCTTGGTGTTGTACATTCTATGTACACATGTATAATGACATGTATCTATCATTTTGACACATGTATAATGACATGTATCTATCATTACAGATTGAGCTGGGACAGAGATGATAGAAAACAGGAGGGTAGACACTGAACATTTATTTTCCCTTATGCCCATCATAGACTCCTTCTAGAAGAATCTTGGTGGAAGTGGAGAAAATGGGCTGAACTAGCTGATAGGTGGAGACATGTAAAACGGGGCAAATTTTCTTGGATCAGTTCATATGGCAAGATATAACTCATCCCTCATCCTTTTGAACTTCTTGTAATTCCTGAGAGATAGATGAAGGGTACTTATTCACAGTATGTAATGAAAGACTATTTAATATTTGGGGCCATTTTTTTCCATTTTTCCACAGTGCTATGCACTGTGTTTTGCAAGCTCTAATTCAATTGATGCACTCAACAACCTGACTTCAATAGCTACTTTTCTTCAAAACATTTTACAGATGAAGGTTACACATTTGCTAAGAAAAAGAGCTAAGATTCTAACTGAGGTCTGATAGGCTCAATTTCAAGCTGATTAAGATGAACTTACAAGCCTCCTGATATAGCCTTCTCATCACCCTTCTAGATGGCTTTCTTCTGTAGCTCTTCAGATGGTAGCCAAGTATGGATATTGATGGATACTTATGAGTGCCCTGATGTGAATGCTTGGTGAATGGAGAGCCTGTCTGAAAACAGATTCTGTTTTACTTGTATGACCACAGAGTGATATTAAAATAGCTTCTTGAATTGAATGAACTTAAAGCTGTTAACAAGTTTTGGTCTGGACTTTTTTTTTTTTTTCTTTTACTTCAAAGGATTATTTTTTTCTTTTGCTTCAAAGACTGATTATACATTCTTGAAATAGAGAATGGAATATATATGTCCTAGTTTAGAATACTGGGAAACTTTGTAATTGAAGTTACAGAATTACATTTTGAATTGAAAAAGCCCAATTTATTTAATCTGCTTACTGCAGCTTTCCAAGATAAGACTTGTCAGAAGGCTAAAAAGTCTTCCTGACCACTGGCAAGTTCTTTTAAATGGGCACTTTGATTAATTATGATCCTTTCACTGATTAAACATCAGTGACTAATCCTCTGATATACTGGGAAGTAACCCCTGCCATAATTGTTAGAAAATGCAGGAATAAGGATGCAGACAATAATATAAAGTTATGATTATGATATCAGATTGCACCAGCTATTATAACTGAGGGTTTTTTTTTTTTTTAGCCTTGCAGCTTATTTAATCTGAGCCATGAGAATAATACCTATAATAGCTCTTTGGAAAACCATATAGTCGGTGTAATTGTACCAACTATGAGCAATGCAGCAATAGGCATTTATTGAATATCTACTACATGTGGGACACTCTGCTGGAGGAAAGTGTCAGATGACTAAAACTGCTCTATTTAGTTTGCATATAGACCATGATTTTTGAACAGGTCACAACTTTATATATATATATATATATATATATATATATATATATATATATGTATATATATATGTATATAAAGTATATATATATAAAGTATATATAAAGTATATATATAAAGTATATATATATATAAAGTATATATAAAGTATATATATGTATACTTTATATTAAAATATATTAAAATATATATTTATATATATGTGTGTGTATATATATATGTGTGTATATATATATATATATATATATAAATTTCTAAATTGCAGTGAGTAAACCCAATTACTGGATTCCTATAGAATGTCTAGGTTGGAAGAGGGACCATCTAATCCATCCTTTCCCCAGCTACCATTTAATATCTTCCATCCTGCAGCATTCCTTCTGAGCGGTTACCTTGTCTTGAATACTTCCCATCATGAGTATTATATCCTGAAGCAACTCAAAGCATGTTCAAGTAATTTGAAACATTTAGTTTTCTTCCTGAAACTTCTACCCAGTGATCCTAATTTTAGCTGTCCTATACTCTACTGTCTTTAACACAGTTTTAGATATTTAAGATATAAGCCTTGGGGCGCCTGGGTGGCGTAGTCGGTTGAGGGTCCGACTTCAGCCAGGTCACGATCTCGCAGTCCGTGAGTTCGAGCCCCGCGTCAGGCTCTGGGCTGATGGCTTGGAGCCTGGAGCCTGTTTCCGATTCTGTGTCTCCCCCTCTCTCTGCCCCTCCCCCGTTCATGCTCTGTCTCTCTCTGTCCCAAAAATAAAATTAAAAAAACGTTGAAAAAAAATTAAAAAAAAAAATAAGATATAAGCCTTTATAATAGCCAAAGACCAAGGGATTCTTAAGCAAACTGAATGGGATTTAAGAACACAAAATTATGTCCCTTATTTACCCAGAAAAAATTATTCAATAAAAGACTAAAATATAAGGTAACTTTAAGAAATGGAAAGCAAGTTTGACCTTTGACTTGGATTCTGAGTTTCATTAGAAAATATGTACCCACCTCCCATCACCTAAAATGTGTTAATTTTCCCTCCAGCTGCACAAAGGAAGACAGCAGTCAATGTGGATTCCAACTGCATGGTTTGGATTCCTATCTCTACCATTTACTAAGAGTACTGCTTTTGGCAAGTTACTTACCTCTCTGGGCCTCAGTTTCTTATCCAGTAATAATAGTACCCACGTCATAAGATTGTTATAATAAGATTATGTTTATAAAGTACTTAGAAATGGGCCTGATCCATAAAAATACACTCAATAAAATTGTCATTCAACAAATGTTCATTGATGACACATATATCAAGTATCTTATCTAAGGAGTGATGCTTCCCCCCCCCCAAGTTTTTATTTAAATCCAGTTAGTTAACATACAGTGTAATATTAGTTCTAGTGTAGAATTTAGTGATTCATCACTTCCTTACAATACCCTGTGCTCATCACAAGTGCCCTCCTTAATACCCATCACCAATTTCACTTATCCCCCCACCCACCTCCCCTTCAATAACCCTCAGTTTGTTCTCTATAGTTAAGAGTCTGTTGCCTACTTTGCCTCTCTCTTTTTCTTTTTTCCCCAGCGTTCATTTGTTTTGTTTCTTAAATTCCACATATAAGTGAAACAGTATGGCATCTGTTCTTTTCTGACTGACTTATTTCATGTAGAATAATATTCTTTAGCTCTATCCATGTCATTGCAAATGGCAAGGTTTCATTCTTTTTGATGACTGAGTAACAATCCATTATATATAATTATATATACCACATCTTCTTTATCCACTCATCAGTCAATGCACATTTGTGTTTTTTCCATAATTTGTCTATTGTTGATAATGCTGCTATAAACATTAGGGTGCCTATATCCCTTTGAATCAGTATTTTTGCATTCTTTTGGTAAATACATAGTAGTGCAATTGCTAGATCATAGGATAGTTCTGTTTTTAACTTTTTCAAGAACCTCCATACTGTTTTAAGGAATGATTCTAAAGATGACCTATGTGGGGGGCACCTGGGTGGCCCAGTCGGTTAAGTGTCTGACTTCAGGTCATGTCATGATCTCACAGTTCATGGGTTCAAGCCCTGGTTTGGGCTCTGTGTTGACAGCTGGAGCCTAGGGCCTGCTTCTGATTCTGTGTCTCCCTCTCTCCCTGCCCCTCCCCTGCTCGTGCTCACTCTCTTTCTTTCTCTCTCCCTCTCAAAAATAAAATAAACATTAAAAATAATTGAAGATGACACTTGAGTGGTAACACTTTCTCAGAAACTTTTTTTAAAAACTTGCATTTTTCCACATATTTTTTTCTAGCAAAGCCAAAAGAATTTCTTTATATTTTGGGAGAAGGGTCATTAGTTTACAAAATACTATTTAGTTTACAAAATACTATTTGGTTGGAAAACACTGCTATTGAGAGAGAATTTAAGTTAGATAATACACTGGTGACATTTTTTTGTAAAATATACTTTTAGTAAAGATGCCGTATTGCTTTACTACTCAGTATTCTCAAAAGGTGCCAGATCAAAGATTCTTTCATTACACTCATTAAAGTTTATTTTTTTCCTTTGAAACATTTTAGGGCAGGGTTTTGTAATATGACATTCATCTATCTTTTTATTGCCTATTATGAGACTGAACGCTTTATAATATTTATTTATGTCACACTTCTGTAGATCCATTTGGTATCTAATTATTATCTAAGAACTTCTCACCTTAGAATAAAGTTTCCAATCTTAAAGTTAGAAAACTAGTTTTAAAGCTTTTTTCCATGGGGCGCCTTGGTTAAGTGGCTGACTTCGGCTCAGGTCATGATCTCGTGGTCCATGGGTTTGAGCCCTGCTCTGTGCTGACAGCTCAGAGCCTGAAGTCTGCTTCAGATCCTTTGTCTCCATCTCTGTGCCCCTTCCCTTCTCATGCTCTGTCTCTCTCAAAAATAAGTAAACATTAAAAAAAATTTAAGCTTTTTGCCTTAAACCTAAATTACCTTGCTAGTTATTACCAATCCACCAGATAATAAACAATAGGAAGGGCCAGTGCTTCCCTTCCTTTCTGTTTGCATTTTTTATGTCCCCGTATTTGTATATAGTCCTTCATGCATTGTGCTTCTGCAATTTTCTGCTCCTGTAAATAGCATTTTTCAGCTCTCAGTATGTATGTCAAGTTACTCATTGTATTTGGTACAGCACTTTTCATGCATGGGTAAGTACAGTCTTTTTCTTCTTAACCTTCTCTGAAGAGATGTGTTTATTCTAGTATCTTGGCCACCACTTATATGAAATTCTACAGGACTGATTAATACTCCTCGGCCCCCATTATACTCTGATATTGACCCAGCTTTGTCTCCAACCTTTAAGGACTGTGCTCATCAGCATTACACCAGTACATCCTGGCATTTGGCCTAGACCACCAAGCAGATCCTTCATAGCAAGTGACAGGGCAACCCTCACTTGGCACTTATGTCTTGCTTCTCTAACACATCACGAAAAGATGCAAATTCATTCAACTCACAACGGAAACACATCCTATTTTTGAGCTGCCTACACAGATAATATTCATCACTTCTAAACTAGATGTAAAGAATATAATGTACATATAATTTGTTTTTCACCCAGAATTAAGTCTGTTTGGAGTTTATTTCTTCTCCGAAAGAAAAAACACAAGCTGTGAAGACAGTGTTTGATTGAATTATAGTGCACAAATTAGATTGACACAGGAAAAGCTCTATCACATGCCTAGAATGTGCCGTTGTTCTAGGTCTTTGCAATACTTTGTCTCATTTGATCTTTACCACAAATGTGGTCAGATATTGATTTCTCTTTTTTTTTTCAAGACAAAGAGATGTAGTAGATTGGTCGTGACCTTAACTTTTCATGCCTTCCTATATCCATGCCGTATGCAGTATGACTTGACAGCTCCTTTTTTTTTTTAATGTTTATGTATTTTTGAGATCTCTCTCAAAAGAGAGAGAGAACGTGAGCAGGGTTGGGGCAGAGACAGAGAGGGAGACACAGAATCTGAAGCAGGCTCCAAGCTCTGACCTGTCAGCACAGACCCTGACACGGGACTCAAACCCACAAACTGTGAGATCATGACCTGAGTTGAAGTGGGACGCTTAATCGACTGAGCCACGCATGCACCCCTGTTTGACAGAACTCTTAAGAAGAGATGGAGTTTTCACCCACTGCTTGAATATGGACTGCCCTTGTGACTTGCTTAGACCACTTGACAATGTGCCAGTTTCAAATCTGGCTTGCAAGAGGCCTTCCCTCCTTTTGCTTTCTGTCTTTGAACCATGCCCAGATACCATGGTAATAAGCACAGGACAACCTGATGGGTGATAAGGGATCCAGGATCCAGTTCCTACCCTTGCCATAGCCAAGAGCCAGCTAACCACTAGATTGCAAGTGATATCTTTCCTAGATATCTTACCCAACTGACCACAGACCAGGATCTGGTTATTAAAGATCAGCCAATCCTGGCCCACATGGGCAGAAACACTCATACATTCCTGAGAAACAATAAATGCATACTATTTCAAACCACTGTGCTTTGGGGCAGTTTGTCACAGACTATAGCTATCTGATATAGTGGGCTTTCTTCCTTCTTCAGTGACCTACTGTACTGAGTACTCGTGGAAAAAGGGGGATGGAATTACTAAATACTTCTTGTTGTCCCCCTCTGTGAGAACAAAAGTAAATTCATTTAGTCCCCAGTGAATTTTGTATCTCCATTCACAGATGAAGACACTATAGTTCAGAAGAGGTTCCTTGTACCCAGTCACTTGGACATTAAGTGGCAGTGACAGCATTTGAGCACAAGACTAAAGCCCTGTTTGTTTTCTTTCAATATTCCTTTTGCCCCCACATCCATTTTTGGCAATGATGTTTAGCAGTTGTCTTAAGAAAGCCTCAAGTCAAAGTAGTCTTTATTAGATGCTCTGGGAAGCCTATAGAACATCTAGTAGATAATTATTATGTTTTTCTACCTCTTGCATACAGGGCTAGCTCAGGTGCTAAAAGAGGCAGGTAGTCTGTGGGCCATGGTTCATTGAACTGCTGATCCAGAGTTAGATATGTTACTGACTGTTGTCACAACGGACAGTTGTGACAATGTATCAGTTTTACATTTCTTCCAGCTTCTTACTGCTTTGGCTGGATTTCCAAATGCTGTGGAGCCCAACCTAGGATCAGCCTTCCTGAATTTCCCCTTGTAATTCACTTCAGAAAGGCTGTCTCTTTCTGCCACTTGCAGTTTCTGCAGAGACCCTCCTGACTGTCCCTAACTCACGTCCCCCATCTCTTATGAACATAATTTCAGGGGCTGGGCATGAGGGGTAGCATGAGTCACATTTGGACTGGAAACTTTTCCTGAAGACTCTCAAAGACACTGCTTGTTTAACTGGTTTCTGAGAGGAGAGGTTTGGGAGCCAGAAACATAGAGGTTAAGGCTTCGTGTTCATTCTCCCAGCATCAGGGTTTTCTCTCAAGGCCTTAATTCACAAGTTAGTTCTGCCCTTCTTCTAAAATCGGAGCATCACACACTGTACCAAGTAGTCTGGCTGTAACTTTTGATCACATTTTCAATTACTTTTGGCTGCAAGCAATCCCCCAGATTTCAACAAGCATTCTAAGAATAAAAGCACTGTATCATTTTATCAATTAATTTTCCATACCCTATAAGAGATAATGCCCAACAATAGCAGATATCCACTCTCCCCACTTGTTTCCTATCAAATATCCATGAGTTAAGAGTGGCAGCAATTTTTCAGCATGTGTGGGTTTTGGTTTTGGCTTTGGTTTTTTCTCATGGTTTAATTGCATTCTGGTTTGACAATCTTTTTTAGAAATAGCAGAGGCAGATCTAGGTGGTGTGGGATTGAAACTTATTCAGTGTAGTGGTAGCAGCCCTTCTAAATGTATAAAATTAGGTGCAGGGCGCTGTAAGGATTTGTGCTAGTGAGGGGCCCCTGAGCTTAGGCTTCATTAGCTTTGCAGGGCATTGTGATAATCTAGAGGTATATCAGAAATCTCTGGGCATTAGGGCGCCTGGATGGCTCAGTAGGTTAAGCATCTGACTTCAGCTCAGGTCATGATCTAGCGGTCCGTGGGACCCCGCATGGGGCTCTGCACTGATGGTGTGGAGCCTGCTTCAGATGCTCTGTCCCACTCTCTCTGTGCCCCTCCCCATTTCTCTCTCTCAAAAATGATAAATAAATAAACTAAAAATAAAAGAAATCTCTGGAGACATAGTGGGGGTCACACCCTTCAATGCGTGGAGGGACAGAGCAAGTCATATAAGGAAGTGAAGTGAGATACTTGCATGCATGTTCATTCATGGAGTGACTAGTGGGACCCTGACACCCATGAGAAAACAAACCTTTTCTAAAGAAAGCACCTGCTTTTCCTCTTCAGCTTATTGTGCTCATGCAGGAATGAAGGCCCCACATTGTAACATCTTGTGCTTTTTTAAAGCATCTAGACATATGCTATATATTTTAAACCTGAAAGCTCCCAATTTTAAAATGCACCAAGTAAACATGTCTGTTGGGAGTAAACTTAGCCCACTAACTTAGAATTTTAAGTTCGTTTTTTTTTCACGGTTGCAAAAAGACATTAAAAGTCATTTGAAATATGAATGAAGGAATTATATAACTACTAATGTATGGTTGGATATTGGCATAAGTTGGAGATATACCTGATAAGAAATACCGTGTGTCTTACTCAGCCCTCAGACCTGAAGCATCCATCAGCAGCCTGATTCTCCCATTTGTATCATTGATTGTGAATTGAGAAGTCTGGTTTTTACTTTGCTTTTTAGGAAGATTTTGGTTTTGCTTCTGACTGCTATTCCTTCACTCATTCTCTCTCACATGGTTCTTTGTACAGCGCCAGGCACATAAATAAGCAACCAGTGTATGGTTGTTAAATTAATTAACATGTAATTTAGCCAAAAATTACTTGAATGTTGATGTTCTTTGCTTGATCTTAAATTTGAGAGAGCCTTAATAAGTGAACAACATGGTACATGACTTAATTCGATCCCAAATGTTCGATTTCGATTTTGCATGTGAATAAAGGTGTTTATATGCATTGTGAGCATCTTAAAATACTAACCATGTTAGTACTACTAGTGGTAGCAATAATAACAACAACAGCAACAACAATAACAATACTTAATGCTTATGTATGTGCCATGCACTGTTTTGAGTGCTTTGCACATATCAATTAACTTTGTACTCATAGTTGGCATTATTTGCTATCTATAGAGGAATTTACTTTTTAAAGTTTAAATTAGGAACTTAACGGAGTATCTGGGTGTCTCAGTCAATTAAGCGTCCAACTCTTGATTTTGGTTCGGGTCATGATTTCATGGTTCGTGGATTTGAGCCCTATATCAGGCTCTGTGCTGACAATGTGGTGCCTGCTTGGTATTCTCTCTCTCTCTCTCTCTCTCTCTCTGTCTCTCTGAACCCTCGTCTGCCCTTTCCCTGCTCACCTATGCATGCACACACATTCCTTCTCTCTCAAAAGTAAATAAACTTTAAAAATAAATAATGTTCAAATTAGGAACTTTAAAAAAATGGTGAAATAACTGAAGAAGACCATCCCATAAACCTGAGGTCAAGAAAGGCAAAGGAGAACTTACAGAAAAGATTACTTAATTTTCTGTTACATGTATTCTGTCAAGATATATTGGTTACCCACTCTCAGCTACACACTCGGCTAAATGCCAGGCTGCATGCTTGGGTGAGCTAATGAGTGAAGGAATGAACAGATGAGAGACTGATTCTGAATTTCCAAAACGATTCCAATCTCTTATCAGCATGAGAAATGGAGGATGTAGGAAGCTGGTGGTGCTTCAGTTTTGCCAACTGGTAAGTCATAAGGTTCCTGTAACCAGTTTTCTAGGGCACCCCTCCAGATTTCTATTCATGCACAGATGCATGTATTGGTTGTTAGAACATCTCAGAGACCTGCAAGCTTCCGAAGGTCCCAGCTTTGTCATCATGCCTCAGGAGTAAGTTTCTCAGCAATGCTGGCACACAGTGACAGTAACTACTGCTGGTTTTCCTGTATCCCCTGCTGAAATTCTTGGTTTTTACCTGTGGAAATTTTTTACAGGTTCAATGAAATGGGATGGAAGCAACATCTTTATCTCTGAGAAAACATAACAGGCACAGGTACCACCAACTAAGCTGTTAACTTCTAACCCATTTTGTGCTAGGTTGTTTTGTCAGAATCCCTGTAGGATATAGCTTAGCATAAGGAGATTAAACAAAGATGCCAAACTTAAATAATGATTCTCTGACTGGCGAGGGATAAATGGTCCAGAGAGATGATAGCACATGCTGTTTACTTACCAGGAAAGGAAGCCCCTGGGTTCACAGTACGGGATCTCTTATAGGGTGTAAACCTCAAATTAGATGACCTTGGTTGAATGCAGTGTGGCAAAAGAACCTATTTGCTTTATCAGAAAATGATCACATTTGGCATGGTCTTTCTCATCTTTAAACTGACGGAGTTGTACTAGAGGATGGGTTCAGATCTGTTCCAGCATAATCCACCGCATCTTTCTTTGTGAAACTTGGCGTGCCCACATTCAAACTGTGCCTTGCTTTCTGCTCTAGACTGTTTGAATGCCATTGCTTTTTTGTTTGTTTGTTTGTAGCCTCAGACAAATTTGTTGCACATGTGAATGCACTTATTGAATGTTGGGTATTAGTCAAATGATGGAAAATTTAATGTTGATAGGGCCTTTAGACTCTGTATCTATTTTGACATGTTTGCAGTTTTAGATGTAGTATTGCCTTAAAGTTGGGTGTGGCCATAAACCATCTAGGTTACAAATGAAGTGATCTGATCTATTTTAGAATTATTTTTAGGCAAACTTTTCTCTAGTGATCCTATGTGTCTCAGGTTTGTGTGCTAAAGTGTCTCTCCATTTGTTAATTATACCTTTCCTTTTGTTTCTTTCTGTGTCGATATAACCCATTTCTCTCATGGCTGTACAATATGGTTTTGGACTTTGCTATTGGAATTTTGCAGCCAAAATTGATAATGTGGATTCATAAAATGATATAGATTAAAAATCCCTTGGGGTGCCTGAGTGGGTAAGTCAGTGGAGCGTCCAGCACAGGTCTTGATCTCACGGTTCGTGAATTCAAGCCCCGCATTGGGCTCTGGGTTGACAGCTCACAGCCTGGAGCCTGCTTCAGATTCTGTGTCTCCCTCTGCCTGTCCCTCCACTGCTTGCATTCTGTCTCTCGCATTGTCTCAAAAATAAATAAACATTTAAAAAAAACCTTAAAAATACCCTTTAACAGCTTTCTTATTTTTCATATGGTAAAAATGAAGTTTAGAAATATTAAATGGTTTGCTTAAGGCAATGCTTTCCAAACATTTTCATAACACTAAACAGATTGAAGATAATGATATGCCCATGACAAGCTGGGATAACCTTTTCAGATATTAGTGGGTATAGTTGACCAGCCCAACAATTCCAGGGGCTGCAGATCTTTCTGGCCTTCCTAAAACATGAGAGATTAAGATCTAAGCATATTCTTTACTCATTTTTGACACATTTCATCATATACCATTTACAAATCTCTGGCCTAAGTTCAAGGAGTAATAAAGTTAACCAATAGTTCAGTCTCTATCAACTTAAGGTAAGATGATATGATTGCCTTATGCAGTATAAGCAAAGGTGAGGCTTAATGCAGTGTATCACACTTCATCTGGAATATCTTCAATTCTTTAGTTCAAATTGTCTCCCTGTCTCATTGTATGTTGGCCCTATTTTCAGGAGGTTGTTTATCTCACAATGGCAAAATGGTTTCAGAAATTCTAGACGTTTCTGTGTCTTGGAATAAAATCCTAAAAGAATGAGTAGTTCCTTCCCAGGATTTCTGGAGAAATTTTTCTGATATCTCATTGGTTCTGAATAAAACATGAACCTATGCCTACACCAATCACTTTGCTCAGAAGACTGCAAATCACCAATTGCCCTAAGCTAAGGTCATGAACTTTGCCATTGAGTCAGTGTGAACCTAAAAAAAAAGGCACCCCTCGAAGTAAAAGTTACAGTTACCAAAACAGGGAGGATGGATGGCTGTTAAAATAATAGATGTTCTCCGGTTTGTAAAACCTACATTTTCTGGTTTCTAGATCACTGTGATTTTTTATTACATTATATTCAAGAGAATGGTAAAAATGCTTTAAAGTGACTAAAAGGAAATCTAGAACTGAAAAATGCAGTATTTAATGTCACAGATTTATTAGATGAGAGTAATAGCACATTGGACATAACAGATACTTTGATCAGTCTGCTAGAGGAAAGGTAAATAGCAATCATCTAAATGAAGCTCAGATTGACTGAAAAAAGAACGAAACCTCCATCACCTGTGGGATAACATCTCTCCCCAATAAGGGGATGAGAGATAAAAAGAGGCAGAAAATATATTAGAATATATAATGGCAAAAAAAAAATCTTAAAATGATGAAAAACAATGACTTCTAGATCAAAGAATTGTACTGAACCTCAAACAGGAAAATAAAAAGAAAACCATATCTAGGCACACAATAATCACAGTGCTGAAAACCAAAGAAAATGAGACTTACTGAAAGTGGGCAGAGAGAAGAGAAACGTTAGAAAAAAGAAGAAGAAACAATGTCCTACTTCTTGTAACAGACCGTGAAAAAAAAAATCCTTAAAATGCTGAATTGGAAAAGAAGAAAAGAAAGAAAAAAGACAAGAAAATTCATAAATCTGGAGTTCTATATCAAAGGAAAATATCTGTGATGGTTACTGGGCTAAGGGATGCCCAGATATCTGGTAAAGCATCATTTCAGAGTATGTCTGTGAGGTTGTTGATACAAGAGATTAGGATTTGAATCAGAAGACTGAGTAAAGACTATTGCCCTTGAAGTACAATCCATTGAGAGCCTAAATGGAACAAAAAGGTGGAGAAGGGAAAAATTGTTCTCTTCTTGAGCTGAGATACTCATCTTCTCCTGCCCTCAAACATTGGTGCTCCTGGTTCTCTGGCCTTTGGTTTTAAACTAGAACTTACACCATTGGCTCCCCTGGTTCTCAGGTCTCAGGTTTACACTGGATTTACACCATGGACTTTCCTGAGCTTCCAGTTTGAAGATGGAAGATCATGAGACTTCTCAGCCTCCATAAGGACATGAGCCAATTCTCTATCAGTCAATCTCTCTCTCCCTCTCAACACATGCACAGGCACACACACATGCACTCACACACACACACACACACACACACACACACACAATAATTCCTGAATGGTCATTTAGACAGAGAGAGGGAGGAAGAGAGGGAAGGGGTAGGGAAGAGAGAGAAGATAGAGAGAGAGAGAGAGAGAGAGAGAGAGAGAGAGATGCATGTCTTCTCATGGTCCTATTTCTCTGGAGAACTCTGACTTAATACAACATAATTTGAAAGTAAGGATAAAATAAAGACATTCTCAAATATGAAAGTTGGGAGAATTCATCTCAACAATTCTTCCCTGGAGGAAACAACAAAGAGAATTCTGTATGCATAAGGACAATGATACCTAGTGGAAATTTGGATCTTTGGAAAGGAATGAAAAACACTAGAAATGTGAATATTGGGCAATTACAAATCATTGGGTTTTTTTCTATTCTTAAATTCTTTGAATTACAGTTGAATATTCACATCAAAATAATAATAATTTGTTTAGGGACTTATAACACATGAGAAAGTAAAAATTATAGTGGTAGTAAATTATTTATTTGTACGTTTCTTAAATTACAAGTGCCTTTTGATATAGAATCAAAATAGTAACATACCTAGTAATAAATCAAACATAATATGTATGTGACTTCTACGCTAATAATTTCAAGACAATGCTAAGAGAAATTAAAGAAATGTGTACATAACTGGAGAATGATAACTTGTTCATAGTTCAAAAGACTTAATATTACTAGTTCATCGTTAAATGCATCTTTAAAAAATTCTTTCTCCTTCTGCATGAGAACATGAAATTGGCATCAAAGTGGAGTATGGTATTGAACTACATAGAAATTTTATTAGATATAAAAATTATTAGATTTATACAGAATTTTCTAGCTCTGCTCCCCTAGAAATGGGCAAGGGGCATTAATGAATCGACTCCTGAAATCATTGTTTCACTGTATGCTAATTTGTATGTAAATTTTGAAAAGTAAAAAATAAAAAATAAAATTAAAAAATGGAACATTAGCTATATGGTAAATGCGATCTTAGAATAGCATCTACCTGGGAAGTGGTATAATTTCTTGATAAAAAGACTTAACCTTGGATTTCCCTTAGCAAAGTGAATCTTATACATTGACACATTTCTTACAGAATTCCTGGAAACTATATCTATTAAGTTGTTACAAGAGATATTGTCTCCTGTGTGCTTAGGGCTAAGAAAGGTGGGCCTCACATCCACAGTAGGGATCCTGTTTCCTTTTACCTCAGCTGTCATCACGTGGTAGGACAAAGACAGTAATTCCTGGATGGTCATTTGTACAGAAATAAGACCTACATTCATCACGAATACCCAACTGTGTACTGCTGCCAGGTTCTTGCCTGATCTGAATCCTTGTGAATAGACTGGTTCCAGCTGTGGACTCTGCAGATCTTGTGAGTCGGAATAAAACATGAATAGACCCAAGAAGTCTCCCTGGTAACCATCACTATGTCAGTTCTCCAGTTGATCTATAGATTCAAAAACAATTCCACAAGGATTTTCTTGTGTACAGCTTGCAAAAGCTAATTCTAAAATGTATAGGAAAATGCAAGTATTATGGAACAGCCAATAGCCAAAAACAGTCTTGAAAAATGAGAACATGATTGGAGGATTTACAACACCAGATTTCAAGACCCATTATGAGGCTATAGTAATCAGGACAATATCACATTGGTATAAAAATAGAAAAATAGAACAATGCAATATAATACGCTGTCCAGAAATAGATCCACACGTCATCTTTATTTTCTATAAAGGCACCAAGATAATTCAGTAGGGTTAAGAAAGTTTTCTTAATCTAAGTTTAAAAAATTCAACTCTATCTCTCAACAAACATAAAAATTAATCAGAATCATACATATAATTGTAAAAGTTAAGACTATAAACCTTTTAGGAAAAACAAAAATATGTAAGAGTACAGTTAACCCTTGAACAACATGGGTTTGAACTGTGTGGGTTCACTTACATGGATTTTTCTTGGTAGGTACAGTACAATACTGAAAATGTCTTTTCCTTATGTTTTAAAGGTTTATTTATTTATTTTTGTGAAAAAGAGAGAGATGGAGAAAGAGAGAGAGAGAGAGAGAGGTAGGGGCAGAAGAGAGAGAATTAACCTCAGGCAGGCTTCACACCTCCATTGTAAAGCCCAACATGGGACTGAAACTCACTAGAGATCATGACCTGAGTTGGAATCAAGAGTCAGATGCTTGGGGTGCCTGGGCAGCTCAGTCAGTTTGGCATCCAACTCTTGGTTTCAGCTCATGTCATGATCTCGCAGTTCTTGGGTTAGAGCCTTCCATTGGGCTCTGCATTGACAGTGCAGAGTCTGCTTGGGATTCTCTCTCTCTGCCCCTCTGCTTCTAGTGCTCTATTTCTTTCTCTTTCTCTAAAAATAAATAAATAAACTCTAAAAAAAAAAAAAAGAGTTGGATGCTTAACCAACTGAGCCACCCACTTGTCCCATCTTCCTTATGATTTTTTAAATAGTTTTTTTCTTTTCTCTAGCTCACTTTATTATAATAATATAGTATATACTATACAATATACAAAATATGTGTGAATTGACTGTTTGTATTATTGGTAAGCCTTCTGGTCAATAGTAGGCTAGCAGTTGAGTTTGGGGACAGTCAAAAGGCATATGCAGATTTTCAACTTCATGGGGCATCAGAACCCCTAGCCCCCATGTTGTTTAAGGGTCAGCTGTATGTATGATAAACTTACAGTAAGAAAAGATTTCATATGACATAGAAAGCACTAAGTATAAAACCAAAAAATGGATGAGTTAAACTTTGTCAAAATTAAAAGATCTGCTCATCAGAATGGTAGACTACAAACTAGAAGGGAAACAATATAATAATATATAATATATATATACCTCATATATTTTGTTTTTTTATATATGGAGAATGTCTACATGCCTACAAATCAATAATAAAAAGACAAAGAATCCCGTAAGAAAAGGTCAAAGACTTAGGAAAACTTCACAAAGGAGCACATAAAAGAGAAATAAGCATTAGAAAAAGAACTCAATGTCATTATCATCAAGGAAACGCCAAATAAAACTGCAATGAGAGGCCACTATATAGCCACCGGAATGCCTAAAACTAAAATAACAAGTTACTGACAGTATCGATGTTGTCCACAAGCTAGAACTCTCATATTCTTAGTGAGAATGTAAAATTTAGTGCAGTCACCTTAGAAATACATTTATAGTTTCTTTATAAATTTAAATTACACACCTGAGCTATAACCCAGCAATTCACTCTTAGTTAAGAAAGAAAGAAAGAAAGAAAGAAAGAAAGAAAGAAAGAAGAGAAAAGAAAGAAAGAAAAAAGAAAGAGAAGAGAAAAGAAAGAGAAGAGAAGAGAAACCATGAAAGCATGGGTCCACTTAAAGAGTTGTGCATAGCAGCTTTATTTATTATGGCCCAAACTAGAAGTCACTCAGATGTTCATGGAAGGATAATGCAAATTGTGATTTATTCATACAAGGGAATACTGTTCAGCAGTAAAAAAGGAATGAATGACCAATACACACAGCAATATGGATGGATCTTAAAAGCCTATCTGATAAATGAGGACAGATACAAAAGCAAACATACTGAATAATTTCATTTCTATGATATTCTTGAACAGTCAAAGCTGATATGTGGTAATGAACATCAAAACAGTCCTTACATTTAGAGGAAGTGGGTTACCTGAAAAGGGAATTTGAAGGGGGTGATAGAAATGCTCCTTTCTTGATTATGTTGGTGGTCACACATTTGTCAAAGCTTGTTGAAACTTAAAACCTGCATTTTATGACATGTAAATTATTTTCAATTAATAAAAGATTTATTGGGAATGAAATTAACCAGTATGGGTTGGTTTTATGAAACATAATTAGGTCGTTTTGAGTTCTGGCCTCCAATTAAACAATTTTAGCTTCAAATAACAGTTCTGTCACCTTTTATGGAGGGCCTTTGACCAGTGATAGAAATATTTTATGTTTCGAATATACCATCTGGGGTAAATTACCTATGAAAGAGACTTACTTTAAAGATTAAATGATAGAAAAAGTGCTTAGCACCTGAGGCATGGGAGGCCATCATTACAACTAATTGCTCATCTTATTGTTTTTATTATCTCCTTTGTCATTATCCATAAGTGGAGATCAGATGGAGAACACAATAGTTTATTATACACTAAATGTACTAAAACTCCAGGACAGGGGCTCCTGGGTGGCTCAGTCGGTTGAGTGTCTGAGTTTGGCTCAGGTGATGATCTCCTGCTTCATGGGTTCGAGCCCTGTGTCGTGCTCTGTGCTGACAGCTCAGAGCCTGGAACCTGCTTTGGATTCTGTGTCTCCTCTCTCTCTGCTTCTCCCCCACTCATGCTCTGTTTCTCTCTCCTTCAAAAATAAATAAACATTAAAAAAAATAAAAATCCAGGACAAAAAAGGATGGATGGATAGATAGATAGATAGATAGATAGAAGATAGACAGATATAGGTACAGATATGGATATGGACATCAATCTCAAGTCTGGGATTTTACTCTGGAATTCACATATGGTATTCTAGAAGTCTTTGAAGTGACTTTACCGAATTATATATTAAATGTACCTGTATATTTATATGTACGTTATTTGGGATTCTTGAGATTTTCAAAACAATTTTGTGACCTCCCTCCAAAGATTAATTATACCTATTCATGGAATTATCTTTCATGCCATGCTTTTATTCCAAGCAGTTACCTAGCTTATGAAAGTACAAGGAAATGGATCCTAGATCATACAATGAATATGAGTGTGCCGTCTATAGAGCTCTTTGCATGTTTTTCTTGGGCTTTTTTTAGCTTTTACAGTTCCCCATCATTTCTTGGAGTGAACATAAATGAGGAGGGAGAGGAAAATTATTCTCAGTATTATTTTGGACAGAATAGTTTTATGTGCTATCAGCCATATACCTAGAGACTCTTGAAAATGTGGGTAGGAAACATTATTTATTTATTTATTTAAATATGAAATTTATTGTCAAATTGGTTTCCATACAACACCCAGTGTTCATCCCAACAGGTGCCCTCCTCAATACCCATCACCCACCATCCCCTCCCTCCACCTCCCATCAACCCTCACAACCCTCAGTTTGTTCTCAGTTTTTAAGAGCATCCTATGTTTTGGCTCCAGGTAGGAAGCATTTTGAATGCTTATCTTCAAATCCATTGTGTTGTATGATTTTAAAAATTAAGTATGGGTCAATAATATCGAAACTGACTCTGATAAGGGAAATGAAATTATATTTATAGCTAGAAAAGAGCATGACTAAACAAATCACTTGTTAATCACCAAAATGAGAAGTATTGGCATAGACAAATCACCACATTAGAATAAGGTTCTTTCCTGAACTTGCCATGTGAAAAATCTGTGGAAATTTTCTTTATTTGTTGTAATATAGTTATAGCTGTGTGTCAGAGAGAGCAAAAATTACACAATAAACACAAGAAAGAAGTATATCTCTATGCCACTAATGTGGCTCTGTCTACACATCGTCAGGGGCCCAAACTGTGTATTTCTCTACCATGCCCAGTGCATTGTCCTCACATGTAAGAATCAAAATGGCGTTTCATTATGTCTGTGTAGTAGGAAGGAAGGATTAAATGGGAAGGCCAGAGAACACTCTTTGCTTTAAGGTCATGGCCGGAGGTTGCTTGCCTCCTTGTGCTCATATATCTTGTCAGAAGTTAGTCACATTATTCTTTTTGGCCAAACACTGAGCTAAATATTCTGCAGAAAAAGGCAAGAGTAAATATTCATGGAAAAACATATTTGAAATTGAATATCCCTAAAGTACCAAAGCTACAAAAAGGGGAAAAAATCAAAAGATACATTTTCCTTTTTACAGTCTTTTTTTTTTTCAAAGAATTGTATTATTCCTTGGAATTGGTAGTGACCATTACTGGGAGTGGGAGGATATCATTTTTTCTTTTCTATTTTGGCCAGAAGTACTTATGAATAGATAAAATAATGAACTTCTTAGGACTCCTGGGTGGCTCAGTCGGTTAAGCATCCAACTTTGGCTTAGGTCATGATCTCACGGTTTGTGAGTTAGAGCCCCGCATTGGGCTCTGTGCTGATAGCTCAGAGTGTGGAGCTTGCCTCAGATTCTGTGTTTCCCCCTCTCTCTGCCCCTCCCATGCTCTTACTCCGTCTCTCTCTGTCTCTCAATAATAAATAAACATTAAAAATAAATTTTAAAGAATGAACTTATTTTATAATATTATTTAACTACAGAAATAACTTGTGCTAATAAGTTAGGATTCATGTAAAAACTAAATATTCATTAATATTTAAAAATTAAAAATAATTTGCAAACTAGAAGTATCTTGAAAACGCTTGCATGGTGGACACTTCATTTATGAATGCATTAGATAACACATTTGGTTACAAGTGAGAGAAACCAATTAGGGAAGCTTAAGAAAAGGAAAGATGGAGAGAACATCAATATGGCTAAAATGGAAGTACAGAGTAAAGGTGGAAGATTATAATGGTGGAGAGGTTGACTCAGGTTAGATTGTGAAGTGCCTTCTAAAGCTTGGTAAGGAGTTTAGATATTATTCTGTAAGCAATTGGCAGACATAAGGTGAATGTTATGTTACTAAATCTTCACTAATGATATACTGAAAGGAATGTGGCCATTGTTGATGTAGTTCAACAATGGGGCTATTAAAAGTATGAATAACTAGGGAGAATGTTAATGTTTTCAAAGCAGAAAAAAGGGAGTGGTTTATTTCTTGGTAAAAGTGGACTTGACTAGGAGTCAAGAGAATTACGTTATTCTCTCAAATACCTGATCTTACATCATTTATTTTTTTTAGGGTTTCAACAATGCTGGGAGGGTATGCTATCTTTTTCATAGAGATAGCATACAATATAATGAATATATATGAAAAATAGTAAATGCTGTTTAAATCCCATATACTTAAATAATTTGAATCATTGCTCTAAAATTACTGTAATAGAGCAAACAATAGAGAATAACATTAATGATCTGTGTTGGGCTATTCTGATCCTTGTATGTTAATACTCGTTGTGAGACAAGAACCATCATAGGTGACTGGTTTAGATGATGGGAGTGCAAAAATATCCAAAGCACATTGGGCACTATGCGGTTCTGTTCTAAAACATTCAGTCCTTCCAGTAAACTCTGTCTGTGTACCTAATCACTGTAATACTATATATATATAGTGACTCCCTCAAAATATTGCCTGGCAAGCAGGATTTAAGGCCTTTATGTCCCTGTGTATGCTGTGAGCACCCAGGCATCCTGCAACACTGTTTTAAAATACCAACTTCATTCATTTACATTAATCTCTTGTTATATCATACTGGGCTAGGTAGATCACTTATTTTATGATTTCTTGCTTATACCTCCATCCAAAGGAAATAATAATAATAATAATCAAACCTATATATTATTCAGCATTGCCAGGTGTTCTTAGCACTTTATACATTTTGATTTATTTCATATGCTTGGTGTCCCATTTCTGTTCCCATTTTATAGCTGAGGAAACTGAGACACAGAGAGGTTAGGGAATGTGTTCCAGGTCACAATACTAGATGTGGTAGCATAAGGATTCAGATGCAGACATTCAGATTCCAGAGATGAGGCTTTTAAAGTTTCCCAAATGACCTCTCAAACATATGTTCCTAGATTTGCCCACCATGAGACACTATATTGATGAACTTCACCTCTTTAAGGGACCCCACAAAGATTTCTTGGACGCTGGTTTACAGCCCTCTCAAAAAACACCTTATAAATGCTCACTTCAGGTCATCATAAAATAGATATTTATGGAGTTGTTTCATCATTGTATCATATGATGATTGATTAAATCAAAACTGAAATTGTTTGGCATTTATGTAGTCTAACAAATGATGGCTGCAGAAGTATTGCTTAAAAAAGAAGACAAAGAGTGAGTTTGTGTTAAGGGTAAGGAGCACAGCTTTGCATACCATTAAGCTCTGTGGGTTGTGACCCATGTAGATAGCTACACAGTTTTCCTCCCCCTCCCAGGAGGTCAGTTATGTGTAAGAAGGAGTAAAATGTACCTTCCTTATGCATCAAGATTACTTTGTCAGACTCTCTTGGGCATAGTTGTTTCATAGCCCAGGCCAGCAAGTCTATGTAAGGAACAGAGCTAGCTTTATGGGCATGTAATCTGGACACTCCCACAGGGCCCCGTGACTAGAAAAGGCCCTTTGCTTGGTGTAATTCTCCAATTGCCTGGGAAATACTTTGTTTTATAACAAAGGTCTCCCGTTTTCATTTTGTGATAGACCCCATCATATTTTCCAGTAGAGCTCCACAAGGCCAAGGATCTTTATCTATCTGTTCTCTTTACTGGACCTTCAGAACACCCAGAACAGTGCCCACTCACATTGCAAGCACTCAGTAGACATTTCTTAAAGAATGTTAAGAGTACAGGATCTAGGTCAAGATACTTTTTCTTTAAGGGCCAGAGGGTAAATATTTTTGGCTCCGCCCAGCTGTGTGATCCCTGTTGCAATTACTTAACCTTGTCATTGTAGCCTGGAAGCAGCCATGGCAATAGAGGAAGAAATGAGAGTGGCTGTGTTGCAATAAAACTTTATCTGTGTAGTCAGGTATTGGTCTTGATTTGACCAATAGACTACAGTTCACCGGCCCTTACTTAGAGTCAGACTGCTCAGATTCAAACCCTGACTATACCATTTACTCTCACTTTGGGCAAGTTGCTTAACATTTCTGAGCTTCAGTTTATTTTTCTGTGAAACCAGGATAATATACATGCTTTGTTCATGAGGTGGTTGTTAGTTTTAAATGAGTCAGTGCATAAAAGTCATCTAGCCACAGTTTAACATGTGGTAACTCCTTCAACTACAACAGATACTACTTTTATAATCATTGCTATTAACTGCTTGACTTTCAGAGTTCTGTGCATTCTGCAGATAGAAACACATAAGAGATAATTTCATCAAATCCTTTGCTGGATTAGTCTTGAGAGAAAAGCAAATATTCTCTTATGTACCTTAATTAAACAACCTTTCTCTACCTTCCTTTGCAAATCTTTGTGGTAAGGAAGTAACAATTTTGGTCTTCATGGAGGATCCATTTCATTGGAACTAGTCAACCCAGAGGCAAAGGAAGGCCTGGTTTATTCTTTCCAGGCCACTACCATCTTCAAGCCTCAGTTTCTCACCTACAAATGAAGGGTTTTCACTAGAACTTTTTTTTAAATTAGAGATGTTCTATTATGTATATAATCAGGGTTTAGACTCTGGAACTGCATTTGGTTTTAACTGCTGTCTCCACTGGTCTCCAGCTTGTGTTGTTCGGTTTTGTCTCAGAGGGGCCCCTGTTTTTCCACAACCCCCCCCCCCCCCGGTGGAATGGTCTACTCACTTCCTTCTTAGTTGTTGGACACTTCATGCATAAAATAGGGAATCAACACAGTTTCTTGACAATCCAAACCTGATTTTGAATTAAAGCTAGTGCATTATAAAAGGGTGCTCTGAAATGTTCCCATTTTAATTATATGATTTGGCAACACTGTATATTTACTGCAGTATTTTCAGATAAGAATAAAAACCAATGTGGCCTAAAAATAATCATTCTACTCATTCAAGGTGTTTAAACAATATACCTTTTTTTAAATGTTCTATTTTTTTTTTTTGAGAGAGAGAGAGAGAGAGAGAGAGAGAGAGAGAGCATGAGCAGGGAAGGGGCGGAGACAGAGGGAGACATAGAATCTGAAGCTGGCTCTAGGCTCTGAGCTGTCAGCATAGAGCCCAATGTGGGGCTTGAACTCATGAACTGCAAGATCATGACCTGAGTCGAAGTTGGACACTTAACCGAATGAGCCACTCAGGTGCCCCAACCATATACCTTCTTAATTTAAGGGATGGTGGAGAGATTGTTTGGGTGAAAGCCCTAACCATAATAGTTTCCCTTCTCCCATGAAGACACTGTTGATGAGAACTGTGTGATTTTCTCATAATTAACACCGATTCTATCTGATCCCACAAAGCATGTTAACCAGCAATAAAATGTCATTCCCCAACTGGATTACCACGGGAGTCTCCCAAGGGATTGTGCATTTCCACTCTTGCTTCCCTACAGTCTGTTTATGGAGCTACAGAAGTCACCGAATAAAACTGGAACCCAAATTCTGCTACTGTCCAATTCAAATTTCTCCATTAGCTCTTGTATAAAATACACATCTTTCAATGGGTCATAGACTTGATACAGATGTCTCTGCCTGACCCGCTTGGCCCATCATTCACAATCCTGACCTTTTCTCTTTGTGTCCACTGCACCATGCTTAATTCACATTGAAAGCCTCTGCTCAGCCAATTCTTCTATCCAGAACAATACTTCTCCAGAGTTTTGCATGCTTGTCTGCTTGTTATTCTTCAGGGATCAGCTCGAACATCAGATAACACTTATTACACTAGGAAATTATCTGTTTTATTCATTAGTTTATGCTTTCCCCTGCCAGAAGGAAATCACTTTGAAACAAAGGATTGTCATGTTCGGTCCAGTCCCTAGAACACTGCCTGATGCTGTCAGGTGTTCAATAAATAAGTATTTATTGAATGAATAAATGAATGGGTGGATAAGAATGATTTCTGTTTCTAGTTTATTTGAAAGAACATATTTCAATAAGCAGAATAGGTTTCCTGCTCACTATTTTATCATTTGAAGATCAGAGAATATCCTGGAGGGTTACTGGAGTGCCTCTGTGACTTTCTGTTGTTATCCTTACAAATTTTTTATAGTTGGATGACCCCTTTGAAGTAGTATGATGGCTATTTTATCTGTGAAACTATTGAGGTGCCTCGTGGGTCAGTCTGTTGAGTGTCCAACCTTTGATTTCAGCTCTGGTCATGATCCCAGGGTTGTGGGATTGAGCCCTGTGTCAGGCTCTGTGCTGAGAGTGGAGCCTGGTTAAGATTCTCTCTCTCTCTCTCTCTCTCTCTCTCTCTCTCTCAATCCCTCTCCCCACCACTCACATGCTCTCTCTCTCTCTCAAAAGAAAAATAAAGTATCTGTGAAGCTATAGACTGCCAGACATTCGTATATATGCTCACATGCACACACGTGCATGCTCACACCCACCCACACACACACACACACACACACACACACACACCACTATAAGTAATATCAAGTCCCTAAAGGAAGGTATTCAGGTTCCATTAACTAAGCACCTACTGTGTCCCAAGGAATATTCTAGGCCTTGGAATGGAAAAATGGCACTTATCTTAGAGGAATTTATCATCTAATAGAGGATAAAGATCAGGAAACATTTTAGTAGAAACTATTAAACTATTTAAAAAAATGCTGTGAAGACTTAAGATAGAGTGATTAAGTTTCTCACAGGTACTTGAGAAGCCTGGATTAGGTACCTCGGTCCACAAAGGGATATAGAATTTGCCAGGCAGATAAAAAGATAATACCATTTCAGCAGAGGGATATGGTTAAGCAAAGGTATGAAAGTGGCATGGACATGGATTTCTCTTTTCCATTCTGAGTAGCGTAGGTTGTTCCTTAATCCTCAGATTCTGCTTTGTTTGGGAGCCCTAAATGAGGGAAGGCTTTGAGGTAGGGGCATGGTAGATGAGGGATCTTGTAAGGTTTTCTGTGCAAGGCAACTCTACCAGTAAGTACATGACTCAAGAAAGCCATATCCCCCACCTTTTTTTTTTTTTTCAACGTTTATTTATTTTTGGGACAGAGAGAGACAGAGCATGAACGGGGGAGGGGCAGAGAGAGAGGGAGACACAGAATCAGAAACAGGCTCCAGGCTCCGAGCCATCAGCCCAGAGCCTGACGCGGGGCTCGAACTCACGGACCGCGAGATCGTGACCTGGCTGAAGTCGGACGCTTAACCGACTGCGCCACCCAGGCGCCCCCCCTTTTTTTTTTTTTTTTTGTAACATAATCGTCTCCCTGCTGGTTACTGTAGCCCCAGTCCCACCCACAAAGGAATTCTCTAGGGATGTCTTGATCACTGGAGATCAAAAGAGTCTTTTTGATAAAAAGCAACATAGCATTTTAAGTAGCAGAGCGAATCTCTCTGAATGGCCATTAAAATCTGCTTACCCCATTCCAATTAACTTAGGAAGCTCAATGCCTCAGGGATGGAGGTATCTAGAGAGCTCTAATTTAGCTTCTCCTTTCTCTTTTCCCCACAAACATAAATATTAAACCAGGAGTATAGTTTGTTCACATCTATTATATGCATTTATTTATTCTATCCGACTGACCTTGGTAGAAAACTAGCAATGGCAAGCAAATTTATTCCTAACTCATACTTAATTAAGATAGTGATTGCTTTTGCAAAACCACTTCTCTTAGTAGTGTTTAGGCTTTCAGCACCTCGCATGTCCACCTGTAGCCTCTTCCATAAATCCCATCACAATTTTGTGAACTTTTACTTAGGTTTCTTTCATTCATTGACCCTCATAAGAGATTCACATAGTGAATGCTTAATGCCTGTAAAATATTCATGCTCTTTTTCCTTTTCTTTACCTATTTTGGTGACTAGCCATAAAGAATTGTAGGGAGTATTTTCCAGTTACCTTCTCACATACACTTAGGAGTTTCCAGTGACTGAACCATCCATATGTCGGATACTGTGCTAAGCATTTCATTTAATCCTTACACTCCAGCCCTAGATGTGAGATAGTGTTTGCAACATATTGTTTTATTCCATTGAAACTACTCAGGTCCAGAGAAGTACAGTAGTTCACAAATTATATCTAGCAGGTGACTGGTTCAAATTCTGTTAACTACTATGCATAATGTTTTTATGCCAATATCCTTCTCTAAATTTAAACCTTTTTCTCTCTCTGCCTTCTTATTGCCCTATTTTGTAGCTAGTTATTTTTTTTTTCTTCTCATTCCACTTGTACCATGTTATTGGAGGTTGGACAGAAGCATGCTTAAATCTAGATTGTAGGGGACTGAAATGGGTGGTCAGGTTGAGAAACTAGGCTTTCTGTCAAAATTGAAAAACCCAAAGGCCTATGATCTGAGTAGGTAATATTACCAAAATGACAGACAGGCTATGACAGCAGTAGAGGGGGTATTATGATCAAAGGCAACAGGAGAGCACACATCCATGTGAAAAGGGAAGCTGTTATTTAGCCCTGGACAGATGGGCCCATTGTGGCTAAACTCTCTGATTCTCCAAGAAAAGCCAGAAATGCAGATCCTATAAGAAAGTACGAAGTTTTAAATGGTGGCCACTAATTGAAATATTTTAAAACAAATGTAAACAAAAGATTCTTGCAAACTGTGTTTGGAACAGGTGCCACAAGTTTATCTTCCTGGTTTAAACTATAGGCCTATGAATGTTTGCCACGATCCATCATATCCTTCTGATTTATTTCAAGGACATCTGTGCTATAAATTTCAGTGCACTGTTGCCATCCCAATAGTTTGTGATGAATCAAAAAGGAAAATAAAATGACAAAAGGATACTTGGGGGAAGATGGTGGTCTTGAACATGTGCAGAGGTACTGAAAAAGCAGAAAGGAAAAGCTATGTAAATGTGGCAATCCAAGATGAGTATGGAAAACTACAGGAATTTGGTAAAACTACTTTACAAGACTCACTTCAGGTATGTGTGAAGAAGATGTGCAACCTGCAGGATGTTCCAAGTGAATGCATTGGCATTGGTCTATTGCTAGATTGGAGGCAGATGGAGTAGTCAAAGCTGACAGTGTAAATGATCGGTTTGTGATCACAGCCTTTCATACAGTCATTTTAAATCTTTCTTTTATATCTTTTCTGCTACAGCATTTGCTCAGCAAGCCCACACTGGTTAATTGGAATTCTAAAGTCCATATTGGCTGCTTGATAAATTTTGGACTTTTTAAAGAATGTTACTTAATATGTAAAGTAGAGGTCTTGAAAACACTTAAGCCACACAGAAGAGCCATATCCCTCATAAGATGGTTATAAACAAAGTCAATATCATGGAGAAATATGTGCCAGGACTCTGTAAGGCAGTTACTGGTGGAGATACTCAATAGCACAGCTCACTGCTTCACTGTTTTACTCAGGAAAGGTTCTGGTCAGAGATTTTGATTTCCAATAGTTACAGAACATTAGCCAGATAAAGGCCCCTTGAGATCCTTGGGTATGTTAAACTCATTTTGCTGATGAAGAGCTGAGACTCCAAGAGATTAACTGAGTTGCTCCGAGCAAAGGCTGAATCTGGTTCTTTGCATTCCTAGAGCTCTGGTTATAAATACCATAACCCCTGGAGTCTCAGAGAGTAAAATGCAGACTCTACCAGTTACTGGCTAAGTGACTTCTTGGACTTAAGAGTGCACTGTTCTGTAAGCTAAGGATTGCTGTGAAAACTTAGTGTGTGAAGAAGTGAAAAGCACTTAACATTAGGGGTGTGTCAAAAACATAGTAAGCTCACTCCTTTGAGCTCAGTTTCCTCACCTTTGAAATGAAGGTAGACCAAATGAGTAAATGTATTTAAAGCAGCTTCCATCAAAGCCGCCCCTGAGTTGATAGTCAATGAATGTTGAATTGATTTTTAGTTAACTTTTAATAAGTTTATTTTCATTGGATCTTTATGTGCCTTTCTCAGTGAGGATACATGTTTAGTGGTTAGTGAGGAGGAAATATTTCTACTTAATTTACAAATCACTGGTACTCTTTTTTTTTTTCAATATATGAAGTTTATTGTCAAATTGGTTTCCATATAACACCCAGTGCTCATCCCAAAAGGTGCCCTCCTCAATACCCATCACCCACCCTCCCCTTCCTCCCACCCCCCCATCAACCCTCAGTTTGTTCTCAGTTTTTAAGAGTCTCTTATGCTTTGGCTCTCTTCTACTCTAACCTCTTTTTTTTTTTCCTTCCCCTCCCCCATGGGTTTCTGTTAAGTTTCTCAGGATCCACATAAGAGTGAAACCATATGGTATCTGTCTTTCTCTGTATGGCTTATTTCACTTAGCATCGCACTCTCCAGTTCCATCCATGTTGCTACAAAGGACCATATTTCATTCTTTCTCATTGCCACGTAGTACTCCATTGTGTATATAAACCACAATTTTTTTTTAATCCATTCATCAGTTGATGGACATTTAGCCTCTTTCCATAATTTGGCTATTGTTGACAGTGCTGCTATAAACATTGGGGTACAAGTGCCCCCATGCATCAGTACTCCTGTTTCCCTTGGGTAAATTCCTAGCAGTGCTATTGTTGGGTCATTGGGTAGGTCTATTTTTAATTTATTGAGGAACCTCCACACTGTTTTCCAGAGTGGCTGCACCAATTTGCATTCCCACCAACAGTGCAAGAGGGTTCCTGTTTCTCCACATCCTCTCCAGCATCTATAGTCTCCTGACTTGTTCGTTTTGGCCACTCTGACTGGCGTGAGGTGATATCTGAGTGTGGTTTTGATTTAAAAATCACTGGCACTCTTCTTAATGGGTACCTTTTTTGGTTGAGTGGGAAGCTGGATATTTGTGAATTCTTTCCCAAGGACTGGGGCCACATTCAAATTTATCCTATGCCAGAAAAAATATCAGAAATGATACAATCCAACTCCCTCTCTACTAGCATCTAACATTCTAACTCTCTCTGGGCATATTTTGATTGGAAACTTTTTCAGTTTAGAATTCTGATGTCATTTAACTTTAAGGGTGGACATTTGGAGAAAATATCTATTTTGTAATTTACTTATTTAAAATATAGGTATAGAACTTGCGATGTCCCAGGTTCTTTTTCTAAGAACTTTAGAGATCATAACTCTTAGCAAATCCTGTGAGATAAATGATTATTATTCACATTTTACTCATTAGCATCAGTGGCAAAGAAAGATGAAGTAACTTTTGTATGTGTGTGTGTCATAGAACAGTTTCATGACCTTGGGAAAAAATTATAGATAAAGGTCACAATTCCCCTCTCTAGAGGTATTTGGTCCAAAGACAAAGGGATAATACTTCAAGTTACATCCATAAGAACACTAGAGAGAGGTAATACTTCCAGCATGGATTTCACCAAGTTGGGTACTGTACAAAATGTTTTCTGGATATGGGGAGGGTGAGCAGAGCTTAAGGATGGTTAAGGGAATTTCTCTTCTTGTTTCCTGAAGTCCTGTTAGAACTGTGTGTGCTTTGCTTTCTATCTGTTACAGTGCAAAGCATGACATGTTACTTCTCTTTTTTCCTTTTGTAGCTCCCTGAATTTTCTTCTTTTTCATTTTCTAAAGATTGCCCTGCTGAGAAGGTGCAAGTCTTTTGATGGCATTATCTCCTTAATCCTCCTAAATGCTCTGGGAGGCCAGGTGGGGTTGCAGAGAAGGGTATCTGGCCATCTGATGCTTCTGCTCAGCAAGACAGTGGTCATTCATTGCTGGACATGTGGCATTGTCTTCATCCTGACTCCAGGGAAGCTGTGTGATAATCTGATCCCCAGAGCACGTTGGTCTCCACAACAGTGTTGAAAAAAAAAATGGCTGAGAGAGAGAGAGAGAGGGCGCTTTAATAATCACTAACATGATGAAATGACCAAATCAAGATATGATAGGTATAATAGTATAACAATAATATACTAAAAGACAAAATGCTAGTCTATTGTACTAGAAAAGAAAAAGGAAATCCAAAATATAGGTTATGACAGGTGCTATGAAACTCAGTTTTTTCTAGTTAGAAATGGAAGGATTCAGTGTAACAAAGTATTACTTTTCAAAAGAAAGCATTTAGTTTTATAACATATGCTTGACAATCACCTAAATTACAAGAAATGGTCCTGAAAAATGAAATCATGTCATGAAATGTGAAGTTTCTCAGTGGAGGTAGAGGTTGCTGGAAATAGATTTTTGTAAGGTAGCCTAAGTGACACCAGAAAGGATTGTTTACGTGTGGTCAGACTTGTGCCCAGAAGTTACATGCAAACAAGAAATGTCTGTGAATTAGCAGTACTTAAACACAGATACTAGTCATCCTTGAAAACCTTACATAGCAAAAACAATGTGCTTACTTATTTACTTTTTTTACCAAACAAAATGATTTTTATTTTATTTTGTTTTTTCTAGGTTGCAAAAATCATCCACCTCAGGATTTTTGGTATAAATCCAATATAGCCCAGAAAAATGTATTTATTTTATGACAATCTAAACAGAAACTGCATTGTATCACATTTTAAGTGGTGAATATACTTGAACTCTACAATCATCAAATTACATTTGCTTTTTAAACTGGGATAATTCATTTTTTTCAAAAGAAGTAGCTAAACATGTATTCTGAAATAAGTTTTATTCTTTATTTATATGTGACTTTAACTTATTTTGTATGCACTCAACTGACCCTTTGACTTTGAGATTGCTGGGAGGCCCTGTCAATTTTTTCACGGGGCATTTATTTGATTTTGTAATAGCATTTGGTAGTTTCCATACAGAGTGGGGATACTTGCTAATATTCTTCGGTACTTTGTTTCTTGTTTCAGAGAAACTCACTGTAACTATTATTGTACACTGGGAATCTGTGGTTAACTATATTATTTTCATTCATTCATTCATTCATTCATTCATCAAAAACAAGTGGAAATTACTTCTTCAGGGAGAATTCAAATGTACTGATTATATTTATTACAGAAACGTAAAGGTTCCATGTTGAAAGTGCTATATTTTGGGCACCTATTGCTTAGGCCTGTTTCACTATTTTTGGTTGGCAAGGAGAAAAGAAAGCTGGGGTTTTTGGTTTGTGTGTTTGGTTGGTTGGTTGGTTCGGGTTTTGGTTTTGTTTGTTGTTTTTGTTCTATTTACCCCTCTCTTGGCAAAAAATGTTCAATAAGAGAAAGAGTATCCTATCTCTCCTAAGGAAAACATGCTGTTACTGTAAGACCTTCTTAAAATGTTGTTGATTTATTTCACTGAAATGGGTTAATAAGAAAATTGTATCAAGTGGTATTCTAATGAGAAGTTGGGAGACAAGAGGTTAAAATTGTACTTTTGTGATAGTTTAATTTTGGAAACCCAGGGAAAGAATGGAATAAATGTTCAGTTAGTGAGTGTTATAAATACCCCTTACTGCTTTTCATTAGCCCTAATAGAGAAACTGTATCATATCTCTACATTTTTCAAGCATCTTCAGTGCTAATTTAGAGTCCAGGTTGTGTCAAAGTATCACTTTTCAAAAAAGGTAAAATTATGACTCTCATACAGTTATGAAATGAACCCATTGAGTTTTTTATTTAACTAATTATTACTGAAGGAAACAAGGAGATGTTATCACCAGTTCAGAGGAATAGCCAAAGAACAGACACATTTGTAGATCAGGAATATTGAAATGTACTCTATCTAAATGGATACAAAATTGGGTCCAGGGAAGGGTAGTCAATTGAACCTACTTCAGACTGAATATACTTGCATGACTTTAGCCAAGAATTATTTCCCACTGCTATCAGTTATCTACGAGTCATGGTGTTGTAAAATGGCTCAGAGGCGATGAAGAGACAGGGCTCCCACAAAATTAGAATCAGGTAACCTAGAGGGAAGGGTGTTCTCTAAAAAAGACATAGTTTTCCATGGAACCACATAGTTTGTATTACCATTATATGTAGAGATCTGTAATTCATTGTGCTCATGGAAATAAATCTACAATTTAACAGAAAACCTTTTCAATGTGAACAAAAGAGGCTTAAGCAAGATAATCAAAATGGTCACTCCTATGTTCTTTCTTGCCTTAAGCATTAAGAGAAAATCCACCACAGCTATGATTTTGCTGACACTTTTTTTTTTTTTTCAAACTGAGTGGTGCTCCATCAACTCTTGCTGCACACTAGAACAGTCTGGGGAACTTTAAAATATCTGATGCCTGGACCCAACCCCAGAGATGCAGTTTAATTGTTCTGGGTTTCCCTCCTGCCTCTTATATTGTTAGAGCTCCTTGGGTAATTCTAGTATGGAGCCATGCTAAGAACTACTGCACTAAAGAACTGGGTGTGACTTCTTAACTACTATTCCTATGATGATTTAGCCCAGGTTGCAAAACCAAAGGCCTTTGGGGGCCAGGCTAATGGTGTAAATGCAGGATGATCTTGCGCCTCTTATTCAAATTAAACTTGCTTTTTCCCACTAGCTAAGGAAGCTAGGACTCTGAACAAATTCATTCTCTGGGCGGCCATTTGTTGACCCATCACCTGTTGCTGTCTCTTGAACCTCTCTCATTCTAACCCTCCCTCCCCTCAATCTTCGGCATGTTAACTCCTACGCTTCCTTTACTTTACTATTTCTCGAGCTTTAGTATGTATTCAAATCACATGGAGGACGTGTTAATGCACCCAGCGTTGAGTCCTGCCCCTAGACTTTTGGCTCTAGTAAATGTGAGGTAAGGCTAGAGAATTTACATTTCTAACAAGTTCTCATGTGATGCTGATGTTGCCCACCTAGGACCACACTTTGAGAACCACTGCTTTAAATCTTTGCTTACTGTCATTTATTCTTTGGTGGTTTTGATAACTGATTAGCCCTTCATGACGCTCTAACTAGGCCTCACTTGAGTACAAATATTGTGTGTGTGTGTGTGTGTGTGTGTGTGTGTGTGTGTGTGTGTGTATCATAGTATCTTCAGCATTTATATTGCATGGCAGGCTATTAAGTATTAAATGGTGGATAAATTTCTTTTTGTTAAGCATTCATCTTAAAATGTAAATTTTTCTCAGTAACCCCTTTTCTTTGAGTTACTTTTTAAAAGTTTATTTATTTTTATTTGACACAGAGAGAGAGAGAGCATGGCAATGGAGGAGATGCAGAGAGAGAGAGAGAGGGAGAGAGAGAATCTTAAGTGGGCTTCATGCTCAGCACTCAGTGCAGAGCCCCATGCTAGACTCAATCCCACAACCCTGAGATCATGACCTGAGCAGAAATCAAGAGTTAGATAACCAACTGAGCCACCCAGGCACCCCAAGTTATTTTGTTCTCAATTCTTAATGTATGATGTTACTTTCTAGCCATTTGGAGGTCTTCTCTGTGACACCTCGCCTTGGTTTAAGAATGGATGCTTCTCCAATTGCATATTCTTTATCTTCAAAATGTGATTTCAGAACCAGCAGGTTCAGCATTGCTCAGAGCTTATTAGAAATGCAGAATGTCAGGCCCCTCCCTGGACTCATTGAATCAGAATCACATTTTAACAAGGTCCCTAGCTGATTCCTCTGCACTTTACAGTTCAAGAAACACTCTTCTCTCCATCAGCCTCAGTGCATCCTCAGTCTGTCCCATCTTTGTATTCAAACAAAACAAAACAAAACAAAACAAAACCTGCCAGTTGAGTTAGCTGCTTCCTGTTTTCTCAGGGTCTTTTTAGCTGAGTACCTGTCAAATCTTGTCAACACATTTGTGTTTGCATTGTTGGCAGCTGATAACCGCTTCCTGTACCCTTCCTCAGAGATCAGCGATTTAGTTTTAACAGGGTCTTTCCAAGTCCCATCTAAAAGAATGAAAGAAACAGAAATCATAAATATTGTGACAGATTTATGGAGGAGAAAGACTCTAGGAGGGAGCTTTAAATCTACTCACATTTTATGGGAGAAATCCAGTTCTATGTATTTAGGATGCCATCATTTATTCTCACATACTATCTCCATATTATTTCTCAGTTGTCATATTTTTGGTCATTCACCCCCATCTTTTCTTCTTTCTTTCCATGACCCTTTCTCCTCTTCCTGTAATATTATTAAGCATTTGTATAACATCATTTCATAATGTAAACAATCTCATTTGGAGTATCAACTTCCCCATAGTGCAGGCAAAGAACATGCACACTCATTTTCCTCGTGAGTAGCTGAGGGTGGAATATTAGAAGCTTCTGATGCCCAATCCAGTGATCTTTCCTCTTTAAATAAAGAGTTTGACCAAACCTACTCTCTGCTGAGCACATGTCCCCATGAATTAGGACTGCAGAGGGGTGCAGGTTGTAGGTGATTGCAGAAGATTACACACTGCCACACTGTGCATGAAATGTTTCTCATTTTAACCACTACTTCTTAAATGAAATATATGCATGAAATTGTCTCTTTATTGTGAAAGCATTGCCTCAGTCTAAGAGAAAATGAGAAATCTCTAAAGTTTAGTATTTCCCTTCCAAAATCGTGACTTCCATCACCAACCCAGTTAATAGCAAAAGTATGACTTGTTTAATGTGTCTCCTGATAACCTGCTATGATACACAATGGTTTGCTCAAAGACGCATTGCATGGCAGTCTCCCCTAGGCAGGAGCCTCTCTAAGGTTCAAACTGGACCTATTCCTTTGAGTGCTTCCCATCCCTGTTCTAGCCCAATACTTAGTATCACTGCATGCTCCATAACAATCTTAGATGAAAATTACTGCAGGATCAATGGCAAATGTAGAGGACTAAAATACACTCTTAGCATTCTACTTGTGAGGTTCTTTATGGGTTATTTTTCAGACCATTCCAAACCATGCATGATGCTAGATGATCACTAACTCTTTTATTTATTTTTATTTTTATTTTTTAAATTTACATCCAAATTAGTTAGCATATAGTGCAACAATGATTTCAGGAGTAGATTCCTTAGTGCCTCTTACCCATTTCGCGCGCCCCCCCCCCACAAACCCACTAACTCATCTTTTTGATGCAGCAAAATATACCCCTAGCCCTTGGAATTAGTAACACCTAAGTTTCCTTTGCCATTTGTTTGTTTGTTGCTTGTTGTATAGTGAGAACCAAGTGTGCAGTGTCATGGAGAGGAAAGTGCTTTGTTGGTAGAGTAATATATTAGTTATAATTTTTGTCATTATTATGCTCAATAATGATTTATTGTGAAAGTCCAACTACTTCCCAACTTAGGTTTGCGATAAGGGTGGTTATTTTCAACTTGAAACAATTAAAAGCAATGTTATAATTGGTAATCCGTCCAGTCAAAGAAAGAACACTTAATCTATCATATGACCAAACTTGTCACTGATGGTTTGTTACCTACTTTACCTTTGTGTTAGTCAGGGTTTTCCATGAAATAGAGCCAACTCTATATATAGAGAGAGATATATATTTACATATAGAAACTTATTATAAGGAAGTTATTATAAGGAAATGGCTCATGCAATTAGGAGAAGTCCCATGACTTACCCCCTGGAAGCTGGAGGCTCAGAAAAGCTGGTGGCATAGTTGCAGTCCAAGCCCAAAGGCTTAAGAACCAGGGGAACTGACAGTGTAAGTTCTAGTCTGAGTGTAAGGATAGGAGAAGAACAATGTCCCTCCTCCATAATCAAGCAGAGAGAGTGAATTCTTTGTTGCTCTGCCTTTTTGTTCTATTCAAGCCCTCAATGAATTGGATGAGTTCCACCCACAAGGGGCACATTGGATAGGACAGTCTGCTTTACTCAGTCCACTGATTCAAATGTTCATCTCATCTAGTGACACTCCCAGAAAGAATGTTTAATCTGACATCACAGGGCCCAGTTCAAGTTGATGTATAAAAGTAACCATCACAAACCTAGGGCCCAATTTTAACCTCATATTTTCTCTTTAATAAACACTTTATTCCTCCACCTTAAGCTGGATAGGTGATGTCTATAAGGGTGGATTTTGTAAACCAGACAATTTTCTAAGAAAACAAAAATATGGGGCTAACATAAGATTACTAATGCTTTCTTTGCCAAGTAAGACTGCTTGAAACAAAATCCATTTCTTTCTACTATCCACATTATTTTATAAAACATGAATGTCTCTTATTGTCAATAGTTGATCAATATCGCCATTCTGAGCCAATCGCTAGTGTCCTGGGGTACAGGTACATACAGTACCAATCAAGCTGTCTAGAACTACATTAAGAAGAAATGGTTGTTACAGTACATGTGAAATATTTTCATTTTGTCATCTATACTGTTACAGGTTTTTTTTTTTTTCATGACACGTTAAAAAGGAAGAGAATTATAGAGAACAAGATGAAGACAAAAGAAAATGGGCAGGATGGTGTACTCTTGACACATTTTATATTTTTCATAGCTATTAGCTAAGAAAGATGGTTGTGATACCTATGTATTATATTTTGAATCTATTTCTTCCTTGGGCCACTATGAGACTAAGTAATGATGATTTTTCAAGATGTTATGAATTTAAAGTCATATATTATTGCTGAGAACAAACACTTCTGGCTTTGGTATTTGCCTTTCAATATTTGCTTTTCAATTGCTTTATCATTTTGATTTTTAAATTAGGTTTGCAGTAGCATTTCTATATCATAGCGAGTTTGATTTAGTTAGCATAATAAATATTCTTAGTAGTGATAAAATATATGAAAACCATATTTAAGATACATTTAAAACCATAAGGCCATATTTAAAAGAACACACTTCAAAAGCAAGCTCTGAATACAAAATCTTAATTTATCAAGGATTAGTATTGGGCTATGAATTTTATTTTGTCTCTGATTTTAATTTCATCATGGTTTAGCTAAATCTAAGGCAGAAAAAATTTGATAAAGCCTGAACCCTATGATTTGTCTTATATGAGCAAATCAATACTCTGATAAATGAAAACATGTATTTGATTAGTAACTCTATACTATGTTTATATTTTTAAAAACTAATGTCATTGTTTTAATTCACTTATTATACTTCTTAAGATAAAAGAACATCATCTTCTACTCTCCTTTCTTCTTAACTTATTCACTGATCATTTAATGTATATGTTTTTTTATTCATTTATTTACTGAGCATCTATTTATACTAGGTATGTACTTAGTGTTAAGGACATAATGATGAGTAAGATGTGATTCCCAGTATCAGGTACTCATTTTCCAGTTGGTAAAACAAGTATATAAGCAAGCTCAGAAAGTATGACAAGAGCCAGGATAAAGTATGGTATTGAAACTGCAAGGGCATTGATATAAAAAACAAAAACAAAACAAAAACAAACTGAAGTATAATTGGAATACAGAGAATTCTCAGGTCTTTGCTGAATGGGCTAGGTACAAACTGAGTCATTTCAAAGCAATAAGAAATATCAAATACAATTATCAGTTAGTTTTTTGGTAGGCCTAAGATTAGAAATTTCATTATTATTGAAACCTCTTGTGAAAACAATGTCATGCTCAATATAGATGGTTCCTGTAGTTCCTTTTCAAACTTGACAATTTATAATTCTAATATCTACTTTGGTGGAATATTAAATATTGTATGATAATGCTTTAGTTTTTCAACATAGATAAGAAAACATTATATTAAGTATTTACCCACAACTGAGTTCATATAATGGATTTGTTGAGGTACATCAAATACGAGAGTGATTTGTTAAATAAAGGTATAAAATCATTTTATCTAAAAATCTTATTGTAAGCAAATATCCATGTATTCTAGATAATAAAGGTGAGTGAATCAATTTTAACACAATGGGAGTAGGCAAATTTTGTCTTAACCACACTCAGAAATATATATATATATAGAATATATATATAGAATATATATATACATATATTATATATACATGTATATAGAATATATATATAATATAAATTCTATATATATGTATATATAATATATATATACATATGTATATATATACATAATCTATATTCTATATATGTATATATAATATATATATACATTATGTATATATATACATAATCTATATTCTATATATATGTATATAGAATATATATACATAATATATATGTGTATATATATCCTATATATATATATACACACACATATATATACATAACGTTTGCAAAGAATTATCCTCCTTTTCCTCTCTGCACAATGGATTGCATAAGAAGTGGACATCTGACCAAATTATATAGTGCAGTACTGAGACTAGAGACTGTTAGCTTTGGTGTTGGCTTTAAGAGTTGGCACCACAACCACCAGTAGATGTGTGCAAGCTAAAGTTTTGAGGGGATAGAAAACATGAGGAAACAGAGGAAGTTCTCTGTGGAAAGTAGGGTACAGCAGATGAATGGAGGTAAGAAGATAAGAAATCAAGAAGCCCTAAAATGAAAGACTAGATGAGGAATAGCTGAGACCCAGGAGAACAGTTTCCATGGTTTACCTGCTTCTCTAGGACTCCATACTTGTCTGGTGTGAGTCTGTGTATGTATGTCTGTGTCTGTTTATGTGAGAGAAGAAGAAAATTTAAGTTGTCTTATACTCCTTGACAGCAAAATCACTGCTATTCTGAAATGCCAGCCGACTTGTGGTTATGATTTTTCCTGCTGGGAGATGGATTTTCCAACTGTATGGTCATATTTGGACTGTTTCTTTTGCTCTTGAGAACAGTGTCCCATGCCCTTCCCTATAAAACCTCACTGTGGGCTGGATGTGAGGAAGGGAGGCTAGTGACCACAAGGGAACCTCGTCAGCCTGAGTTTCTTAGGACATATTTCCATCAGAAATGGGTGTGCTTGCTTTGTTAAAATAAAAGCTAAATTACTAATTTGGAAGTGAGAAATATTGAGCACTTTATATCCTCAATCATAAAAGGGCTCACCTCTTCTTTATTCTTATGGGCAAAATTGATTCTACACTAGCAAAACTCAGTAAAAGGTAGCACTTTGAGCCAGTATATCAGGACAAGCTGCAAAGTCCTTTCTCTCTGAAAGTAGTGCTGCATACAGATATGAATTTTCATGCTTTCTGTGTGACATTTGGCATATCATGCTTCCTGGGTGTTGGTTTTATCATTTGGTAAGTACAATTTTATATTTCTTGGAATTGTGACAGTTATGTCCTATAATTATTAAATGAATGAGCTCTAGAACCAGTCTCCTTGTTTCAAATACTGGCTTCTCTACTAATTAGCTATGTGATCATAGGCAACATATGTGATGTTTGGGGAGACTTTGTGCCTCATCTTGTGCATTTGCGAAATTGAAATAGCAATGGTGCCTATTTATGGGCTGTGGTGAGAGGTAAATACAGTGAAATGTATAAAGCACTGATACAAAGCCTGGTAGTGCCCAGTACATTCTAAGAGCTCAGAAAAGTGTTTATAAGAAGTGTTTACTATTACAGTGCTTTAATTATGCAACACTGTACATATTTGGTAATGTTCAAACAAAGGTTTCTTGAGGTACAAAATTATATATTTTGGATTAATCTTCAAAACACCTACAATTGGCAGCTTGCTAATAGGTGAGTCTGTAATTTCTGTTTCCTTGTGTAAAGACCAGTTAAGTAGAAATGGTCTATAAATGAGCTTTCCTGCAGGACTAAGCAGGTATATGAAAATGCTTTTATCATCATTGCCAGACTTGCAGGTACAGAGAATGCATTTGTTTCTAGGGACTTTAACTTGGCACCTTTCATGAACACTAAATTTACTCTGAAAAGAAAAAAGAAAAAGCATCTGTTCTTTTTGTGCAGGCAGAGTTAGGAGAGAATTGTTCTCTTTAGCACCTTCAAATTAACTTTAGCTCTTTTTTCCTCTCCCCATCCCCCTGCCCCCACAGGTAAGAGGTAAGATAATTGATGATGCTTTCTGGTCCCATGCACACAGGTGCTTCTAGAGCAAGTATGAAACATTGGAAGTAAAATTTGTTTTAGAATATAGGTTTTAAAAGAGAACAAGACAGAAGTCTCCAGATTCTTTTTTTTTTAATTTATCATTTTATTCTCTATAAATCTAGTTCTTTTTATAGTGATAAGTGAAGTTTTTTATATGACTTTCTTATCAAATGTGGAATGCTTTATAAAAACTCCTATTGTGCCTCCTACTTCTGTCTTATTGGTGAGACAGATTATTTCTAATCTATCAAAGAGGGGACATCTCAGTGACTTTTTTTTCCCTTTATCCAATTTCCTTAAAAGTTTTTCGTTGTTATAAATACTGATGGGACAATACTTACAAATCTATTTTCATGATCATATATTTGCAGCCAGACATAGTCTTTGTGAAACTTCATGGGATTCCTTTTACTAAAGTTTTACTAAGAAGACTGGAGATTTTATTTTCAAGTATTCATTAAACTTTACTGCCCTAGAGAGGGAGGGAGACAAAACATAAGAGACTCTTAAAAACTGAGAACAAACTGAGGGTTGATGGGGAGTGGGAGGGAGGGGACAGTGGGTGATGGGTATTGAGGAGGGCACTTGTTGGGATGAGCACTGGGTGTTGTATGGAAACCAATTTGACAATAAATTTCATATTAAAAAAAAAGAAGCTTTCTGACAAAATAAATAAATAAATATAACTGAAATATTAAAAAACAAAACCAAAAAAAACCCCTTACTTCTCTAAATGTGAACATCTGACCAGTGTCAGGATGAGGATCACCTTGGAAGTTGTTAGAAATACAGAATTCGGGCCCTTACACAGAATCAGAATCTGTGTTTAAAAATGTACCTATGTAATTCCTATGCATATTAAAATTTGAGAAGTGCTACTTTAAAACGTCATAATTCCATGATCCCCAAGCTTTTGAGATGTGTCTCTTCCAGCCAGGATGATGGACTAGATTAGTATTTCCAAAATGGCAATAGGTGTTAGAAGAAAAATAGCATATTAGTTTCTTGTTTGCTGCTACCACAAATTACCTTAAAATTATTGGTTTACAATAAAATAAGATGCATTATTTTATAGCACTAGAGGTCTGAAGTTCAAAATGTGTCTCAGTGATCTAAAATCAAGGTTTCAACAAAGAAGATTCCTCCTGGACACTCAGGAATAATACATTCCTGCATCTTCCAGATTCCAGAGGCTGACCTCATTTCTTGGCTCATGGCCACTTTACATCTTCAAAGCCAATAGTGTAGCATCTTCACATCTTTGTCTGACTCTGATGACTCTGCTTTCTTCTTTCACTTATAATGACCCTTTTGAATACTATGGTTCCATTAAATAATCCAAGATAATGTCCACATCTCAAGATCGGTTGATTAGCAACCTTAATTCCATCTGCAACCTTAATTTTCCCTTTCCATAAAACATAATATAATCAAAAGTTCTGGGGGTTAGTGTGTTATTCATATTATAAAACTTTGAAAATGAGATACACTGTATAATAATCCCCAAATGTGTTTGGCCACATGACTCTTTTATTGACATTTCCTGGAAGAGAGGACTTTGGGACATATGGGCCAGAGCAAGGTGTACTCTTCCTTCCATTCTTTCCAAGCTTAACATACACATAAGAGAGCCCTGGGATTGGAGATTTAAGACTAGGTTTTCCTTATTGGACCTTACCTGAAATTACTTTAATTGTAGGCAAATTACTTTGCTCTTCTGTTTCAATTCTGCTTGGTATATTGGGAAACTTACATTCTCATCTTGGACCAACCACTTATACTTTATATGGCCTTGATTTTAATCTCTCTAATTCCAAGTTCTGAGTTTTGGGAAATGTTAATAACATGGATCCTAGAGTCAGACATCCTGGGTCAGACTGCTGATGGTGTAGCCACGAGACCCAGAAAGGCATTTGACCTCTTTGTGCTTTAGCTAATGGCAAGATAGGATCAACCTCATAAAACTGTGAATTTATTTTTTCAACATACTTTTTAAAATGTTTATTCATTTTTGAGAGACAGAAAGAGAGAGAGAGAAAGAGAGAACACAAGCGGGGGAGGGGCAGAGAGAGAAGGGGACAGAGGATCTGATGCGGTCTCCAGGCTGACAGCAGAGAGCTGTACATGGGGCTCGAACTCACAGACCGTGAGATTATGACCTGGGCCAAAGTCAGATGCTTAACCAAAGGAGCCCCCAGGCATCCCATGAATTGTGAATTTTAATTAGTAATACATATAAGATACTTGCAAAGCCTAGCACACACCAAGTACTGAGTAAAAGTTTTGATGAGGGCTTTATATTTTGGTTATTACTATTATCATCATCACTATTATTAATAGAAAGTAAAGGTAAACAAGAAAGTCCTTTGCACGTAAATAAAGAGTATAAGAAGGATAAGCCCTGTTCTTCATGGGAATGTTGGTTTAATGGGTGTGAAAGATTACTTTTGACTCTAAAAAATTTGAGGGAAATTCTAAGATTTACTGTTAAATACAAACCAGGGAAAAGAGTTTAGAGTGGCATTTGGTTGAATAAATAAGATTTAAGTTTAAAGGCTTTGGTACATTATATGGCAAAATACTTTTATCTGTGAGTAGTATTTCAGTTGAATATCTATACAGATCTAGCCTACTTGAGCCAAATCACTGAAAGATTCTTCCAAGTTCTACACATGGATTTGTACTGGCAGTTAAAAATTTCACAAAGAATTATTGACACACATAAAACACTTAAGCAGGTTTTTTTTTCTAAAGAAATAAATGGGGTTCCTGACCTGGTATTTTATTTTTAAGTTCTAACAAAACCAACTTATATGAAAGCTGATTCCAGCAACATATTAATCAAACCAATTCAGAAGATTAGGTCTTGTAATTACAAGTGCTGTCTATACCTTTCTAAAATGACAGTTCAAATATAACTGGAACTACAGTGTCAATATCTTTCCTGAGAGGGGAAAACATAATCAGGAATCTTAATTTGTCTCTACTACAGCCTAATAACTCAATTAGGTTGTGGTAGAAAAATGAGCTTTGAAGGAAATTGAGAGAAACACACTAATTTCCCCAGGTTTAATTAGCTAAGTCAAAATCACAATACTCATAATCACAGATATACATAGTTACAAAATCCTGATTACCAAGGTACCAGAGTGGTTAGCTTCAGGAGTGAGGAGTGTGTAGCATATGGTGTCTGTGATATGTGGTGTGTGCTGTATATGCTGTGTGTTTGTGTGTGTATGTTTGTGTGATGCATGTGTGTGTGAGATATGTGTACATGTGCTCTCTTTCGGATCTCACATCAGCACAGAGAAGCAATGCTAGCAGTCAAAATGGACAGATATATTTAAAATATATCCACACTACATCATGTAATAGTATGGAATATGTCATCTCTTAGAATAGGGAGATCTAGTTTAGGAAAGGTTGGGGTAGGTGAATTTAAAAGTTTTGACTCTGCTTCTTTATAACAATCTAGATGTAATCAACTCTCAGTAGAGCACTGGCTAAGAATACTAGGGCAGCTTTTCATCTTCTAGCTCAGGCTTACTCTAAGTCATGATCATTGTTTTATCTGTTTATTATGATGTAATGGGACATTTGTGTTATAGAATTAAACCTAGTTTTTATTCTAGGTGTTGGGCAAATCACCTTCTTACCTTTTCTCCATTTATGAAGCAAAACGACTGTTTACCTGAAGAGAGTATTTAACCTGTTTGACTCTCAAAGTAAATAAGTTTTTAGCAACTGATTTCTCTACAGGACAAAGTTATTTTCAATAATAATCATGAAGTAAAATGAATGATAAGAGTAATGACAAAAATGAAAGTGGTAAAAATCTCATTATTGTATTTCACATGTATGTTCATACTTGTAATAAAATTTTAAATAAATATACAAATAAAATTTGGAGGGTTGGAAAATAGGAAGAGATAAAGTTTGTTATTTTTTCAAAATAGAGAAAAATATTATACTTCCATATCGGCTGGCCCATTGTTGCAACAAATAGCATTACATTTTTGTTTGAAGGCTTTTACAATGACTTAATTTGTCAACTACTTTGTAAAAACTGATCTTTGCATATTGTATGTTCAGTGGACAACATAGTCAGATTTGTCAATGTGTATTTGTTCAATCAAAGAACATTATTTTACTAATTTTATTTTTAAAAACTTTATTTTGTACAAGAAGTGATAGATACACAATTTGGAAAAGTCTTGAAGATAAGCATAAGTTTGGCCAAAATTCATGAATTCCTATTTCATTATAAACTTCAGAAATTGCCATAGCATCCATGTCTATATTTCTTTATGAATGATTTTTCAAATGTCTCCATGTTTGGAAAAACTTCTCCTTCTTTGTCAACAAATTCATTTTAAATGTCTATTATATTTTGTAACATCTCAAGTTTTCTTTTTCAGCAAAATTAGAAAAAAATGGTGACTGATATCAATTACTGACATTAATCCACTGCTTTAGAACAATGAGCAGAATTGAAGAATTCATTGTTAATGTTTCTTCATCTTTGAATCACTGTGATATCACTGATTACTGCAAATGCACTATGAATGCAAGAATATGCAGTACTGTAGGAATTGGAGGGATGAACTATGACTGATGTGAGCTTGAATGACTTCTAGCAGTTATGAACTTACTTTTGAAATAAGTGTGTGTAACTGAATCGGCATGTGTCAGAGGTCAGCTACATAATTTAGGTTTCTCAGTTCACTTACCTATTGAATGCAATATTTGTTAAAGGATAAGTCATAAGAAAAATGGTAGGAACTTTTGTGTGTGTGTGTGTGTGTGTGTGTGTGTGTGTCTAAAAGTCAACAGTAGCTAGATCAATTGTTTAGAACTTGGACCAGAATTCAGTAAACTTTGACCTGCAGGTCAAATTTGGCCAGCTGCCTATTTGTATGAATATACTTTTTAAATGTCCAATTTTAAAATATATTGGCTAGAAGAGTACCTGGGTGGCTCAGTCAGTTGAGCATCCGACTTCAGCTCAGGTCATGATCTCACAGTTCGTGGGTCTGAGCCCCCCCTAGGGCTCTGTGCTGACAGCTTGGAGCCTGGAGCCTACTTCGGATTGTGTGTTTCCCCCTCTCTGCCCCTTCCCTGCTTGCATTCTCTCTCTCTCTCTCCCCCCCCCTCACTCTCAAAAAATAAATAAAACTTTAAAAATAAAATAAAATATATCATCTAGGGAAGTTGGCTGATTTCCTGCTACAGTAGAGTTGAGTAGCTATGACAGAGACCATACAGTTTGCAAAGTCTAAAGTATTTATCATCTGTCCTTTTACAGAAGGAGTTTGCGACTCTTGACATAGATCAACAAAAGGTTTTGAGGATAGTACTTATTTGTTTTTACTTGCCATTTTTTAGCATTGCTATCATATGGCTGTAATAAAAAGTAGATTACTTTTAGTTGTTTCTTTTTTTCAATTCCCACTATAGACGGTGTACCTCTTATTGTGTGACTCTTCCTACCACCCCATCTTGATATATCTCTGATTCAACCTATAGTGTTTTTGTGTCATGTTACTGAATAAAGATTATACATGAGTACCAAATAGAGTCTAATACACAGTAAACCTTCTGTTATTATTAGTATGCTTTTCCTTTCAAGAGCACAACAGTATAATTTATACAGAGAGGTGGTCATACAGGTATTAGAACTGGGAATAAAATGTATGGCACAGTATGCATATACTCACAACATCCATATAATCTCTTATACTCCAGAGGGCCACACCAGGCTGAGTGTATATACTAGGGTCTGCTGAAATTCCAGATGCCTCTACTTTGCAGATAGTAATTTGCCTTTTTTAAAAAAAATTGTTGTATGATATCAATTCCCTCTTGGTAAGACAACACTATGAGCTGAGAGGAAAGAGTTATTAATTCTGTATATATGTCTACATTTCTAATTAGCATCTTTCTTTATGGAATTTTCCTCTTCCCATTTACCTCTCAGAGTAATTCCCAAAGTGCAAGGGTGATTTTAATATAGGACAGCTTTTGGAGCCTAAATCCCTATGGTGTCTTTAGCAGGTGACATTAGTTGAATCCACACCATGTGTGAATATAGCATATCCTCTAGATGTGTGTTCCTTTGGTTCCTTTAAGACACAACATGGTCAAAAAGGTAGCAACCCAGATCTGATCCTAACCTCTAATTAAGGTATTTGAATGAGACCACATGTGTACCTTCCCCTCTTAGGGACAATAATTTGCTAGAGCTAGCTTAATGCTCAGAGCTCACATAATCACCAAGGTGATTGCTTGGTCCAACCTAAGCAATAAGATCCATATTCACTGTTGCAAGATTACATGTGTTTTAATATTTTGCAAGGAACATTGAACATTCGGTTTATTAGACTGTATTTTGTGTAGTCACATTTCAAGATGTAATTTGGCATTTATTGGGCCAGTGATAATTCTAAGGATCATGCCACAGCACATTTCTCACTTTGGGTAGAAATTATGTAATGTCAACAAATATTTGTTCTCCATCATTTTTTCTTATAGGTGTTACTCTTCTACCAGCCTGAAACTCAGTTTATCAGAAGCAATTGGTTTACAGGCCCAGCTGCTTCAAAAGCATTGGTTTTACATTTATGTGTGGCACATAGTCCTCTTGTTAATTTTTTATTTATTTTACTCAGGTTCAATAACCCTTTGAAAATATGCATGAACAAAAGTGAAAATGATGCTTTATATTTGTTGTCTGTTTTTTCTCTTTGTTTTTTCACCCAAAACATAAAGTCTTGTAAAGTGGTCATGTTTTATTTAATTATTCCTGTCTCTGTTTAGGATTTGAGGATATCTGCATACATGCCTTTTTTTCTCTTCTTTCAAGACTTACAAATGGTTGACCAAATTTATATTGAGGTCATTAAAGGTGTGATTTATTTATTTCTCTTTTGAATATACTTGGTGTTTGAGAATGAAAAATTTTTCATTATTTTTATCAAATCACAATAAAAATGATTGTCACAAAAGAAAAGTATATTTGCAAATATGGTAAGAAAAAAAAACATTTCATTTTGGTTTAATACCAACAGTACCTTCCTGGAACAGAACCTTGTCTTTATCAGATGCAGTTTTGGGTAAATCACTTGTGAGCTGATTGTAGAAGAATCAGTTTCCTGATATCTAGAGAGAGAGATTATACTCCTTCTAGAGCTAGCATGGTTGATGCTATGGAAGGAGGTAATTTTTTTTTTTTTTTCAGAAAAATCCTGTCACTAGGCTCTTATCTTATTTGCAAATGATACACAAATATTACTGGAGGATAAATTCTTCAAACTCTTAAGTGACCTAAGACCTCAGAAAGTATTGAATTTTCAAACTTGTGGCCCATTTTGTAGTATGACCTTTTGGGGGAATTCTCTAAAGAAAACTCAAAGGGAACAAGACTTCTCCAAGCGGAGACCACTAAATAAATAGAAAGATGAAGGAATCTACTTGTTCTACCAAGACACTTGGGAAACTCAGTGAACTCATTGCTCCTTACTGTCAACAGTAGAATTGATCTCCTGGGCCTTTGAAAGCATTTATGCAAAGCTACCTACCTTGGTCACCTAAGATGAAGACTGTGCTGTTAACCAGTGTCTTCCTTTACCTCTTATGATTAAAGAAGTGTCAGCTGACATAAAGCCTTAAATACTACACTTCTTAGGAGAAGAAATTTTTTTTTCTGGGCTTTCTGAAAAATGGTGAGGGTAACACATTGCTAAAGCCATTAAATGTCAGATTGAGTTTGTTTCCACTTCTTTGGGTTGTACAGAAACACTAACAAATAGCAAGAATTATTTAACAGTGATAGATGCTCAAATACTTTGAAAATGTATTTTATTGATATGTTTACTCTTCTAAGTCTTAGAAAAAGGCTAACAGTTTACTGTAGTACTGATATATCTTAGCAAAGACACTAAGGGAAAGAGGGAAGAGAGCTGCAGAAAAAGATGCTGAAAAATATCACAATTCTTCAACTTCAATTTATCTTTTAGCATGTAGAGGTCACTATTTTAATGATAGCTAATCATTTTATATAATTTTAATTTTGTTATCCAGTGTGGCAAACTGTTATCCAAGTTGATAGGGTTAATCATATAAAAGTGATGTTTTCTTTATATTTCTTTACAAAGTTGAATTATGTGTATTTAAACATTTCATCACCCGTGAAGAACAAGCCTAGAGATATGTGTACAAATTATTCATTTCCTATTGACAGGATGAGGCTCAATTATTTTTTTATCTTCTAAGAATATACAAAAGACATATAGTGGTTTGTTTGAAGATTTTAAGTTGTTTGAAGATATTGAGTTGAAATATCTGGCACTGATTCATTAAATGAAGAGACACTGTTATAAACGAGTTAAAAAATGTTCACTATTCTGGAGAGTTTGGAATTATAAGCATTCCATTTATTCTGTTTTATCTATTCATTGAGATAAATGTGATAGAGAAGAGGGTAAGAGACTAGAGGTGGAGGAAATGTCACCAGAATCCTTAAGAGCTGGTAGGGAAATAGCTCTGGATTAGGGTCAGGTATTCTCAATTTTTTTTACTGGTACTGTATGTAACTGTATAATATTGTGCAAATCAGCTTCATTCTCAAGCTCCTGTCCTCTTGTCTATAAAATGGACCAGTACTCCCAACTGTCCCTACATCTGGTAGTACTTGGTGGTATTCAAATAAGCATAGATGAGCTAAAAAAGGACCAAAAAAAAGAATCATTGTAGGGGAAAGACAGTAATCAATTAGTGAAATAACCAGTGAAGAATGACAAAAATCACTTATTAATTTATTCGTGGAAGATAACAGTATGGAAATGATTTTTTTTAAATTACTGTAGTATAGTACTGCAACAGCACTGTACACACAAGTTACTGGAGAATTCACAAATCTAAGAGTATATTTTTAGAACCACTGCCCTAGGAATATACAGAAATTGTGTGTGTGTGTGTGTGTGTGTGTGTGTGCGCACACGCACATGTGTGCCTTCCCTAAATAAGAATTCTCTGGATGGATTTCCCACACAGACATGATATCCCATTATCTCCTTATTTTCAAGATATAAAATGAATCATAAAATTGGCCTGGCCTATTGCTTCATTTCGAGCCCACACATCCAAGGTAGAAGAGAATAAATGCAAACAGAAGTTGAGGAATATCAGTCATGTTTTAGACTCATGAGTTGACCTCCTTTTTATTGTCCAGGGATGCATAGTGGGACATCCTTTCAAAGCTGCTGCTTGGAGACAAGTGACAATTGATTCTGACTGCCGAGGCTGCTAAAGCCACAGGGAAAACCAGTCACTGTAAAAAATCAGCCAATTTCATAGATCTTTTTCAGGGAAAGGAACAGCTTGTCTTCCAAAGGCTTCCTGAATCAGACCAGTTTCTTGATTAACCCACTCACGACCTGCCAAGACACCAGCTGTTGAGAAAAACTTGATGTTCCGTATTGGGATTTTGGTTGTGAGCTAAACTCGGAGCATTCTCAGAAGCCAGCACAGTTTTGAAAAAGAATTAGAAAGAAAATTTGTCTTATTACTATGTATCCCCATGTGAATGAGTAGGATGTTTGTCTTTTGTTTTGATTTCTATATCACCATCAACTAAAAGAGTGCTCAAGTCATGGCAGATGCTTAGTAAATATATTTTTTAATAGAGTGGATGAATGCATGGTTGTAAAATGGCAAAGAAAGCAACTCACAGTGTAACATCACCAGCTGGAAGAGTATTAAATCAGGAATCAAAAAGCTTAGTTGCCAAGCTTCAGCTCTGGTACTAAATGGGTTGGTCACTTCCCGTTTCTCAACCATTTTCTTTTTTAAATTATTATGCAGCTTTACTTTTATTTTTTTCATATAATTTATTGTCAACTTAGCTAACACACAGTGTATACAGTGTATTCTTGGTTTTGAAAGTAGATTCTCGTGATTCATCACTTACGTACAACACCCAGTGTTCATCCCAACAAGTACCTTCCTCAATCCCTAACACCTACTTTCCCCTTTTCTCCCCCTCCTCCCCAATCAACCCTCAATTTGTGCTCTGTATTTAAATGTCTCTTATAGGTTTGCCTCCCTATCTTTTTGAAACTATTTTTCCCCTTCCCTTCCCCTGTGGTCTTCTGTTAAGTTTCTCAAGCTCCACATATGAGTGAAAACATATGTGGAACACATATGTCTTTCTCTGACTGACTTACTTCACTTAGCATAATACCCTCCAGTTCCATCCACGTGGTTGCAAGTGGCAAGATTTCATTCTTTCTTATTGCCAAGAAGTATTCCATTGTATATATAAACCACATCTTCTTTATCCATTCATCAGTGGATGGACTTTGGGCTCTTTCCATGATTTGGCTATTGTTGAAAGAGCTGCTATAAACAATGGGCTACTATGAATCAGCACTCCTGTATCCTTTGGATAAATTCCTAGTAGTGCTATTGCTGTGTTGTAGGGTAGTTCTATTTTTAATTTTTTGAGGAACCTGCACACTGTTTTCCAGAGGGGCTGCACCAGTGTGCATTCCCACCAAAAGTGCAATCGGGCTCCCATTTCTCCACATCCTCGTCAGCATCTATTGTTTTCTGAGTTGTTCATTTTAGCCACTCTGACTGGTGTGAGGGGTATCTCAGTGTGGTTTTGATTTGTATTTCCCTGACGATGAGTGATGTTGAGCATCTTTTCATGTGTCTGTTGGCCATCTGGATGTCTTCTTTGGAACAGTGTCTATTCATGTCTTTTGCCAATTTCTCCACTGGATTATTTGTTTTTCAGGTGTTGAGTTTGGTAAGTTCTTTATAGGTTTTTGGGACTAACTCTTTATCTGATATGTCATTTGTAAATATCTTCTCTAATTCTGTTGGTTGCCTTTTAGTTTTGTTGATTGTTTCCTTAGCAGTGCAGAAGCTTTGTATCTTGATGGGGTCCCAATATTTTATTTTTGCTTTTATTTCTCTTGCCTTCGGAAACATGTTGCATAAGAAGGTGCTGTGGCTGAGGTCAAAGCGGTTGTTGCCTATTTTCTCCTCTAGGGTTTTGATGGTTTTCTGTCTCACATTTAGGTCTTTCATCCATTTTGAGTTTATTTTTGTGTATGGTGTAAGAAAGTGGTCCAGTTTCATTTTTCTGCATGTTGCTGTCTACTTCTCTCAGCACCATTTGCTGAAGACTGTCTTTTTTTCCATTGGATACTCTTTCCTGTTGTGTCAAAGATTAGTTGGCCATACATTGTGGGTCCAATTCTGGGTTCTCTATCCCATTCCTCGATGTGTCTGTTTTTGTGCCAGTACCATACTCTCTTGATGATTATAGCTTTGTAGTAGAGACTAAAGTCCAGGATTGTGATGCCTCCCACTTTGGTTTTCTTTTTCAACATTACTTTGGCTACTTGGGGTCTTTTGTGGTTCCATATAAATTTTAGGATTATTTGTTATGGATTTGAGAAGAATGGTGGTACTTTTGATTGGGACTGAATTGAATGTGTAGATTGTTTTCGGTAGTATTGACATTTTAACAATGTTTGTTCTTCCAGTCCATGAGCATGGAATGTTTTTCCATTTCTTTGTGTCTTCTTCAATTTCTTTCATAAGTTTTCTATAGTTTTCAGCATATAGATATTTTACATCTATGGTTAAGTTTATTATTAGGTGTTTTATGGTTCTCGGTGCATTTGTAAATGGGATAGATTTCTTGATTTCTCTTTCTGTTGCTTCATTATTGGTGTGTAGAAATGCAACCTATTTATGTACATTGATTTTGTATTCTGCAACTTTGCTGAATTCATGAATCAGTTCTACCAGCTTTTTTGTGGAGCCTTTCAGGTTTTCCATGTAGAGTATCATGTCATCAGCTAAAAGTGACAGTTTGACCTCTTCTTTGCCAATTTGGATGCCTTTTATTTCATTTTGTTGTCTGACTGCTGATGCTAGAACTTCCAACACTATGTTTAGCAGCAGTGGTGAGAGTGGACATCTCTCTCACATTCCTGATCTCAGGGGGAAAGCTCTCAGTTTTTCCCCATTGAGGATGATATTAGGTGTGGGCTTTTCATATAGGGCTTTTATGATGTTAAGGTATGTCCCTTCTATCCCAACTTTCTTTAGGTTTTTGTTGTTGTTGTTGTTGTTGTTGTTGTTGTTGTTGTTGTTGTTAAATGCTTTTTCTGTATCTATGGACAGGATCATTATGGTTCTTACCCTTTCTTCTATTAATGGGATGTATCACATTGATTGATTTGTGAATATTGAACCAGTCCTGCAGCCCAGGAATGAATCCCACTTGATCATGGTGAATAATTCTTTTAAGATACTGGTGGATTCTCTTTGCTAGTATATTGTTGAGAATTTTTGCATCCATGTTCATCAGGGATATTGGCCTGTAATTCTCCTCTTTAGTGGTATCTCTGTATGGTTTGGGAATCAAGGTAATGCTAGCTTTGTAAAATGAGTCAGGAAGATTTCCTTCTGTTTCTATTTTTTTGGAATAGCTTGAGAAGGATAGGTATTAACTCTGCTTTAAATGTCTGGTTGAATTCCCCTGGGAAACCATCTGACCCAGGACTCTTATTTTTTGGGAGATGTTTGATAACTTATTCAATTTCTTCCAGGGTCTGTTTCTTCCAGGTTGTCCAGTTTGTCGGCATACAATTTTTCATGGTATTTTCTAATAATTGTTTAAATATCCCTGTTGTTGGTTGTGATCTCTCCTCTTTCATTCATGATTTTTATTTCTTTGGGTTCTCTCTGTTTTCTTTTTGAGAAGTCTGGCTAGGGTTTTCATCAATTTTGTTTATTTTTTTCAAAAACCAGCTGTTAGATTCATTGATTTGTTCTACTGTTGGTTTTTTTTTTTCGATTCTATATTTTTTATTTCTACTCTAATCTTGATTATTTCTCTTCTTCTGATGCATTTAGAGTTTCTTTGTTGTTCCATATATATATATATATATATATATATATATATATATATATATATGAATTGACCAAGAATAAAATCATAAAATGCAAAACCACTGGACTGATATCTGATGGTGCCTTGGAACCGGTGGTTGTGCTGGTCTGGAGGAGGGGCTGTCTGGTTCAGTCAGTGCCAATCTTGCTCTGGTAAATGTGCAGTTACCAGATGCAGAAGGGCATGGTTTGGTGTAGGCAGTCCTGCCTCCCATTGTCCCTTCCCTGAAGCCCCACCTTATTGGTGATAGGGAGAAAAATGGTTACATCCTAGTCTTCCCCACCAGATCAGGTGTCCCAAACCACTTTGTTCAGGCAGTCCTCACAGTGCCATGCAGGTGCAAGTGGGCCAGTTTGTTCCACTGTACAGTCTCTTGTGCCTCCCAGGCGCTTGGCTGGGATTCAAACCTTGATGACTTAAAGGGTCCTGCTCTGTGCACACAGGTTCCAGGATAGTGCCACTCCACCCAGCCAGCCAACAAAGGGCCTCTGGCTGGCAGGTGCCTTCAAAGTCTTTTGTCCTTGGAGGCTATATTTCTTCTTCCCACAGCACTCAAGGGAGAGGATTGCTCTCTCCACTTGAGCCTCTAAGCTGGCTACAGAGCCCAGAGCTGGCTCCCTCCTCCCCAGACATGCGAACAGGGCAGCAGTCCCCAGTCTGGAGAAAGCCCGGCAATCCTAGAATGAGATGGAAATTGGTTCTTTCTCCATTTTTTCCATTCCCCGATCTGTGGTTTTTCTCTTGTGCTACACTTCCATAGCCTGTCTTTCGCTTCCTTTTTTCTCTCTGCAGAAGGGGATCTCTCTCCTCCAAGTCTGTGCTCCCCATTTTATCTCTCCCATTTTTCAGTCATGCACCTATGGCCCACCAAGTTGTCCCTGTGGGCCCCTAGAGATGTTTTTGTCACTATGTAGCCCAGATTCTTGCAATTCTAAGTCTTCTAGCCTCGATACTTGCTATGTTTGAGAGACAAGGAAACTTCAGGTCCCCCTACTTCTCCAGCATGTTGACTCCTCTCTCTACACCATTTTCACCCTCTTTACAACAGGAGGGTTGTGCGAAGTGTTATTTCAGCTCTTAGGTTCTAAGATCAAGTCAGCTAGAATATACATGGTTCTGCTCAAGATTGCTTCAAGCTTCAATGTCTTCCAAAATATGATGCAAATTCTTCTCAGGAAAAAATGACACTACTGAAATTCCTAAACATGTTTAACTGAGACATGCAGTCTGACATTTCTAGGCCAAGAGATGTGATGGAGTAACCTTGTATGAGTATGTGCAACAGTGCATGAGCTCTGCTCTTTCCTCATTGGCAGGGTATAAGCAGAACATTTCTTGCCCAAACCTCTAGTTTCTTGTTACAAAGTCTTCCAAACAAGCCCAGCCCCATCTGTCTAACTACTGCATTTTATTATATTTTGCTGCAGGTAAGCTCATCTCTCCGTGCTCCCCAAAATATTATTTATATTCTGGTATCTGAGCATTTTCTTGGCATGTTAATCTGTCGTTGCTTCCTGCCTTCCTCCTTTCCTTCCTCTCCGTTCTCAATCCAGAAAAGGACAAGGATATGTCAAAGATTAAATAGAAACAAATAGAGAGTTGATGGCTAAGAAAAACAAGAACCCGTAAGTCCTAACTCCCAGGCTTCCAACAAATATGCCTCCATCACCAAAATCCTTGCTCCCCCCTCCTCCAATCCTAGGTACTGTTTCTAATGTCCATGTTACTCCTTACTCTTTTGCTTTGTCTACCTCTCCTACCCAACTGTCTTGTCCACAAATACATGGAGGTGCCAATCAGTCCCTTTTCCCCAGCTTCTCTATGCAGTGGTGATCCCTGGTATCTCTTCTGCTTTTTATGCTTCCTTGAAATTCTTTCACTGTCAGGAATTTTCTACCCCTTCTTTATAGGTGTAAAACTTTTGGATGGCAAGGATAAAATAGGAATATGTTCAATTGCAAATAACATAAAATTGACTGTTGGTAATTTAAATTAAAAGGTGGTTTGTTTTCTCCCATATCAGGAAGTCCATAAGTAAGTGGTTACTGACATTTCTTCTGCTCAGTGGTACATGACTTCAGGAACTCTGGTTCTGTCTTTCTGTTTTCCCCTTTTTAGTGTGTTGGTTTTCATCATTTTTCCTGTGTCCCAGTGATACCAAAAGGACAATAAAAACTCCAGATATAACATCCAGAATGCTGGAGGAAGGGCAAGGTCTCTCCCTCTCTCTCTTTCACCCTCTCACTCCCTCCTGCCCTACAGCCCCCCCCCCCCCAGTTTTAGTTTTCCAGAACTGTCCCCAGAAAATTTATGTCTGTTTGATGACTAACAGGGTCATTCCTACTTGTAAAAGATGCTGGAGATTTGAAAACAGAAATGGCCCCTTTGGTGGTGATCAATGATGGGTTGTTGCTTGGGAATGGAGGGCTCACTTCCCTTAGCACCAGGTATCTATCTGCAAATAAAAAAAAGGGGGTAATGGAGAGTGGGACAATTTTATCCAATATGACCTTTCCAGTTTGATCTCTCTCTTCTCTTCATTATGTATTTTTCCACTGACGCCCTCCACAGATGTGCTATAACCCATCTAAGACTAAAGTTCTTTCATAAAGCCTTTGGTGATTTATCTAACAAGATGTATTATGTCTACCCTTTTTAAAATTTTTTTTGCTTATACAACATTTATCCTACTCTTCTCTCAATTGTGAAGTATATGAGAACAAGAGTGTTGTGTTATCACTTAGCATGAAGAATAAGAAGACAAAAATCCTATATTTCCCTGCCATTAAATTTATGATCTGGGGGTGAGTTACTTAACTTGAGAATGCCTCTGTTTCTTCCTGTCCAAATGAGGATGTTAGCACACCTGCCTTATAGGGCTGTATGACAATGGACTGTGTCAATGACATAAAGCACTTAGAATGGTATCTGACACATAGACAGAACTCAGAAATTGGCAATCCTTCTACTACAGTTAAACCCTCTGGACCTCAGTTTCCCCATTCAGAATGGGGAATTAGATAAGGTTATTTCTCAGGCTCCTGCTTTCATATAATATTTCTTTAACAAATCCTAGAGAGACTTTCATATAAGAGTCTCAATATTTACAAAATTGAATCGGCATATCTAAATAATAGAGCAGATCATCAGTACAACTGTACAATGTATAACCTCTGATAGGATAGAACTACAAACTTTAAAAGGTTTCCTATTGCTTCTGCTTATTATATGAAAAACTATCCATTCTCATTAAGAGAGAAAAGTATTTTTTTTTCTCAACGTTTTTATTTATTTTTGGGACAGAGAGAGACAGAGCATGAACGGGGGAGGGGCAGAGAGAGAGGGAGACACAGAATCGGAAACAGGCTCCAGGCTCTGAGCCATCAGCCCAGAGCCCGACGCGGGGCTCGAACTCACGGACCGTGAGATCGTGACCTGGCTGAAGTCGGATGCTTAACCGACTGCGCCACCCAGGCGCCCCAAGAGAAAAGTATTTTTAATGGAAACAGTGTGTGGTGTAACTCCTGAGGTTCTTCTTGCTGTTACAGGTTGCTAGCTACCATGGGCAGACAGAAAACTGATCAGTTTTTAGCTTCAAATTGAGAAGCTGATTGATTTCTGAGACTCTGAAATTCTTTCTATTACCTCAGTGGCTTGTAACTCCCTCCTCCAGCCACTGCCAGTGGGCTTTCTTAATCAAAACTGACATGTCATGAATGGCGTTATCCTATCTGTGTTATGCCCCTTCTTTTGCAACATTTATGATTATACTGCTCAATTTTTCCTTTATGTTTACTCCCCACAGAAGTGAAAATTAATTTGGCCGTTGCAATGACAACCTGCACCATGAAACTCCATTTAGCTTTCACATGCATGTGTAATGCCCCTCAAAAGTGAGATTCTTAAGGTTTTGATAGGTTGCTCATATACCTTGGTGACCAAATAACAGCAGAAATGCAACAGCAGGCAAGTTGAATCCACTGTGAAGAAGGTCTAAGCTGAAACACAAACCAGAGAGAGAACTTTAGCGTTGAATAGGGCAGCAGTTTAGGATGGAAATATGGATATGTGTCAGAGGAGAATGTAGTGTACTGAGTTATCCACCATTATTGAGAAATAAGCTAACTGATACCAGGACACCTCGAGTGTGTGTGGGCATGTATGTGCTTGTATGTAGACCATTCCATTCCTTGCTGGAATAGAACTAAGGCTTCTTGCATTACTTTCCACAGTGACACATTTCTAGCATAATACACTTTGGACTGAATACTTGAGGTGAAGTCATCTATGTACAATACACATAGATTTTTCAACCTACTACATTCCCTTATGGAGGTGAGGCAAATGAACTGTCTTTTAAAGAGGTACCACTCAAGCCTTCCAAGAGCAGAAGATCAAAACAGCTTGTTTATTTCTCATCCTTTGTTTTCCAATCTTCTTTCTTTTTTAAGATTTTAGTTTTATGAGCATGTTCATTCCCATTAACATGTTAATAGCCAATTTCACTCTTCTGTTGTGTTGTTTGATTTTGCACACCTGTGAGCAGTTCTCTTTGAGAGGGGGCGACCATCTCATTTTTGTAATCACAAAACTCCATGCATGGATTCCTCCAGTGTGCACTGGGTGAGCCCTAAATCCGTGAATGCAGACCGCCCCTCCACTAATCACATCGCCAAATGGAGTTTGCTCTAATTTGCTTAATCACTCAGCTGTAATTGAATCCTGATGGGAAGCTGGGTTTCCATCCAGAATTATTCCCCTTCTCCTGCCGAGAAGGTGGTAAAGTAGCCATTTCTTCTCCCCAGCAGCCCCAGGACAGTTTGCATATGGTTTCATTTCTCCCTACTCCATGATGTTTTCCAGAGTTGGAGGAATTACGGCATGGAGATTGTGGTCCCCATTCTCAGGGACATTTCTCCTGTTGTTCTCTCTCTCTGCATCGTTGTAAACCTTATAACCATGTATAATGATCCATCCCTTCCTTCCTTCTCCGTATCTCACCCTCCTAAGAGCTCTCTACAAAAAGTTTGACTAAAATATGTATGCAAATATGGTACTTCCACCTGAGCTGGGTACAGTCAGTTTGGAGAGCCCAAGTGAATACTTCTGAAAATATGCTCCCATAGCTACCTGCATACGTATCAGTTAGAGCAATGGTCTCCAAGTGTGGTCCTTAGACCAGCAACACAGAATCCCTTGGGAAGTTGTTAGAAATGCAAATTCACAAGCTTTACTAATCCCACTGAGCGAGATTCTCTTGAGGTGGGGCCAGAAATGAGTATTTTATCAAGTCCTCCCAGTGAACTAATACCTAAGGATTATTGTTAGAAATTCAGATTCCTGGGCCTGCTTTACTGCTGACTAAATAAGCATTCATTGGGGGCGCCTGGGTGGCGCAGTCGGTTAAGCGTCCGACTTCAGCCAGGTCACGATCTCGCGGTCCGTGAGTTCGAGCCCCGCGTCGGGCTCTGGGCTGATGGCTCAGAGCCTGGAGCCTGTTTCCGATTCTGTGTCTCCCTCTCTCTCTGCCCCTCCCCCGTTCACGCTCTGTCTCTCTCTGTCCCAAAAATAAATAAACGTTGAAAAAAAAATTAAAAAAAAAAAAAGCATTCATTGGAGGTAAGATCTGGGCTAGGTAGATTACCTAAGTAGATGATAGGTAGGTAGATAGAAGTATACATATATATGCATACACAAATGTAAACTTTTAAAAATTATTCTAGATTTACAGAGGAGTTACAAAGATGGAATTCCCACATACCCTTCTCCAGGTTACCCCAAATGTTAATATCTTAAACAGCCAGTATGCATTTATCAAAACTGAGAAATTAACAATGGAAAAATACTACTTCAATACAGATTTTATTCAGATTCCACTAGTTTTTTACATGAGTGTCCTTCTGTTCCAGGATCCAATCCAGTTTTCAGTTTCTCAGTCTGACTTCTTGACCTTTACAGTTTCAAAGAGCCCACGTCAGGTATTTTGTAGAATGTCCTTCACTTTGGATTTTTATAATATTTTCTCATGATTAGATGAAGGTTATGGATTTAGGGGAAGAATGAAACACAAATGGGGTGCCCTTAACATCACATCCTATCAGAGGGCACATGAAATCCACATGACTTATCAGTAATGATGTTCACTTAGTGATCCAGTTAAAGCAGTGTCTGCCAGGTTTCTCCACTCCTAAGTTACGCTTTCTCCTTTTATATATTCTTTAGAAGCTAGTCACTAAGTACAGCCTTAACTCAAAGGAATAGTGTCAAAGAAGTTATAGGCATGTGTTCAGACCACTAGAGTAATTAGTAAATATTTTGAGGGAAATACTTTTAAGCTGTATAAATGTTCAGTGTCTCCTTATAGTTTCCCACACTAACTTTAGCATCTATCAGTGACTCTGATGTGCAACAATTATTACTATAATGTTCTAATGGTGATATTCCATTTCTCTCATTCCTTCTACATTTATTACTTGGAATTGTTCTGTACAGAAAATTCATTCCTTCTTTCTTATTTACTTATTTAGTCTTTTTTATTTCAGTATTGGTTTGTAAGTGTGTATTGTAGTCTTTGGATAATTATTTAATACAATTGTTCCTTATTTTGTTAATATTGTTTGAGCTTTGATCACTGGGCACATTTTTAGGTCGCTTTTGTGTCCTGTTGACGTAACCCCATATTTTTTTTTTTGCCTTTGTGTATTTCTTAATTCCTGACTACAGCCTCATTTTGTATGTGCCCTGCCCCAGCCTTAGAATCAGCCATCTCTTCAAAGAGTTCTGTTTCTTTTTTCTGAAAGATGATATTTCCAAACCAACACCTGTGTAGTAAGAGGGCTGTTTGCTCTGGTATGTCATTGCTTCGAGGCTTTCTCAGTGGATGGTGCTAGGATACATATGTATGTGTACTAACCCATGTATACAGGCATATCTCTCCCTCTCTAAAACATGAGTTTATGCTGATATTTCTGGCCCTTTCTGGCATCACATGGTTTATTCTAGCCTGCCTTTTCTGCATATGCATAAATTCTTCAACAGTGTAAAACCTATCTGCCATTATCTATAATTAATTTACTGTTTTGTTCAACCCAACTCAAATATGGACAGCAGTTCCAGAATTGCTAACTCATATCCCTGTGAAAACTACACAAATCAGAGTACCATTTTATATTCAGTTCTTTTACTCTCTAGCGTTAGACTTTCCAGTCAAAGTGCAGTTTTTAAAAGTTGTTTATTTAGATCAACTGGTTTTCTACACATCTCCATCAGTAAAATTGCCTCAGATATTAGTAATGCCATTAGATTAATTTGTCACAGTTGCATTCCATTCTAGGATCCCCTGATAAAACCTGATCTTTTAAATTTTGCATTATTGTGGTGTGTTGCTCTTAGGGTTTTGACAAGTGTGTGGAATCATGTGTCTCCTACTACAGTACCATCAGAACATTTCATTACCCCCAAATTCCCTTGTGGGCTCCCTTTGTACTCAACACCTCCTCTCAACCCTTGGCATCCATGGATCTGTTTTCTACCCCTACAGTTTTGCTTTCTCTGGAATGCAATATGAACAGAATTATACAATATGTAGTCTTTTCAGTTTGGCTTCTTTGACTTAGAAAAATGCTTTTAAAATTTATTCATGCTCATCCACGAATCAGCAGTTCCTTTTTGTTACTGAGCAGGATTCAGTTGTATGGATGTACCAGTTTGTTGATCTATTCACCAGTTGACAGATGTCTTAGTTGTTTCTAGTTTTAGTGATTACGAATATAGTTGCTGTAAACATTTGTGTGCACATTTGTGTGAGCACAAGCTTTTAATTCATCTGGATAAATCCCTAGGATTGGAACTGACTGCTGCTTGATAGGTTACCTCTACATTTAACATTTTGTGATGTCAAACTGGTTTCCAAAGTGGCTGTACCATTGTACATTTGTGCCAACAATGAGCAGACATTCCTATGCTTTGCATCTTCTCCAGAATTTGATATTGCTGGATTTTTTGAAAACTGTTTTAATAGGTATTGTAGCATTATATCATTGTGGTTTTAATTAGCATTTCCCTAATGACTGATCTTTTCCTGTGATTATTTACCATCTATTTTGTGTGTGTGTCTATGCAGATTTTATGCCCATTTTGAGTTTTCTTTTTTTATTGCTGAGTTTCAGTACTTTATGTATTGTAGATATAAATCCTTTGTAAGATATATGATTATCTCCCAGTCTCCGACTTGAGCTGTCATTTTCTTAATACTGTCTTTCATAGAACAAAAGTTTTAAGGTTGCATAAAATTTGATTTATCAATTTTGTTCTTTACAGTTTGGGGTTTTACTGTCATACCCGAAAACTCTTTGCAAAACCTAAGGTCATTACAGATTTCCCTTTGTCTCAGTCTGAAAGTTTTTTTAGTTTCATATTTTAGACTTAGGTCTATCATCCATTTGAAGTGAATTTTTAAAGTTTATTTATTTACTTATTTTGAGATAGAAAGTGCACACACCAGTGACCAGGGGAGGGGCAGAGAGAGGGAGGAAGAGAGAAAATCCCAAGAAGACTCTGTGCTGTAAGCACAGAGCCCAACATGGGGCCAGAACTCATGAAACTGTGAGATCATGACCTGAGCCAAAATCAAGAGTTGGATGCTTAATCAACTGAGCCATCCAGGTGCCCCTAAAGTCAATTTTTATATGAAGTATGAAGTATATGTCGAGTAATTATTTCTGTGCATGAATATCTTTTTGTTTCAGCATCATTTGTTTAAAAGAGTACCTTTCTCCACTGATTGCCTTCGCATCTTTGCCAACAATCACTTGACTGTATTTGTATTGATCTGTTTCTGGACCTCTTTTCTGTTCCACTGATCTAAGTGTCTGTTCTTTTTCCAACCCCTCACCATCTTGATTACTGTAGCTTGGGATTGATAGTAAGTCTTGAATTTGGAAAGTTCACCAGTTTTGTTCCTCTTTTTCAGTTGTTTTGACTATTCTAGTTCCTTTGACTTTCTGTATAACTGTTAGAATTAGCTATTGATATATAAAGTGAAACCTTGGATTGAGAGTAACTTGTTCTACAAGTGTTCTGCAAGACAAGCACACATTTCTAATAAATTTTAACTTGATAAATGGGCGATGTCTTGCAATATGAGTAGCATGTGATGCCAAATGTCACATGATCACAACTGAGCCAATGGTTCTTGAAATTCGCTTTGATATACAAGTGCTTTGGACTAAAAGCATGCTTCAAGAATGAATTATGCTCACAAACCAAGGTTTTACTGTATTTTAAAAGGTTGCTGAGATTTTGAATAAAATTGCAATGAATCTATAGATAAAATTGGGGAGAGTTTTTTTTTTCTTTCAGCCATGTTTCATAATTTTCAGAATATAGCTCCTGTACATATTTTTTTCAGATTTATACATAAGCACCACGTTTTTTATTATATTGTTAATGACATTATTTTAGTTTAAAATTATAATTGTTCATTGCTGATCTGTAGATATATGACCTTTGTATTTTGAATTTCTGTCCCACAACTTAGCTTAACTCACCTTTTAGTTCTAGAAGATTCTACCTAGACAGTTATGTCATCTGCAAATAGAGACAATTTTAGTTTTTCATTTGCAAACTGTATGCCTTTTGTTTCTTTTCTTTTTTCCCCACTTATTTCTCTGACAAGGACATCCAGTTCAATGTTGAATAAGAGTGTTAAGAGAAGAAAAAGTTGCCTTGTAATTTCTTACTATTAAGCATGATGCTTGTTGTAGGCCTTTAGTAGATGCCTGTTATTAGTCTTAGGAAGTTCTCATCTGATCCTAGTTTTATCATGAATGTATATTGAATTTTGTTTGGTGCTTTTTCCACATATATGAAGGTGATCATATATGGTTTATCTTATTTAATCTGATCATATATAAATTATAATACTTCATTTTCAAATAATGATTCAGCATTGCAATCCTTGGATGAAATCCACTTGTTTATGATATATTACTATTTTTTATAAATTGCTGGATTTATTTGTTTAGTAGTTTTTTTTAGAAGTTTTGCAGGTATGTTCATGAATGGTATTAGTCTTTTTAAAAATGATATCTTCATCTGGTTTGGGTATTAGGATAATACTGACCTTATGAAATGAGTTATTTCCTCTCCTCTTCTCTTTTCAGTAAAAGAGTGTATAGATCATGTTTTATTTCTTCCTTAACTGTTTGGTAGACTTTACCAATGAAACTATGTGAGGCGGGATCTTTCTTTTTTGGAAGTTTGTGTGTGTGTGTGTATGAATTTGGTATCTCTGATATATTTAGAACTATTCAGATTATATATCCCACATTCAGTTTTGATAGTTTGTGTCTTTCAAGGAAGTCATCCATTTCATTTAATTTGATAAGTGTATTGGCAAAAGTATATTGTTTATAATATCCCCTTACTACCTTTTGCTACCTGTGGGATCAATCAGTAAGGTTAGCCCCTCTTTTATTCCTGATATGAATAATTTTTTACTTATTTCTTTTGGTCAGCTTTGACTGGAGATTTACCAATTTTATGAATGTTCCCAAATAAGCAGATTTTTTTTAATTTTTCTCTTATTTTTTTCTGATTTCAGTTTAATTGATTTTGCTCTTTTATTATGTCTTTCTGCTTTTTTGGGGGGACAGTTATTTAGCCATTTCCCACCTTATTCCTTAAAAAGAGGCTTCAGTTGCTATTTTCAATATTTGCTCTTTTCTCACATAAGCATTTGATGTTTACAAATTTTCTCCTAAATACCACTTTAGTTGAAATCTATACATTTTGATATGTTCCACTTTTATTTTCATTTAGTTTTAAATATTTTAAAATGTCACTTGACATTTCCTCTTTGACCCATGGGTTATTTAGAAGTGTGTTGTTTAATTTCCAAGTGTTATTGATTTCTAGTTTAATTGTTAGTTCTGATAACATTGTATGGTTTCTATGCTTTTAAATTTGTTTTGTTCTTGTTGTTTTTTAATGGACCAGAATATAGTCTAGCTTAACAAATGTTCCACTTACATTTGAAAAGAATGTGTACTGTTCTGTTGTCCTCTCGATTGTTCTATAAATGTCAATTAGGTCAAGTTGGTTGATGGTGTTGTTGAAACTCTACATTTTGAAAACGGACTATCGGTGATCTTGTGCACACTGAAAATTAAGAGCCACTTATAGAGAACTAACACTGATTAGGATGAAAGTGTAATGGAGGTTCAGTTTTGGATGAGGTTTCATATTTGTTATGTTTGTGGGAGCCTAGTATCATCCACTCAGTTGTCCACGCTCAGGATGTAAGCTTAATAATAGATATCTCCCAACCACATTACAAGAGCAAGTTTTTCCTCTTCACCTATAGGTCTTCTGCCCATTGGATGGCCTTTGATGCCTTTCCTACAAATATTCTCTCTACCCCTTTCATCTATACCAGCCTTTCTTTTCTTTTTCTTTTTTTAAAGTTTATTTATTTATTTTTGTGAGATACAGAGACAGCATGAGTGCAGGAGAGACAGGAGAGACAAAGAGAGAGAGGGGGCTCTGTGCACCAGTGTGAGCCCAATGCAGGGGCCAAACTCATGAAACCATGAGATTGTACCTGACCTAAGACCAAGAGTCAGACACTTAACTAACTGAGCCACCCAGGTGCCCCAATTACCAAGCTTTCTTTTTCTTTTTTTTTTTTTTAATTTTTTCAATGTTTGTTTGTTTATGTATTTTGAAAGAGAGAGAGATAGAGCATGACCAGGGGAGGCACAGAGAGAGAGGAAGACACAGAATCTGAAGCAGGTTCCAGGATCTGAGCTGTCAGCACAGAGCCCGAGGTGGGGCTTGAACTCATGAACTGTGAGACCATGACCTGAGCCAAAGTCAGCCGCTTTACTGACTGAGCTACCCAGGCACCCCTATACCAGCCTTTCTTAAAGTGTGTTTTATAAAGTACTATATCCAGGAGCTACTACTAACCAAGAGGTGGGGTCATGAGGAGTACATCAATTGCTTAGTAAACTGCTGCATATTTCCATCTTGAAATTCATGACAATTAATATCATAACAGCTCTGAGAAATCTGAATAAACACATCTATTTTTTAATTTAATACCCTTTCTTTCTAACAAAAAATACATAATACCAACTACCTTATAAAGTTTTTAAGATGGGATAACATATATAAAAACACATATTTGAGGGTTGAGTACATATTATCTGGTCAATAAATGTTTGTTACTGTGATTTATAGTAGTTGGTGTTTTTGATGGTGCTGTTTTATTTTTAGATTTATTCCATTGGCTGACCTTTAAAAGTTGGGATAGATATGAAGGTGAAAGAAAAAAAAAAAAAACATGGGAATGCAAACACCAGGAAAGTCACAAAAATTGACCTGAGCTTTAACTATTTCAGTACATTTTTATTGTAGTTTATTGATTTTAGTTTTCTTGTAGTGTAGCACATTCATTTTAAAGACCTTCCTCCACCCATTTTGTCAACCTAAATCTGTCTCCCCAGGATCAGTATCAATGGTGTTCCTGGGCATTCTTAAGTGCAGTACTAAGAAAATCAGGCTGTGCAATATCATGGAGGATGCATCTATTATGAACAACAGCTCAGGACTTCACATAATACCTGCAGCCATCCTCATTCAGCAGCATCACCAAGGAAGTGCTATGTACTCAGAAATCAAAATTCCCTCCTCCTCAGCTACTTACCCTGGTTCCTTTGGTATCTCTGAGGGAACTTTATTGACACTCTGCTTTCTTTTCTTAAACAGGTGGGCTCTGCATTGCACAGTCTGTGAGAATCCCCCAAGAGCGCAAAGACAGAACCATTGACTTTGATAGAATTATCAAACAGCTCCTGGACACCCCCAACTCCAGGGCCGTCGTGATTTTTGCCAACGATGAGGATATAAAGTAAGGATGACTGGTGTAATTCATTAATATGCATGCTGCAACTTTTGGAGACAGAAGGATCAGGATACTGGCAGAGAAAGGGGAAAAGATAGCACAGAAGCAAATCTATAATTACATAGTGGGGAAGTCTGTACGTGCTCTCTCCCCTACACACGTAGTGGTAGCCAACCACGGAAGCAGCAGTGTGTTCCTGTCATGTCTTCCCCTCTGTTAGCAAAATAAATGTATTCAATTACTTGTAAAAAGAGAAAACCACTGGACCTTTCAGAGGTTCTTTTATTAAAAATATACCCAAATGTAACAGACTTTTATCCGAAGAATGGTTCCTCTTAATGTAAAAGAGAAAACGTCTTATAATTCTGGCTGTATTACTACTGCTTTAGACTCAATATGTTCCAAACCAAGCTTGTCCACCTCCACATCTCCAGTCCACTTCTTCCCCTTCTTATCTTGATTATTCTTGGAGCAAAAAATCTGATTGGAATCATGACTTGTTTTCCTCATTCCTGCATTCTTGGCCAAGCTATGTAGAGCTAACCTTTGTTTCTAGAACATAATGTGTCCGGAATATGTTTCTTTCTTTCTTTTTTTTTTTTTTTTATTATCTTCAATTTGTCTTTTTTTTTTAATATGAACTTTATTGTCAAATTGGTTTCCGTACAACACCCAGTGCTCATCCCAACAGGTGCCCTTCTCAATGCATGGGGGCACTTGTACCCCAGTGTTTATAGCAGCCAATAATAGCCAAATAGCTTTCAACAATAGCCAAATTATGGAAAGAGCCTAAATGTCCATCAAATGATGAATGGATAAAGAAATTGTGGTTTATATACACAATTGAATACTATTTGGCAATGAGAAAGAATGAAATACGGCCTTTTGTAGCAACGTGGATGGAATTGGAGAGTGTTACGCTAAGGAAATAAGTCACACAGAGAAAGACAGATACCACATGTTTTCACTCTTATGTGGATCTGGAATATGTTTCTAAGACACAAATGTGCCTTGATTTCTTCTCTGACCACTACCACCTTGGTCCAGAATATTTATTTATTTAGAATAAATAGTAATTACACTTGCTTAAAAATATTTTAAAAATCTAGGTTTATAAAAAAGTTCCATTCATCCTACCGTCTCCCCCCAGCTAACAGGTTCTCTTTTTCAGCTGCAGTGGCTAGTGACCAGTTTCTTGTATACTCTTCTAGAGATAGTCTATATTTTTATATGACGGTGGCATACTATGTGTACATCTTGTTGTATTCCCTGCTAGCTTTTCCTCACTATTTTATCATGGATGTCTATGAATATAAGTACCTGTCTATCCAGTCTTTCTAATAGCTGTGCAGAATTTCATCTTATACCCATACTATAATTTGTTTAAATGCTGCCTTATTGATTGACATTTGCAGACTTTTGTAATTATAAATAATGCTGCAATAAACTTCCTTTTCCACATCTGTGCATGCAAATATAAATATGCCAATACAGATTATTAATATATGCATTTTATGCAATAGATAGATATGTAGTAATATAACACAAATATATAAATGCAGTTATATTATGTATTTATCTTATAAGTGTTTTTTTTAATATTTTATTTTTGAGAGACAGAGAGAGAGACAGAGTACAAGTGGGGGGAGGGGCAGAGAGAAAGACACAGAATCCATGAAGCAGGCTCCAGGCTCTGAGCTGTCAGCACAGAGCCTGACGTGGGGCTCAAACACATGAACCACGAGATCATGACCTGAGCCGAAGTCGGATGCTTAACCGACTGAGCCACTCAGGCACCCCTATCTTATAAGTGTTTTCAACATAAATGCCTAGAAAAGAAGTTTCCAGGACAAAGATGTATTCCAATATGAATGTTGTTTTCCAAAGAGATTGTGCTGGTGTATATCTCCACTGGTGTGAAAGAACTGGATGGAATTATTTAGTCTCTGTCTTAGAATTCAAAATACACCATTTAATTTGAAGGTGAGTATCTTTTATTCAGAGTGAGGTTTAAGGGCTCAGCACATCACTGCATCCTGCTTGGATTACTGCACTGTCATCATTGTCAGCCTTCCGATTTTGTGCCTCTCCCCTCCACACACACCCTAAATGTTGTTTCTGAATCCATCTATCACTTTCCCAGTATTAAGCTCTGACCTAGGGTGTCAGGATTATTAAATGCCAAGCATAGTAAACCTGAAATTGAGATCCCTGAGGTATTTTGCAACTAATGAGCACTGTGTCACCTTGGGAAGTCTCCCCACTGTCACTCACCCCCATCCTGCTTCCCAATTTCTGAGGCCTCAGTTCTCCCATCAATAAAATGAAAATCCTTTTAAGCTCTTTTTCTGTTTATCCAGCCTCGTCCCACCTTTCTAGTCTTATTTCATTCCCTGCTCCTTCATGTTTTGTGTTTCCTCACTCCCTGGTCTTGGTGTGTTCCCTTCTACCTGCCTAGAATGGTTTTTTTTTCCTTCCTCATTTTCTCATTCCAGTGCCATCTCTAGTGTGGCTTTCTGAGGGAAGATGTCTCTGAATGATGCACCTTTCGCAAATTCTTCATAGTTTATGTCACTAATGTTATTTTGCATTGCTTGATCATTTGTTTAGTGTCCATCTTCTCCACTAGTCTGTAAGCACTGTAGAGGCAGAGGTGATACCTCTTTGGACTTCCTTCTGTACTTTAGTCCCTCACATGGTGTTTGGTAGATAGTAAATGCTCAAGAAATGGTACCAAATAAATGAATGAGTGAACTCACTATGCTAATGCACACTCTTTATTAATTTAAAGATAAGCTTCTCTATGTGAACTTCACAATGCTTTAAAATGTGGTCCTAATTTAACATTTAGACCTCATCCCCACTCATCCACTTCTATACCCAAAATGCATGGCTCTGGTCCTCTAGCAGTTCTAATGGCTTCTCCCCATGGTGTTTTGGGTTTTTTTGTCTGTTTCTTCCTTCCTTCCTTCCTTCCTTTGATGGTGTTTTTTGTTTCTCTCCTTCTCTACCTGTTGAAATTGTCCATTTTTAAAGTCTGTCTCAAATATGCCCTTCTCCACGAAACTATTTCTGGCCATCCCTTAAATGTATTACTTCTCTTCTTACAAAATTCTAATATGTTGCTCCTAGGCCATTTTCTTCTACACTTTGTGTGGTAGTTACTTGAAAGATTTTGTTTTCATAATATTACTCTTTTGTTTTGTTTTTGCTTATTTCTCTCATCTCTATTGATCTCCTTAATTGTCTCATAAATATTTTTCATACATCATTTTACACATTTTCAAAGTATTGATAAGGTGTGGCTTTGTGTTTATTTCTAAATACATGGTATATGTCATGCAAAAATTACTGCAAATAGCTTTGGTGACTAATTCATCATAATACTCTTGACTTGTAGATAATGTGTGGTTTTAATTTGGGCTGTAAAAATGCATACAATCCACTCAATAATTATCGGGGCGCCTAGGTGGCACAGTTGGTTGAGCGTCTGACTTCAGCCAGGTCACGATCTCGCGGTCCGTGGGTTCCAGCCCCGCGTCAGGCTCTGGGCTGATGGCTCAGAGCCTGGAGCCTGTTTCCGATTCTGTGTATCCCTCTCTCTCTGCCCCTCCCCCGTTCATGCTCTGTCTCTCTCTGTCCCAAAAATAAATAAACGTTGAAAAATAAAAATAAAAAAAATAATAATTATGCTCGTTCTTTTTGTTATGGGGTTTGTGTGCTGAATATTATTGTATACTGTGATCCATAGCAGTGATAGCAGAAATAGTTCTTGAACGCAGTAATAAAATTTAAGTGCATTTATGTTTCTTCTAAAACATGATCTCAAATATAGTAATGTCTGAAGAGTACTGTTAACTCACAATATTATGTTATTTCTTTTTTCAGAAGATTTACACTGTAAATGGGAAATTTTGAGATTTCTTAGAACATTAACTTCAAATACTTTGTTAGAGAATAGCAGTGAGAAGATAGTAATATCTAGATTTTAAAGCTAAGACAAATGCTCAGTAAGTCAAGGCCACTGATAATTTGAATTTTAGACAATAGTGGATCCTTTTACTGAAACACTTTTTTTTTCTGATTATAAAAGTAATACATAACTATTGTACATCCAGTGAAAAAATGGTAAAGTTTTTTGTTGTTGTTGCTCTTTATTAAAAGGAATCTTTAAGTTTACTTTGCCCTGATTATCTAGAAAAGATTAAGGTTAGAGAAACTAATCACAAGCAATGATTTTAAATAATCTCTATAAAATGTGAAATCCCAATAATAAGAGATAGAATAAAATTCTGGTTTAATGTTTACCATCACTTGTTCCCAAACATACAGATTTTCCCCAAAAGAATTTCTCACGTTTTATCTTCCACTGTTTGTAATTCACATTTCACTTAACCATAAGTATTTTTAAATAGTTTACTCTTAGTTTTCTTAATAAATAAGCTCACAGTTTTACATTTATATTAAAGTGAACATCTACTTTTTGCATTTTTTTAGTTTTGTCTTTTCTTCCTTGTTTTACTTGGCTTCTGCCCACCTTTGCATTTGCACTGTCTTCAATCTCAGCAACACCTTCTCAGTGGACTGTTAGGTTAACAATATGTTTTTAGCAGTATCCTTATTTTTCTGTGCTCTCAGATGACCCTGTACTTCTAACTATGTATATATATACATACACTGGCAAAGTTTAGCCAGCTTTTATTATATACGACTTGAATAACCTATTGCAGTTTTTATTCATTGATTTTTCTTTTTTAACAAGTGCTTGTGGAAAGCTAAGTATATTCACTTTTTTTTCTAACGAAGCATATTCTTAATTACTTTTTAATCCATCCTTTGGATGCACTCTTGTTTGTTTAGACAGTCCCCTATTGCTCTACCTTTAGGTTGTCTGCAGTAACGAACATACATTTTTGACAGCGTTTTTGACATTTCCTTTGCATAGATTAGTAGAAATAGTATCTCTAGGTCAAGAGTACAAATGATTGATTGTGTTTATTTTTATTAAAATGAAAAACACCTATAAAAATTAAAATATAAGTGAAACACTTTGATACAAACAGCAGTGTCCAGTCCCTTCAGACTCTCTGGTTAAGCTCTTTTTGAGCAGTTATTTTAATTCTTTCAGCTATTTCTTCCTGTCTTATCTGCATAATGTGCCAATAACACAATTTTGGAATTATTAAGTTTGAATATTATCTATTAATTCCTCTTATGTTAGGTAGAATTTGGCTCACTTGTACCCTCCCTATTCTTTCAATGTTATCCTATAAGGTTTTCATTTAACAGAAACGAGTACGTGCTTTATTATGATTATATAAATATTATATACCACAGCATCAGATCTTTTTTCTATGATATGATTTTTTTGGGCAAAAGGTTTAGTTTTTCAAAGCATTCATATGATGATTTTTTACTTGCTTTTTCTTACTAATGTCCTACGTCTCACATCTGTTTCCATATATTCATGTGAAAGATAATCCATGAGTTCCATTTTTTTTTCCTGGACACTTACCTTCTCAAATATCCATCTTCCTGTTTTATTCTGGACCAATCTATATCATGGTAAGAAATTTTTCCCTGTCACTCATTTATGTTTATGGTTTCTTTCCTCATTTTGCTGTAGCATGCTCTTCAAAACTTTCTAGTAAAGGCTAAATTCAAGGAAAACATTTTGTGTTGCATGCCTAAAAAATGTTCTCATTCTCCATATTTACTTAGTAGTTGGAACAGTTAGGCATAGCTTCATGTTTGTTTGTTTGTTTGTTTAAGTGTTTATTTTTAAGAGCATGCAAGCTGGGGAGAGGCAGAGACAGGGGGACAGAGGATCTGAAGCAGGCTCTGAAGTGGGCTCAGAGCTGACAGTCTTGACAGCAGTAAGCTCGATGTGGGGCTCAAACTCATGAACCCCAAGATCGTGATCTGAGCTAAAGTTGGATTCTCAACTGTCCGAGCCATCCAGGTGGCTTCAGACTTATTTTTAATTACATGATACCTGGCACATAAATGATTTTCAGCCAATAGCTATGGTGGCTAATGAGTTGTAGGACTTGTAACTTGCAGGGAGTTTGAGGTTCTAATTTTGGATGGAAAAGTCTGTAAGTTCTAGAGGACATATATGCTAATTCTGTTAGTACTGGGATTCTTTGTGTGTTAAATATTAGAATTCCAGATTATAAAATTTTTTTTTTTCTCAGAATTTGGAAGGCATTGCTCCACTATCCATCATCTTTTGTTTGCTTGGTTTTTGTTTGTTTGATTGTTTTTGCTATTAAGGGGTTGGTGATATTCTGCTTCTTATTTTTCTCCCTGTGTCCTGATCTTCTTTTGGAAGCTTTTAGGATATTTTAATTTTTTTTCCCAGAAATCTTAAATTGTGTGACATGCTTGATTTTTCCCCATTATTTTGCTGAGTGAATCTTTTAAATTTGGAAATTCATATTATCAATTTCTTGGTCTCTTCTTCATTAAAAATATATTGTTACAAAATTCACTCTGTTGTCTCTGTATATTTGTTCTGGAAGTTTTATTAGCTGAATATATGTGTCCCTAGATTCATTCTTTAAGACTCTTATATTTTCTGAAATGTGTTCTACCTTTTTGTTGTTGTTTTGCTTTCTGGATAATTTTCTTCACTCTTTTTTTTTCTCTTCTAACATATTTCATATTTTAATAACTAAGAGCTATTTCCCATTGTTTGTTTCTATTTTCTATGTTATCTCGTTCTTGATTACAGAAGATATGATAATTCTTATTTAAATATATTTGTTTTTGTTCTTTTCTATATGTTTCTCTGCCCCACTATACATCAGTTTCCTTTTTGTGTTAACTTATTTGGTTTCTAGTTTACATTGGAGATTTTCTGCAATTACAGGTGATTTCTGGAAGTTCCCATTTGAGAGAAAGACCAAAGAGTTCTTGATACATGGACAGTGCATATCACCTAAAAGGGCTCTCAGTGGTCTGGTTAGACATCCAAGTTGCCATTCCATTAGAGGGTCTCTCTATGGCAGTATATAGAATTATTCTTCTAGGGTGGTCCAGATTTTTTGAGAAAAGCTGTTTTCTCCCGGGGGAAACACTCTCTTAGTTTTCAGCATTCTGTAGGCAGAAGTGTAAATTTCCCAGAGAGTCTTACCATTTTAATACTTAGTGATAAATTTAACTTATAATTAACAGGTTTAATTCAACATTTCTCATTCACAACTTTCTGGTATTTGGATGTTTACAATATCAGAACCTATTCCTTATAGTTTTAATAGAAAATTACCATTCCATTTTCTGCCAAGAAGAAAAAGAATTTGGCCATGTACCTATGTGACAAAGTACCTCCAAGTCTTGAGAAACAAACAAATCATTTCTCCTGTGGTATGACCCACCAGAGGACTCTTAGTTGTAGCTTCCTCTGTTCTACAAATGCAATCACCTTATCCACCTCTTCTTTCTTCCAAAAATATATTATAACTGTACCATGATTGATTACTTTTCATTTTGTTTTATTTGCCTTGTTGCCCTTGATATCTATATCTATATCTATATCTATATCTATATCTATATCTATATCTATATAAATTTTAAATGTTTATTTTTGAGAGAGATACAGAGACACAGCACAAGCAGGGGAGGGGCAGAGAGAGAGAGGGAGACACAGAATCCGAAACAGACTCAGGCTCTGACCTTTCAACACAGAGCCCGACACGGGGCTTGGACTCAGGAACGGCGAGACCATGACCTGAGCTGAGACACTTAACTGACTGAGCCACTCAAGTGCCCCATTTATATAGTATTTTTATTTATAAAACTGGGCTGTAAAATTTTCAAGTATGGCATACTTGTTCATTTCAATGAATAATTTAAGACCCTTAATTTAGATTGACATGGTGCTTTCCAGAAATTATATAGACCACCAGCAGTGAATGCAAACTCTCATTTCTCCAGCCCCATGCCCAGATTCACAAAACAAAACAAATCTTTTGGTCAACATGAAAAGCAAGTGTGATATCTTACCCTATTTTACATTTCCCTCCTTTCTAATGTATATGAATATGTATCTCCAGCTTACGGGTTATTTATATTTCTCCTGTTGTCATTTGTCTTTTACTGTTTCTTTCCTATTTTCTTCAAGCTGTTATGACCATTTTTCTTAGTGATTTATAAAATTTCTTTATATATGCAGGGATATAAATCCTTTGACATACTTCTTTTTTGCCATTGATTACTTACTTTTTGAGAACTGGTAGCTTGCTTTCCTTCTGCTTGATTCCTAATTGATATATATACGTTCAGCAGCTGTTCCTTATCATTAATATAACTTTTTCTGTTTTTTCACAGGCAGATCCTTGCAGCAGCCAAAAGAGCTGACCAAGTAGGCCATTTTCTTTGGGTGGGATCAGACAGCTGGGGTTCCAAAATAAACCCACTGCACCAGCATGAAGATATTGCAGAAGGAGCCATCACCATTCAGCCCAAGCGAGCAACAGTCGAAGGTATGGGTTTTAACCATTGTAAAATATGCTAAGAGACTGGTTTGTGCCATGCAGGATGGCTCATTCAGGCGTCTCTTTGAGGATTTGGTATTTTTACATAATGTATGCAGTGTAATTTCAAACTTGTAGCCATGAAGTGCACATTAGGCCATATATCTCGTCTGTTCTTTTCATCGATAGTTCTCTTTTGAAGAGATCATGTGTTTTTATAATATCAAAATTCTTATTTTTTTTTATTGTGGCACCAGAGCTTTCTGAGAGAAGAGCATCACCATTAATAAGTGAAATAATAACACAATCCAAGTGTACATAAGTGAACTGAATTTTTCTGAAAGAATATTTTCCCTTTGCAATGTATCCATTACTTCTACAGCAGAATAACTCTGGGGATTCTTTTCTTTGTTACTTTGTGGAGTGTCTTCCAGCCCCCAGGATCTCACTGCATATCACCTCTCTCAGGCACCAACATCACCTTGCCTTCATGGGTCTCTTTTTTTCTCACTCTCTTTCTCTTGCCTTCCTAAATCATTGCCTCTTTCTTTTCCTTTGCCTTCCTTGCTGCTACAAAGAGTCTTCAAGAGGAAGAATGAGGAGAGGGTGTTTATTGGTATCCTTCTGATCTAACAGAAGTTGCTGATTACTATTTATGTTCTACTTTAATTTGAAAAGAAAAGTTATTTTGAAAAGAAGATACTGTGAAGAAAAGGAACTCCTCCACTGGTATCCTGCTTTGTGTTTCTTTTCCGGTGGACCGTGTCTCCAAAGATTCCCTAAAACATGCTTGCTTTGCACGTTAAAAAAGCCTCTATCCTCTCATTCAAAAAGGGATCAAATATTTGCATTTCTTTCTATTCTGTCTCCACTCCAGTATAATTAATTATTCTCCCCAGAAGACTGCATGGTCTATGGAGACCTTTTTAAACAAGCCAGGTTGTGGTTCAGTCACTGTTGCCTTTCTGTGTTATCTGGGGGAGATAAAGATCCCATGAGTCACCCATGTGTTCATTGGGAGGCTTTGAATTCATTTCATTCCCCAGTACGTGTCCTGAGAAGATTGCTTATCTTACAACACAGACCAATGCATTTGCAGATGGGTTGCAAAAATAAAAGATAACATTTTAACTATCTCTACTCCTTTTCACTAAAAATTTTGAGTATCCACCATATGTCTTGCTCTGTTTTGAAAGTTGAAAAACAAGATGAGGACAAAATCCTTACTTTCAAGGCATACAGAGCTGAGAGAAGGTGTCAAAAATAGCCATTGACTGAGTAACATGAGAAACACTGTAAATGCAATATGGAATCGATACCACAGGGTACAAAGGAGATACTGTGGAAGTTTCTCTGAGTGGTGGTGTTGCAGTTGGGGATACTCCTGAGAGGAGCTAAAGTCATGACTTGAAATGTATCAGGCAGGTGAGGAGAAGAACACCATCCACCCCCAACCCAGGGACAGAAACAGAAGAGTGAAGGAGCAGGGCATGCTGGAATAACAGTAAATAATTCATTCTACAGCACAACGCTGAAATCCTGAAATCCTTATGGTTCTTTAAAAATGTTCCCACTTACAGGGCATTGGGACAACTCTTTTCTCTCCTAGAGTTCCAGTCACTGCACTATTGGCCTAATTAACTCCTAATTCTGTCCTTTAGGACTTTGCTCAGACATTAATTTTCCTTGGAAGCTACATGTGACCATTCCACCTCAGCCAGGTTTGGGTTAGACACCCTTCTGTGGCATCCTTCATGACCCCTACCATTGTAGCATCTCTTTACTTGTCTCTGTCTAGAAACATATCTGTTATGTATGCCCTGCATTGTGTCCCCAGCACCAGTACCCCTTGGCCTGTATATTGAAGATACTCAAACAGATTTTTAAGTGTTTGGATGCTGAGATGGGTGGAGGAATCACAGACCACCTGACATCCTGCCATAAAATATGGCAGGGAAACGGGCCAGAGTTGGATTATGAAGGGTCTTGAAATTATGCTAAGGAAAGTGTTCTTTATTCTAAAAGTCTGGGCAGTGTTTGGAAAGTAGAATGTGATCAAAGGTGGTTAGAATGTTCACTCAGGTGATGTTATGGAGAAGTGAAGTGTAAGAGTCAGGTGAGAATGAAAGCAAGTAAGGAATGAGTGAGGTCCTTTCTTCCTTGGCTGTAGATGCCTCATGACATGGATGCCTATACTCCATGGTTACTAGCTCCAGTTTCATGATATTTAGGGAAATTATTAAGTATCTTGAAGTTTTTATCAATTCTTGAAAAAAAATTTCCCGCTGTGTATTTAGGGATACACAAAGTTCTCTTTTTTTGGTTGGGGAGAGGGGTGATACGCAAAGCTCTTAAATCAAACACAAAACAACATTCTAGATCTGAAAAAAACATATTTATATCTACATTTGTATCTATATCAATGTCTATATCTATACCTATGCCATTTATATCTATAGCTCTCTTTTGGGGAGGGGTTGTTCCAAACAATGAATTGAGAGAGAGATATTGTTAAAATTGGAACACGGTAGGGCAGCAACTCTTTATACAAAACTCTCTGCTCCTAACCAGATAAAAATGAGGATTCTCTCTCTCTCTCTCTCTCTCTCTCTCTCTCTCTCTCTCTCTTTGGCTGCTGTGTGTGGCTTATGTCTAGCCATATTGTCTATGTGCATTGCTACAAAGAACAGACTAGAGTTGCTCACTTAGAAGATGAGACATCAAGATTGTCACTGTGCATTTATAGTGACACACTCCTAAAGAAGTGCAAAAAGAAATGCATTTGCTTGCACTAAGGTTTGTAAAGCAAGCTATGAAATATCCCAAATGAAACTAATAAAATGGAGAATATTCTGTATCAGCAAATAAGTTGTCCTCTCCTGTCTAATGTTTCTTTTTTCTTTTTGATAAATATCCCATATTGATTTCTACTGTCGTGGAACATCCTCCAAATATTTATAATACTCCTATATCCCTGTATCTTTGTGTTTTGTAATGTTGTATGTACAAATGCAAACAGGAAAAAGGCAATCAATAATCAACATGTTTCTTTTCTTTAGATTTATATTTTGAACATGTTCAGCAAAGATCTGAATTTTTGGCTGGTCTTTTCTCTATCTGCATGAATAATTAACAATAAATTGCTTTAGGCAAAATTGCTAGCAAGCACATGGCCTCTGTGAGAGTAGTGCTCATCTTCTTTTATCTTCTATCTGTATTTATTCTCCATTTATAGAAGAAAGGGCTTCTGTGTTTGCTAGCCAAGTGTGTTATTCTTCCCCCTTTCAATTTGATGTTGATAGGAATTGTGCCCGGGAAAGGTCGGCCATGGCCCTGATCGCTGCCCAACACTCACAGGATATCTGGAGAACGTCTCCACAACTTGGCAGCTCTCCTCCAGCTCCTGAGCCAAAACACTTCTGTAATTTTCAGTGTCTCTGAATTGTCTGATGAGCCAAGGGATCTCTGGCATTTTCCTCTTTTCTGTTGCCCCATTAACTAGGATTTTCTGTCATCCTTTCCAGCCCCCAACAAGTCCTCAGAGCAAAAAATGTCCATGTTGCTTTCAACTCTTTGCCCTACAAAGTGCTCTGCTTCTCTGAGAATAGGCTGTCCAAAGCAGCCTCTAATTATAGTCAACAGGGATTGTGGACCAGTATCTTTTCATCTCTGCTATAATCATTAACATTAGGGAGCTAGTGTAATGAAGGGTGGATTTTCAAAGCTAACTATAATGGCTCTGACTATTGGTGATGTTTTCAAATGTGTCTGTGGAACAGCTTGGTTCCTGAATTATATCTGAAATCTATGTAGGAGAGACAAAAAATGCTCTGGACCTGGCATAAAAAGTTGGTTATTTCATGCTTTTTTAATTCAAGACTGAAATGAATTCTTTATTTTTCCTAAAACTGGAGATCAAAGCTATGAAGAGCTAAACTAAAATATTTCTGGCTCCAATTTAGATGTGTCCTACTTTAGCCTTCCTTGATTACCTAGAATGTTCCACACATATCACAAGGTTTTGTAGGTGAATGGCAGAAAATGACAAGAAAGAAAACATTGCCTTAAACCACAGTGCTATTTCTGAGCAATGCATATGCCTTTTAGAGCTATAACTGGTTTAATAAGAGAGCAATGAGAGTTTTGCATGTTCAGTGTCATGACAATTGGTTCATTGAATCTTTTATAAATACTGGTAAACTCTAGCAGGGTATCAGGCACCAACCTAAACAGTGAGATATAGCAAGTGACAGTCTAGACCAGGTCCTTGCTCTCATTAGTTGCCTACTTAATTTAGAAGTGACAGGTGATTTAAAAAAAAAGTATAAACAAGAAAATATCATATTAGAATAATTTTACATTTTTCCCCTAAAAACCAGCTTGCAAATTATGGAGATACGAAGGAGGAAGAGAGACCAGGACACAATACAGGTCCAAACAAAGATTGGGAGAATGTGGGTGCAGGTCAGTGGCTCAAGCCTCTGTAGCCTACTCTAGATTCCTGGCTCATATCCATAACAGATTCTTTCAGTGCTTAAAATCCACCAAAGTTTCCCATTTCCCTATTTCTTACTTCTCTGGAAAATAACTTTTTCTTCAAGACAGATCAAATCATTAGTATTTTCAAAAGACTTCCTGCTTTTCTCAGAGTTAGTCTACCCTGCAAAAGCAAACTCATTGCTCCCAAGTCTAAAATGTGCTACATGCCCCCTTTCCTGAAAGCACCAAACACACCAGGCTCACCTGTAGCACTTACAACTAGAATCTGAACCTTAAGGGCGGTGCCTACCACTCATGGCTTCCTTGAGATTATCCATCTTGCACCTCTTGCATTCTTTGTATGTCTTGCCTTTTTTTCAAGTTTGGAGAGACTATCTGGGCAGCACTGGCCCTGTGGCTTAATTAGGTGACTTGCTGGAATGTTCCAAATACACAAGGGAAGCCTCAGCTCTGACTCCTCAGAAAGTAGGAAGGCACAGGTAAGGCTGTTTGCCTTAGACACTCCATGGGCACTTCCTTTCTGAACTGTACTGTTTCTACTCATAGAACAGACAGAGAGAGATGGTGAGCAGATCATGGGTGTGACAAGAATAGGTATGTGAAGAAAAACACCATCTCATTTTTTATCTTGTGTTGTTTAAATTAGACATTGTTGGCCTTGAGCAAGTGGTAAGAAATGTAAACAGAGAAATCTCAATTGAAAGTAACTAAGGAGAGCTGAGAACAATTCACTTTTTGTGTATAAAGTCCCAGGTCTGGGGCCATGCCTTTTCCTGTCTCATAGGATAGACAATTTCTTTCTCTTTACTTTATTTTTTTTAGGAAGATTTTTCTTTTTTTCTTTTTTTTTTAATATATTGAAATTTTTAGTTAACATACAGCCCAATATTGGCTTCAGAAGGAGAATTGAGTGATTCATCACTTACATACAACACCCAGTGCTCATCACAACAATGCCCTTCTTAACATCCATCACCCATTTAGCCCATCTCCCACCCACTTCACTCCATCAACCCTCTATTTGTTCTCTACTGTTAAGAGTCTCTTGTTGTTTGTTTCCCTCCCTTCTGTTCCCCCCTTCCCATATGTTCATCTGTTTTGTTTCTTAAATTATACATATGAGTGAATTAATATAGTATTTGTCTTTCTCTGATTGACTTATCTCACTTAGCACAATACATTGTAGCTGCATCCACATCATAGCAAATGGCAAGATTTTATTCTTTTTTGATGGCTGAGTAATATTCCTGTGTGTGTGTGTGTGTGTGTGTGTGTGTGTGTGTCAAACTACCAAAACAGAAAGAGAAAATTTGAACAGATTCATTATCAGCAAAGAAATTGAATCAGTAATCAGAAATCTCCCAAGATACAAGAGTCTTGGGCCAGATGGCTTCCCAGAGGATACATGCTTTCTTAATGGGCTTCGCTTAACTGACCACCAATAATTTCCTAACAAGTGAATATGTAAACCAAAAAGAATGTATCCATTCTGTTTGCATGATATGCTGTCTGATGTCCCCAGTACCCTGAACACTCCCCGTTAATAATCGGATCCCTAGTATGTCCCACCAGTTTAATTTTTAGCTCTCAGGAATAGCTATTTTTGATTCTAAATGTATTTACTGCAGTAATATGTATTACCATAATTATTTCATGTAATGAAAATCATATAAACCAATGAAGTGAGTGCAGAGAGAGTAAAAGAGAATGAGAGATGCTATTTCAAAGAAGATACATCTGAGTTCCTTGGAAAGATTTGATAAGTTTGTAACTGTTAGTTGTGGGCTAAATTTGGTGGAAATTTTTAAAGGAAATCATAAACACTAGAAACATACTGCACTTAACTACTGGTCAACTACCTTCAAGTTTTTATTTCACTTTAAAGACCACAAAACTGAATTTTATTATAGTTGATTTTTTTTCAAGATTATAACAGGGAGGCCAAATGGGTGATGTATATTTGGAAAAAATTTTCATGATCATACACCAGAAGATTGGCAAGTGAGTGTGTGTGTGTGTGTGTGTGTGTATGGATGGATTTTGAGTCAAAATATTTGATATATTTATGTATTTTTAATGATTCTTTGCCAAGATATAAATGTTTTATTAATTGACCTACCTTGGGTCTCAATAATATTTAACTATTATTTAATTATAAAGTTTCCAATATATTTACATTTGGGCTTTCCCTTTCCTAGGACTTAAGTTTTTCACCTGTAGGTGAAAATTTTCAACTCTATCATCCCCAAAGCGTCCTTCATTGTGAGAGTGATTATCTGTTATTTCTGCCTACCCTGCATCCATTCTCTACACTTGTTACAGCCCCCACATTCTCACCTGCAGAGCCCCACACTCTACTTACTGTCAGCTCATGTGACTCAGGTGACACTGATTCAAAACCTTGACTCAGAGATAAGGCGTGGAGTTCATATCACACCCCTGGCTCCCCATGTCTGGATCAGGACTTCGCATGTTTACCAACTATAGACTCCTGTTACTTGTATAAGATCCGTCAGAATGGGCTTCTGTAACTTACAACTCAAATGACTTAACAAATATGATTGCATATTAGGACAGTCTGATGCCAGGCCTTTTGTTAAATCTTGTATCTTCTCTGAGTTACATCCTTTCCAAGTGCTATTTACCTCACATGGATGTCCCTTTTGAATTATTCTCCCCTTCTTTATCCCTCTCTTGTGAAATCTATATATTCTTGTCTTATGAGACCATTAGTCTCATCAACCCTATGATGTTTTCCTTCCCTTGTCGCCTGAGCCTTATTCCTAATCCCATTATCTCAGCCATGCAGTGGCTATTCTGTTCATGAAGCATCTTCACATATAATCAGTTATTCTAAGTTATATATCGCAGAATGTTGATGAAGTCTAAGTGATGGCTTCAGATATTCCTGAGAAATACTGATGAACTATCAGATCGCTCTCCCAAAATCTAATTGTTTCAGAATTGAGCAGACCTGTGAGAGAGAATCCCTTCTAAAGGAAGAATGACAAAATTAGTCTGATCCAGTAAGAAAGTCTTAGTTGTCAAAAGAAAGAGACCAAGTTATTCTTCCCAGGCCAGAACCCATTGAATTCACACATGATTTCCATAGGGAACAGTCAGACTCTACAAAAAAAAAAAAAAAAAAAAAAAAAAGTCTCAGTTGGATAGACTAAGCTACACTGTGGTGACCAACTCTCAGTAACTAACACAACAACAAATAGTACTCACCCATGTGAAGTACTCTCTGACTCTAGGAGACATTGCAGGGTAGTTGGCCTCCATGTATTTGCTTAGCCTTCTAGGCTGTTTCTATCTTATGGCGTATCCATATCAATACATTCTGTGCTGTGTTGCCAAAAAGAAAGAGTGGCACATTCACAAACTATTCTTAAATGCCTTTATTTTGAAGGGATGTGCTTTATTGCAACCTTAACTTCTTTGGCCAAAGCAAGTCAAAACAAGTTCTCTCTTCAAGAGAAATTCTGCTGAATATTGCTGAAACTAATTCGTATCCATCTCAAGTTCCATTTTCCTAAAAACTTTGTCAGCCATTGGGACACTCATAGTAATACCTTGGAATGTCCTAACAGGAGTCCAACATATGGAGAGAATAGCATTCTCTGCTACTTTGCCCCAGACCTCTGAATAGCTTTGACACCATGTGCACTGCCTTGGCAGCAATGCAAAGCAGGGGATCCTGGTGTTACTGAAAAACATGATGCTTGGCAGAGCTCTGGAAGTTCCACTGAACCCAGAAGATATCCAAAGGAAAACAGTGACTCCTAGGAAATAGTAAGATATTTGACAGACTTGTTTGTGAGAATGTATGTGATACCCTTGAAGATAATGTGCATGAACCACATAGGAAAGTGTCAGTGGGGCTTGTGAGGGCCTAGATAATGTGACTCCATTTATTCCTGCAGTCTGTGAGGTTTGAGAAAATTCCAGTTACCTCCGAGAATGCAGATTTGTAATTTATGGCATATGCTCTTAACTCTTGAAACAACAGTCATTCTTTCACCCTTCTTTTTGGCCAGAAGGGTGGAAGCCTCCTCATTCTGTGAAGGTTTAAAATGCCAACTGTTCACTTACCCACGTCTCCCTGCATTTATGGGATGAGCAGGTGAAAACATTTTCTGAAGGAGGCTCTCAGAAATATTTTCCTCTCTCGAAAAAAAATGCATGCTACTATAGCAACTATCTAACTTATTTATTATCCAAATCCAGGACAAATTAGAAATAAAAGAGGTGATAAATTGCAATTGTCCCAGGCAAAGCAGAGTATGTGCCCATCCCTCTCACAAGGAGAAAAATCCCTGCCTTCCCTTTTTCTTGTGTTTGTCATGTTATTTTGTGAGGACAGGATACTTGTAATGATGGCAGTCCCCTTAATGAGAGAAGTGAATGACAACTGAGGAAAGCTAGGAGACAGATGGAAAACCTGGGTCCATAATGACTTAAATTGTTGAAACAATCCTGGAATTATTTACCTCAGGATTTCTTTTCATGTGAGAACAATTACCCTTTATCTTTAAGCCACTGTTAAGCTAGATATTTTGTTACATGCAGCCTAAGGTAATCTTAATCATGCATCTGTCTTATTCACTTCTGTAGACCCAGCATTTTCAAAAGGCCTGTAAAGGAAATGACGGTCATAAATATTTGTTGAATAAATAGATTTTATAAAATGATGCTTTTTAAAAACACATTATGTTTTTAGAGCAGTTTTAGGTTTACAGCAAAACCAAGAGGCAGGTACAGATATTTCCCACTTACTCTTGCCCCAACATATGTGTAGTCTACCCTATTATCGCTATCACTCAGCAAAGTGGCACATTTTTTTTCCAGTGATAAACCTACCTTGACCTAAAATAACCACCCAAAGTACATCATTTACCTTAGGCTTCACCCTTGGTGTTGTATATGCTGTGGGTTTGGAAAAATGTATAATGATATATATTTATCATAATAATATCATACAGAGTATTTTCACTGCCCTTAGTACCCTTTGTGTTCTGCCTATTAATCCCCCCCCCCCACACACACAAGCAACCACAGATCTTTTATTATCCCCATAGATTTTCCTTTTCTAGAATGTTTTATCACTGGAATAATAATACTAAGTAGACTTTTTAGATTGGATTATTTAAAATTTTTTTTTCAATGTTTTTATTTATTTATGGGACAGACAGAGACAGAGCATGAACGGGGGAGGGGCAGAGAGAGAGGGAGACACAGAATCGGAAACAGGCTGCAGGCTCCCAGCCATCAGCCCAGAGCCTGACGCGGGGCTCGAACTCACGGACGGTGAGATCGTGACCTGGCTGAAGTCGGACACTTAACCGACTGCGCCACCCAGGCACCCCTAGATTGGATTATTTAACTTAGTAATATGTATTTAAGGTTCATCCATGTATTTTCATGCCTTGGTAACTCATTTCTTTCTAGTGATGACTAATATTTTATTGTCTGGATGTACCACAGTTTATGTATCCATTCAACTACTGAAGAACATCTTGATTGCTTCTAAGGTTTGGCAGTTATGAATAAAGCTGCTATAAACATCCATGTGCAGGATTTTTGTGGACATGTTTCCAACTGCTTTGAGTAAATACTAAGAAGCTTAATTGTTGGAATGTATGGTAAGACTATGTTGTTTTGAAGAAACTGTGGAATTGTCTCACAAAGTGGCTATACCATTTTATATTCCCTCCAGCAATGAATGAGTGTTCCTGCTCTTCTTTGTCCCTCCCAGAATTTAGTGTTGTCAGTGTGCAAGAGTTTGGCTATTCTAATAGTGCTATCCCACTGTTGTTTTAATTTCAATTTCCCTGGTGATATATGATATGGAGCATCTTTTTGTGCACATATTTATGTCCATATATTTTATTTGGTGAGGTGTCTGTTAAGGTCTTTGGCCATTTTTTAAATCAGGTTCTTTGTTTTTTTTATTGATGAGTTTTAAGTGTTCCTTATATATTTTTGGTAAGAACTTTGTATCAGATTCATATTTTGCCAATATTTTCTTCTACTCGGTGGTTTGTCTTCCATTTCTCTAAATATTTTCTTTGCTAGAGCAGAGGTTTTTCATTTTAATGAAGTCCCGTTTATCAGTTGTTTCTTTCATGGATTGTTACTTTCATGTTGTATCTTAAAAGGCATCACCATACCTAAGGGCGTCTAGAATTTTTCCTATGATCTCTTCTAAGAGTTTCAAAGTTTTGTGTTTTACATTTGGGTCTTTGATCCATTTTGAGTTAGTTTTTGTGAAGGGTGTTAGTTTGTATCTAGATGTGATATTTTGCATGTAGATGTCCAATTGAACCATTTGTTGATGAGGCTATATTTGCTCCATTGTCTTGCTTTGCTCCTTTGTCAAAGATTATATTTATGACAGACTATTTCTGGGCTCTGTATTCTATTCATGATTTTTTGTCTATTATTTCACAGATACCATATTGTCTCAATTACTATAGCTTTATAGTAAGTCTTGAAGTTGGGTAGAGTCACTCTTCCAGGTTTTTTCTTCTCCTTCCATATTCTGCCAGGTATTCTAGGTCTTTTGCCTCCCCATATCAATTGTAGAATCAGTTTGTCAATATCCATAAAATAACTTGCTGGGATTTTTATTGGGAATGCATTATATTGGGATTGCATATCTATAGATCGCATTGGAAAGAACTGGCATCTTGACAATATTAAATCTTCCTATCTATGAATGTGGAATATCTCTCCATTGTTGTGGTTCTCTGATTTCATTTATCAGAGTTTTATAGTTTTATTCATACAGATCTCATACCTATTTTATAGATTTATACCTAGTTATTTTTGAGGCGCTAATATAAATGTTATTGTGTTTTTAATTTCAAATTTCACTTTTATATTTTTGTTTTAGAGGGAAGCAATTGATTTCTATATATTAACCTTTTATTCTGCAACTTTCTTATAAATGTTTACGAGTTCCAGGAGGTTTTTGTTATGGTGGTTGTTGATTCATTTGATTTTCTACATAGATGATCATGTTATCTGTGAAAGAGGACACTTTTATATTTTTCTTCACTATTTATATAACTTTTAATTCCTTTTCTAGCATAATTGAATCACCAAGGAATTCTAGTATGGTGTTGAAAATGAGTAGTGTGGGGGACAACCCTTGCTTTGTACCTTATTGTGGGGAAATTTTGAGTTTTTCAGCATTAAGTATGTTAGCTGTAGGGTTTTTTTTGTAAATATAATATCTTTTAAAATATATGTAGTCTGGGGGCGCCTGGGTGGCACAGTCGGTTAAGCGTCCGACTTCAGCCAGGTCACGATCTCCCGGTCCGTGAGTTCGAGCCCCGCGAAGGGCTCTGGGCTGACGGCTCAGAGCCTGGAGCCTGTTTCCAATTCTGTGTCTCCCTCTCTCTCTGCCCCTCGCCCGTTCATGCTCTGTCTCTCTCTGTCCCAAAAATAAATAAACGTTGAAAAAAAAATTTTAAATATATGTAGTCTGTAAGATAAGTCATGTCACTGTAGAGTAAAAGTTCAGATAGTCAAGAATGCTTGTTGCTTTCATTGTATATGCCTATATGTATCACCCTAAGTAATATTATCTTAAGTATTATTATTAAGTGAAGTCATTTCATAAGACTTTGTATAAGAATTATAAGTTATATGAAAATATCCAATGCCAGAATTACCCATGAAGGAAAAATGTAAACTAGAGAATGCTCTTAGACTTGTGAAATCAGAACAGCGTGTGTTTCATACAGGCAACAAAATTGTAAAACAAGGGGGAAGGATTTATTATTGCAAAGAAATACACTTCCATTTTGAAATTATAAATGTGTAAATGTTGACAACCTAATTTTAATTTTGATTGGAAAAAGCAGAATGTGAAAGTATATTAATAAACATGTTTTGGGGTCAAGGAAATATTATACCAATAATATTACTAAGGACTTCACTGGATTATCACTTTCTACACTATGGAGATTATTTCTTTAAATAAATAATGACTGTTATGTGATCTTTGCCCAACTGAGAACTGATTGTAATGTATTCTCAGGGTTATAGACTGTTCATCCAACTGTGTTACTACCAAATTTCCTCCCTGAGTTATCACTTATAGGAACTGTCACTTTATAAATGTACCTCTCTTTTTCTTTACCCGCTCCCAAATTACTTTTTATTTTATAGCATCATCACTAATGTTTCTTTATATTACATAACTGTAGTAGGATGTAGAAGAGACCATTTATTGTCAGTTAATGTTAACAAATCTTGACTGTCTGCTATATTGAAGGTATTAGTTAGGTACTGGTAGCCAGAAAAGAAAGATCCTTGCCCTCGTGGAGATTATGCACTCACAGAGGGGAACAGATAATAATTAACAGACATAATAAATAGGTAAATAAAAAATATTAGCAGGAAATAAATTATATAAGTTCTGTCTCTTCATTGATATTCTCATTTTGTCCATTCATCATTCTCCTGCTTTTGTTTAGTTCTTTGTCCACGGTTTCCTTAGCTCTTTGAGTATTTTTAAGACAATTGACTTAAAATCCTTTTCTAGTAAGTTAAAAATGTCTAGGCTTCCTAAAGCATAGTTTCTGTCCTTTTTTTCTTTGAATGGTCTATAATTTACTATTTATTTGTAACTTTGTGATTTTGTTGTTGTTGTTCAGAACTGAAAATTTGAATATTATAATGTGATAACTCTGATCATCAGATTCTAAATCTTTTCTATGGTTTGATATTATTCATTATGGAAGGCTGCAGCTGTTGGTTTGCTTCATGAATTTTCCAAACATGAAGACTGTATTCCTTGTCATGTGTGGTCAGTAAAGTGCCTGCTCTATTACCTTGTATTCAGCTAGTGTTTTCGCAGAGTTCTTTGAATGCCAGGGGATAAAAAACAAACAAACAAAAAAACAAAAAAAAATGCCTTTCATGGTAAATTAGTTTGTTTGGGCTCTCATAGAAAAGCCCTGCAAAATAGATGGCTTAAGCTGGAGCAATTTATTGTCTCACAGTTCTAGCGGCTAGAAGTCCAAGATCATGGTTTTGGCAGGGTTGTTTCTTTTCAGAGGTATGAAAGAAATCTGTTTCATGCCCCTTTTGTAGTTTCTGATAATTTGCTGAGAAAGCAAGCATTCCTAGGCTTGCTTTTATTTTTCACATGTTTTCCCTGTTTGTCTCCCTGTCCCACTTTTCCTTTTGTATAAGGACAGTGGTAATATTGGACTATGGTTTACCCTAAAGACCTCATCTTAACTAATTATATCTGTAGTGGTCTTATTTTCAAATAAGGGTATCTGTGAGTTACTGGTTATGAACTCACCAAATAAATTTTGACAGGATCCTATTAAAACATACCACCCAGTCTTGTGGGTTGGCTCTGTTCTGGGGAAATACTTCAAGGCTTAACCAAGCCATGTATAATTCTGCCTTAACATTTTCTTTCTTTCTTTCTTTCTTTCTTTCTTTCTTTCTTTCTTTCTTT
>NW_024412414.1:7232720-7347000 GCF_014898765.1 Herpailurus yagouaroundi | reverse complement strand
TTTCTTTCTTTCTTTCTTTCTTTCTTTCTTTCTTTCTTTCTTTCTTTCTTGTTTATTTATTTATTCTTGAGAGAAAGCATAAGCAGATGAGGAGAAGAGAGACAAAGAGAGCACAAGCAGGGGAGTGGCAGACAGAGAGGGAGACACAGAGTCTGAAGCCGGCTCCAGGCTCTGAGCTGTAAGCACAGAGCTCAACGTAGGGCTTAAACCCACAGACCATGAGATTATGACTTGAGTCAAAGTTGGGTGCTCAACTGACTGAGCCACCCAGATGCCTGTGCCTTAACCTTTTCCTCCTGCATGTTGAGCCTAGAGATTAGCCAAAGATGAGAGATTAAGGTCTCAGGTATTTCCAGGGCACCCATTCTGCCCTCTCTTTTGTTTTGTTTTGTTTTGTTTTGTTTTGTTTTGTTTTGTTTTGTTTTGTGTTTTGTTTCATTTGTTTGTTTTTGTGGTTTTCTAAATTCCCAGGGCACACAGGCACTTGTGAATGTTTTAATTTACCAAAGAAATTTGCTTTTCAGATTTTTCTCCTAGGGTTTAGGCTGTCTATTGTATGCTTCAATTATAATTTTTAGCTCTAGATGCCTGTGGGCTTTTCATTCACTTTATAATGATTAAGAACACTATTTACCTCATTCCCACACTTAATGATTTCCAAGTTAGGCAAACAGAGACTATTAAGTTGTTTTAATCCTTCAGGTACCCCCCAGAAAGGTTAGAATAAAGAAACACAACACTTTTCTAATAAGGTCTGCTCTGCTTTCTTCCCAGAACCAAGTACAAGGGTCTCACTCCAGGAATGCAGGCTGTGGCCTTCAGGCTGTCCAGACTGCCATTGAGATAGGGAGTGGATGAGAAAAAAAGCAAATAAAAAAGCCACAAAGCTTTCCTAACATTGTAAAGTTGTCTTTTTTTCTTGATTTTGCATTCACTTGGTTGCTGTAAACCTTTCGGTGTCTTCCAGAGTTCTGACAAAGTTGGTCTTGATAGTTTCTGATTATTTTTGGTATTTCTTTGGAGGGACAAGAGTTTACAACTTCCATAGAAAACAATGTAGTTGTTCTGGGGGAGGAGCATGCCTGGTGTATGTGAGAAAAAGGAATTTGATGAGGCTGGAACAGAGTGAGGAAGAAGAAGATGAAGTCAAGAGGTAATGGGATGGTCAGATAATATAGGGCCTAGCAGGCCATTGTAAAGATTTTGCCATTTATTATGAATAAAGTAGAAGACCTTTGCAGGATTTGAGCACAAGAATAGGATGATATGTCCTCCATATTAAAAATATAATACTGTTGGGTTGAATATAGAATATAGAGAAATAAGGATAAAGTCTAAAAGACTGGTTGTGATGCTATTACAGTAGACTAAGTGAGAGATAATAGTAGGGTGAACCAGGGTGGTAGCATTGAAGGTAATAAGTGTTCCAATTTAAAATATTATTTGAAAACAAAGTCAATAAGATTTTAGACAGAAAAAGAGATGAATCTCTAAGAGTGATTGCAGAGTTCTTTACTTACACAACAAATGCAAGAGATGGAATTGTCATCAGCTAAGATAGGGGAAATTGTCAGTAGAGCAGGTTTTAGGGAAACAAACAAGATCCATTTTGGATGTGCTGGATTAGAAATACTTAGACATCCAAGTAAAAATATGAAATAAGCAATTCATTATAGGAACCTGGAATTTAAGAGAGACTTCTGGAAACCTCTTAATTTTCTGGATTAATTACAGTATAGATGGCTTTTAAAGAAACATTTTAGAGAATAATAAGAAATTATAAAAATAGTGATTGCTAGAATATTTTAACATGAAAAGTCAGGGAAAAGGAGAAATTAGATTGACTAGTGAGTTTGGGAAAGAATAACATGACCATGGTTTTTTGGAAACAAGACAATATTTCAAATCAAGACAGTATTTCAGAATACAGGAATGTCATCAGCTTCATCAAAATACTACTCTTCAGTCAGGCTTAACCATTCAGTTTGACAAAATGGAGTTCATTGGTGAATTCTGACAAATTGTTACCTTTGAGTGGTATTTGCAAAACCCCGGATGAAATTAGTTTAGGATGGTATTATAGCAGTGTGTCTGTTGTTAATGAATACCATCCCATAGAATCTCCAGCAACCTCTCCCCAGATTTATTACCACAGACCTAAAGGAAGGAGGGTGTGGTCACCTAAATATTTGGAATATCTTCAAAGGACATGCCATTATAAATGGAAATGACATAAAAGTTTAAGACATGTAATAATCCTACCTCTAGAATGTGAAGCTATTTTTATATCTGAGGCCATGTTATAACATATAGATAGAGCAAAAACCTTAGAGGAACTTACCAAGGCAGGTATTTACTATCTTAACACCATGATGAGTTTACTAGTAGGCATTTATTTCATACACTTGTATTTTTGGCAGATACAAAAATAATTAGTGAGAAGTGCTACAGCCCTAGTGTTCTCTGATTATATACTGCAAAAAAAAAAAAAAAGTATGTGAGTGTGTGTCTGAGTGTGTGTGAGTGTGTGTAATGTAGACAGAAAGAACTAGCTGTGAGGGAGCTGTCCTGCTGTGAGGGAGCACCCAGGGAAGACAATAAAGAGATAAAAATCACAAGTGTAGTAAAGTTTTAGAACAGTTGTAGATTGTAAAATAGGCCAAAATCATTTTTGAAAATACCCATCTTGAAATACCATCAGAAAACAATGAAAGTATGGGAGGAGATGTTGAAGAAGGCAAGCAAGAAAGGGAATCTGGGAAAAGGGTGATCTGAAATTGGAAGTTCAAGGAAGGAAAGAAATGTATATGTTGTGTAAGGAGAGGGAAAAATCACAGATATCCTAACACTTTGAAAATCTCTATCTTTTAAATTGAGCTGTCCAAAACCAACTTTTCTTCTCTTTCCAGAACAATAGCTATTTATTTCCTTAACAGAAGGCAAAGGAAACACTTTCTGTCTGTGTTCACCATTTAGGAGAGCGTTGACTTGGTGCATTGCCTAGAAGAAGATGGTTAAATAACGACCCAGAGAAAGGATTCGCTTTTTTGCCACCAGTGGGGTCATTGCAGGAGCCTACAGACTCCACTAAAGGCTGTGAAGAGATGCACCTAGTGGAGTTAAAAAGTGCCATTAGTTTGGATTGAGTGTGAACAGAAACACTCGAAACTATTAAATGCCGAGCTGACTATGAAAGCAAAGCAGTAGTAAGAATTTAAATGGTCATTAAGTTAGCCAAATGGATGGAAAGCAGAAAAATCATTTACAAAAATTGAGAGGTTGAAGGGGATTCTTTAATGTTCTTAACAAAAATTAGATGTTTGTTAATCTCTCTTCATTTTGAGAAAAAGAAAAAAGACCCCGCTAAATCAGATAAGGGATTTTTCAGGCTCAGTATGTATGACATTAGGTGTGTGCTATTAGGTTAATTGGAATTTTCGAGTTAAAATAACCTTCTTCTAACTTTAAATAGAAACTTGTTTTTTTTTCCTCTTAGTTGTAAAAGGGGATGTTTTGCACAGCTTCCTAAGCACTAAGTCTACTGTGCTATTTTTAATTTGACTTGGAAAATTACTTCCCTAACCTCTAATGCTCAAACCTCTTTAATATTGCTAAAATTGCTGACTACTTTCTCTTAGAATTCACAGTTCAGACAAAAATACCACTTTGTCCTGTTGAAGTTTAGGAAGTTTTGGCAAGAGACATAGGGGCACCCCAACCTGTGATGTATTTTGAAGACCCTTCGTTAAACATATCTTCAACAAACTTAGTTGGGTACAGACTAGAAATTCTGATAGATTCTAGGGATAAGAAGTATGATACCATCCCTTTAATATGCTCATGGTGTATTTGAAGAATCAGAAAAAAGATATCTGACTGTCTTAATGGCAGAGGATGAATTGAGCTCATAGGGATAATCCCAGGGTCTGTGTGAACACCAGTAGGTAGAGGGTATTAACCGACAAGTGTAGGTGTCAAAAGAAGTAATATTTAAAGAACAAATAATAGTTAACCTAGTAAATAAGAGGTAGAGGGCTTCTGTTTAGTGACAGCAGAATTTATAAGGGAGCTAAAGTAGCAACTAGTATTTCAACATGTTAGAACAAACCGAAGAGCTTGAAGGGGTTTGAATGAGTGATGTAGAGACTGGAAGGGACCCAATCACAAACAACATCCTGGACATGCTTTCTTAAAGACCTGCAGCAAAATGGATCAATCTGAAGCTTTGAGATGTTTGTCCCAGGATCTGATGTCAACATAGAGCTCAGAATGATCTTTCTTAGATTTGTTACGGACACCAAAATGTATCCTCAGAGAACCAAGAATGTCCATGGTGTAGCAAAAGGGTCCACATCTGACTGGCTATTTGAAGGTATTTAGTTCCAGCCTGACTGAAGCTACTAGTCAATGTTACACAAAACCCAACAAGCTTCTTTCACTTATTATGGCTAATGAAAAAACTGACCATTCTTGTTTTCTCATTGTTCTTTACATGCATTTTCTGTTCTAAACCTGATTTATATTATATTGCTTTGTTGTGTTTTTTTTTTTATTTTACTTTAAAATATTTTATGGGAGTATAATTTCCATAGGGTTGAATATTTAAATCTTAAATGCACCATTGAGTGACTTTTTACCAATGTATACAGCAAAGTGACCACCACAAATCAAGACATAGAATGTATTTTGCAGCACCTGGGTGGTTCAATTGGATGAGCATCTGACTTTGGCTCAGGTCATGCTCTCACAGCTTGTGAGTTCAAGCCCCACATCAGGCTCTGTGCTAACAGCTCAGAGTCTGGAGCCTGCTTCAGATTTCATCTCTCTCTCTCTCTCTCTCTCTCTCTCTCTCTCTCTCTCTCTCTCTCAAAAATAAACATTAATTTCTTTTTAAAGACGTAGAATATATTTATCATCCCAGATGAATTCTCTTGGTTCCATTTCCTGTCACTAATTTTCCCATCCTCAAAAGGATTAATGCTGTCTTTTCTTTCACTTTGTATAAGTAGATTATTTTTTAATCTCAAAGTAGATCAATTTTGCCTCTGAACTCCATAGAATCATACATGTAAGAATGGAATCATACTGTGTTTATGTTTGTGTGTGTCTGATTTCTTTGCTCAATATAATGTTTTAGAAATGGAACCCTATTGTTGCATATAACACTGCTTATTCTTTTTATTGCTATGTAATATTCCATTGTACAAAACACTGCAATGTGTTTATCCACTGATACATCATAAACATTTGTGTTATGGTACTCTGCCAGTGTAATTTTGGATACTTCCAATTTCAAGCTGTGACTGTATTAAGACACAAATATCCCTGTTATCTTTTATTACTTTTTGAAGAAAAATTTACTGGGGAAATTCATATTCTTGCACATTTTTCAACTACTGTGCCATTTTAACAAAGTATCCTAGTGCTTTTTTCCATAGTCTGTCTCACTGTCATTGAGCCCCCTTGGTGAGCTTTTGATGCAGCCATAAAGTCACAAAGTAAACCAATATATATTGATGGAAGGGAAAGTCAGTGAATGCAGAAAGATATGGCTATATAATGCAGGCAGTAGTAGGATTATTTATGATCTAAGCCTGAGTTGTCATACAAATACTATAGAGTTCATGAGGTTCTGAGATTAATGATGATTCTAACAGGTTTTAAATTTAGATGAGATTTCTGTTTCAGTTCTACTTTTAGACTCAAGCCTCATGACTTGTATATATACATACCAATATATGTAAGTAGAGTTCAATTCTTTGGTGAATTTGATGAATATAGAAACCAACCTCTGACCAGTCCCAAAAACTAGAGTAATTAATTACATAATTTTCTTCCTTCACAAACAGATAATATTTTAGTTTTGTATGATCTCTCTGCTATATTTTATTATCTGTTTTTACACAACAATTCATGGTGGAACAAAAATTCTTTTCGCCTATTCATATTTTACATAGTTTAACACTCTTGGGATTGTGGCAGTATTTTGTTTGTTTGTTTGTTTGTCTTTTTAATCAAATACCAGTTTTCCAAAAGCCAATCACTCTGACACTGACATTTGGGGCACTAATTTATTCTAACCTCAGGGAATTTGTTTTTTAGGAATAAATTGACCATTAAAAATTTTTGTCTGATGTTTTTAAAAAGGTCTTATGGAATTTCTTATACAAAAGCCAAATGGAGCACCGTGTGTTGGCACTTAGCCAATACTTTGGGGTACCATGGGACTGTTCTTGCCTTGAATTGATTATTTCAACTCTCAACATCACTAATGCAGATGTCAGTGACTTATGCCATGCTTAGGTTATATCTGGCCTCCATATGTCAGTGTCAATATGAGTGGTCTCTAATAAATTGCCATGTGAGTCCAAGAAAGAACCCAAGAATTATAAAAGCATAATCAAGAGGGAAATGAAAACAGGATTCCCTTGAAATTAGCTATGTAAATAGTAAAAAAACAAAACAAAACAAAACAACAATAACAAAAACAAAAACAAAACATATGGAAGTTTTGTTCCCTTTTGTTTTCCTGTTCTCCATGGATAGGGTGAATATATAACTACATGTCTCTATTTACCATAATGATGATGATGATGTGTTAATGTTAACAGGAATGACATTACTATTGAACACTTATAATATACAGATATTATGAAATACAATCTTGAAAGTAAGAACTGTTTTTATCCCCATCTTATAGATGAAGAAATTAATGTCTGGATTAGATAACATGCCCAGAGTTACACAAGATAAATCTGCTGAAGCTGGAATTTTATCACAGCAACCATTTGATTCCTAACACTTTTTTCTTAACCACTATTTTGTATTCTATTTAGTGAAGGGTAGATTGACCAGTTGGTGTTTAAAAGTTATTATTATTTATTTAAAGGGAGCTTGGGAAAAATTTATTTAAAGACACTTGAAAGTGTCTTTTGGATGTTAGAAAGGTGCCCTTTTTAATGGCATCTGTCTTAGATGGAGTTCCTTAGAAGCAGAGTGTGAGCCAGGAATTCTGATACAGATGTTTTATTGAGGAAATGCTTAAGGGAGACAAGGAGTGAAGGAAGAAAGATGGGGGGGCACTAAGTAAGGACATACCTGCCCTTGGGGCACAGCTTCAGCCTGACTCAGAGGAGATCTCTGTAATGTGAATTGATCCAGAGAATTGATCCCCCTGCAAGGCAATAGAAAGGGATATTTGTATCCCAGGGTTACTTATTCATTAGCTGCAGGCTGCCCTAGGATGAGGTATAAATAACTTCATAGAATCATTTCCTGTTTAGCCAAAGAAGAAGGAAATGAGCTGTGAATCATTAACATCTTATCATGTGTCTTTGTCCATCAGGGCTGCTATAACAAAATACATTAGATTGGGAGTTATATACGACAGAAATTTATTTTTTATAGTTCTAGAGGCTGAGAAATCCAAGATCTAGGCACTGGCAGATTCAGTGTCTGTTGGAGCCCACTTTCTGGTTCATAACTGGCCATTTTCATACAGTGTCTTCATATGAAGGAAGGAAACAGGGAACTTTCTGGGGTCTCTTTTATAAAGTCACTAATCCTATCCATAAGGGCTTTTCCCTCATGACCTAATCACTTCCTCAAGGTCCCACTTCGAATTTTGGGGCTCCTGGGTGGCTCAATCAGTTAAGCGTCAGACTTCAGCTCAGGTCATGATCTCATGGTTCCTGGGTTTGAGCCCCATGTCAGGCTCTGTGCTGACAGCTGAGAGGATGGATCCTGCTTCAGATTCTTTGTCCCCCCCCCCCTCTCTCTCTGCCCTTCCCCTGCTCTCACTCTGTCTCTCTGTCTCTCAGTCTCTCTCTCAAAAATAAATAAACATTTAAAAATTTTTTTAAAAAGGTCCCGCTCTGAATTTAACACATTGGCCATTCGGATTTAACATATGAAATTGAGAGGGTAAGCTGCAAGTACTCAGTCTATAATATCATGCATTGTGAATCATTTTTAGGAGTAAGAGGGGTCAGGGCACAATTTTTTTTTTTTACTTTGAGGGATTAGTCTTGACATGTCCCAAACTATTAAACCCCCCAGAAACTTTACTGACATAGCAGGATCCTAAGTCTTCACAATATGCATTCCCACCATCTGTCTTACTAGGACATCTGCAGAGCATGCTACTTATTGCACAACATGTTTGATGAACATAATATTTGTAGTATAGTGACCACATTTTATTTTCTACAGAATGTCTATATTGTTAAAATAAACTGTGGCAGAGTAGGAAGTTTATAATCCTGTAGCAGTGTTCATGCATACTATTGTTTCTCCCATTTGAAAGCAAACTGCCTCTGATAGTTTTGCTTTGGGGGGGCACTTTTGTTAGAAACACTGAGGGATCTGACTTTTGTTAGATCAATAGCCATGACCACATACCACACTCTGCTGTGGCATTTTGGTATCTCTACTTCTAAGAGCCATTTCAACGTGGTAAGGATGGAACCAATAGAATACTTGCCAGGATGTCCAATATGAAGTCATAGGTAAGTGTCCAATATGAAAAAATTCTCTTACCCATTTTCCTCCTCTGGCTCCTTCTCCTTTGACCTAACACCTGAGGTCCTATTTCTAAATATACTCTTCTGGTTCCTACCATTATATATTAGTTGGGTCCTGCAGCTTTTCCAACCTATAATTCCTTTCCTCTGTTAGCAGGCTAGCACTTCCAGTCAGGCTATGCTGAGATTACTTCTGGTTATTTTTCCACTGACCAAGAATGAAGGGGAGGTGGAACATGAGGAGACCATGCATTGTCTTATAAGCCACTTGCCTCATTTTATGTTTTTTTCACAATCTTCAAGTGAGAGTCCTGCACTATGCTCTATAAAGGGGTGGGCCAGAGGATTCAGGGGAACTTGGGTATTGAAGGTGCTTAAATATACCTACTAAGATATGATGCCAAGTTCCTTGGTGGGAGAAAAGAGATGGTTACTTCTCTTGATAGGTCCTGTTTTGACCTTAAGAGGATTTTCTGGGGCAATGTTTTTCAAACTTTAAGTGTTTATCAGAATCACCTGGAAGGTTTCTTAAAACACAGATGGCTGGGTCTCAACCAGAGTTTCTGATTTGCCAAGTCTGAGGTGGGGTCCAAGTTTTTGCATTTCAAGTTTCCAAGTCACTGGTCCCCTGATCTAAGGATCACATTTTGAGAAGCACTGCTCTGGAGAAAGTGTCAACTCTGAGCCATTATCAGCCAACACACATCTGATGTGTAGATACATCAGCCTGCTAAAGGGAATTTGGGGGATGCCAAATCAGATATACCTACTGCTATATGAATCTGAATAGGGTTGAACTAATATTCTGATCAAATGTGACTTATTTCAGAACAGAATTTCTTTTTTTTTAAGTTTATTTACTTATTTTGAAAAAGAGAGAGCACAGTGGAGGGTGGCAGGGAGAGAGGAAGAGAGAGAATCCCAAGCAGGTTCCTTGCTGTCAGCACAGAGCCCAATGTGGGCTTGAACTCACTAACCATGAGATCATGACCTGAGCGGAAATCAAGAGTCAGATGATTAACCAACTGAGCCACCCAGGCCCCCCAGAACAGAATTGCTACAAGAGTCTCAATGTATCAAGTCATTAAAACATTTGTAGCATGAAAAATAATATAATACTTTTATTCTTCCAAATGATGCAGCAGTAAAAATTTTGCTGGGTGCTGGGCTTTCTCCCCACTTAATTAATTCATAATGTTGTGGGTTTTTTTGTTTTGTTTTGTTTTGTTTTGTGTTTTTTTTTTACTCTGTCTCTCGACAGTGAAGGAATATTTGCCTAAACCCGTTTCTGGGTAAGAAACGGTACGAAAAACCATGCTTGAGCAACTGTTTCATCCTAATGAACCGTTGCTTAAAGGAACATCATAGTAAAGTGAACTCCAACTTGTCTGAAGAAAATAAACGACCCCTTCTATTCTACCCAAAGCATGAGTACCACCCAATTCTTAACAAAGAGAAGAGAGCTTTGAAATCAGATTTAAGAAACAACCATAGTAATTAAAGGTACCAACATCTGTTGGACAACAGTAGGAAAAAAATTACTCTTTTTGAGGGGAAAACAACAACCTAATCACGTGGTTTCCTACAAGGAGGCCTACTTAAAAGTTCACGTAATTATGGGATAGCAGTTTCCTTTCTGTCAGTGTTGAGCTAATTCCATCTTGAGAACTCATTAGGGGCAACTGCAGGTGAGTTACTACAATAGTCTTTGTAACTACAGATGAAGGTGCATCTTAGCAAGTGACTTAGCCCTTCCGTAAAGAACTCAGCATTAAAGTGTTTGCAGGTAATATTTTTGTCAGTCAGTGGTCATATCATCAGATAATAAGGTTTAATTAAGCACTCTATGTGTCAGGGAGAACGGAAGACACATTGAGGAAAAGTAAAGTAGAGAGAGGGATTGGGACTGATGTCTGGGAGGCAGAGTGACTGGGATGTTGAGAGAGCAAGGTGAGGGCCTGGACTTGTGGGGCCATGGAGGACAGCTACTGAGGGGGAGCTGGAGAGATAGAAAGAGGAGGGGAGAAGAGAGTGAGAAAGAGAGAGGGAGACGGATAGAGAAAAAAACAGAGAAAGAAAAGAAAGAGACATAGAGACAGATGGAACAAAGTGGTGTGGAGTGTGGGTGGGGAGAGTAGGAAAGGGGTGTGTTTGTGTGTGTGTGTGTGTGTGTGTGTGTGTGCACACTCGCGTGCATGCTTTGAAAGAAGGAGGAAATTTCTAGATGAATTTACATTATGAATGTAGTTAGAGCAACATAATCATCAAAGGCAAACCACCATTGTGGAGAAAGAATAACATTTATTTTTATCTTTACATGTTGGATCCAGTCCTTCCTGGTTAATGTGAAACTAGCTTTAGGAGGCTGAGATCTTAGGAATCTCTCCTCTCATGTGGTTGTCTTACCTTATGAGACACTCATGTAGCCTGGTCCTGCTGCTTCACAGTGGCCTCCAAGGATGGCAGTGTTGCTTTCCAGGCAAGTGGGGGGCCAGTCCTCATTTATGCAGAGAGATGGTGAGTTCCTCTAAGCAGCTTTGCAGAAACAATACTGTGATCAGCTCTGTTTGGGAGAGGGAGGGGACCTGGAAAGTATTGTTAGTACATTTGTTTTTCTTTCTTTCTTTTTTTTTTTTTTTTTTGTTACTTGTCAGTAGTGGCAACCTACTTGTCGTGGCTTTTCAGTTTCATATGCATATAGATCATATGTGTAAAGTACTCAGGAAAGTGCCTAGCACATAGTAAATATTCAAATGTTGTTTTTATTGTTGTAGTTCCCACAACTGTCACTATTATAATTGTGTCATTTTTAAATTTATTTTTTGCAAGGGGGTGGGGCAGAGGGAGAGAGAGAGAGAGAGAGAGAGAGAGAGAGAGAGAATCCCAGACAGCCTTCATGCTGTCAGCGCAGAGCCCAACTTGGAGCTAGATCCCATGAACTGTGAGACCATGACCTGAGCTGACATAGAGAGTTGCTTGCTTAACCAACTGAGCCACCCAGGCGTCCCATAACTGTTTCCTTTTATCTTTGCCACTACCCACCCACACACTCCTGCATCTGTACATTCTTTTAATCATCCTTCATCTCGGGGCATGTACACACAGTTCTCTCAATATCCTTCCTTCGTCTTTCTCTTTCCTCTCAGGCTGGTGTTCTAACATGTAACCTTCTGTAATCACATAACAAATACTATTTGAAATACACTTTATACATTCATTATTGTGAAATCTTTGCCAGGTCCTTTGCTTTCTGAAAAGGGGATGTAATTTTTTCCTTCCTTTCTAGAATTGTTATGATACTTGGTACATGAAAGTCACTGAGAAGAGAGGTGTCAGATTTTGGCTCCTTCTCCCTTGAGGCCAAAAGAGCCTTGCATGATTTGACCTGACTCCCCTCTGCCCTAAATATGCACCCCCATGGATTACTGAACTTCAGATGCATTGGCCTTCCCTGGAGGTTGTAAGCTTCTGTCTTGTTCCAAGACAGTACATCTTCATATATATTTACTCATTTACATTTTAGCGTTGGCCTCTGATGTTCCCTGTGCCTTCAGTGTTTCTCCCAGCTCTTCTGCTCGCCTTTCCTTATTATAATTTTTCAAAGGGACTTTCTTTTTCTTCCTCACTACAGTTAATGCAATTATGTTTAAATACCTATTTGCATAAACATGTAAAATGTCTGTCTGTGTCCCTAGACTTCACGCTTCCTAAGAACACATACTATGTCTCTCCATTTAAGCATGGTGCCGGGAATAGGTGCTTAAGAAACTGTTACAGAAATTAACTGATTAATTAAAGTACTTTTCTATAACAGCCAACATCTCTGGACCTAAAGCTAATCCTGAGAATGCTTGTGAATTCACTGTTACTTGTTCAAACAACACTTAATAAGGATAAACTTATTGATGGAAAAAAAAATCTTCTATTGGGTATTTTAAAGATGGCCTCAGAGTTAATGTCCATGAATTTATTCCTTCATTGCCAGATCTTAGGTGTCCATTTCCCCATTGTTATTTACCAGTGAAAAATACTGATAACTCTCCTCTGCCTCTTGCAAGAGAAGGGAGAGAGATTGGGGGCAGGGGAGGAAAAGAAAAAAAAAAAAAGAAGAAAGAGGAAGGAAGGAAGGCAGGAAGGAAGGCAGGCAGGAAGGAAAGAAGATGTATTCTAGTTTTTTCCTCAGTCTGAATATAAATCTTTGATGCAAAATTTAGTTAGGCATACAAGGGAAAAATAATTATAAACTCTAATAGAACATATTCAAATTCTTTTATTTATTGATTGATTGAGAGAGAGAGAGAGAGAGAGAGAGAGAGCACAAATGGGGAGGTGGGGGCAGAGAGAGAGAGAGAATCCCAAGCAAGTTCCACACTCAACACAGAGCCAAATGAGGGGCTCAATCCCATGACTCTGGGATCATGACCTGAGCCAAAATCAAGAGCTAGATGCTCAACCGACTGAGCCACACACACACCCCAAGATAACACTCATATGTATATTTATTTACATATTTAACATTTTGACCTTAATTTTATCTAATTACAAAATTATTTTTCTATATTTACTCTCGAAAATTATCTTGGTATTCCCCTGTAGAAAGCATTCTCATAATAGAAAAACAGTTGGACTTCTTTGTTTTTTCACACCAAACTTTATGCTTGAAGCTCCAATGAAGCCCATTAAAAAATAAAGATTCTAGAGCCCTATCACCTGAAGTTCTGATTGATCAGATCTAAAATGCCATCATAATTAACTTTTAACAAATCTCTCATCTGACCCTAATGTGTAACTCAAACTGATGTTAAAATTGCATCTAATTCCAGAAGCAACTGTTTATTGATCTGTCTTGAGCCAGACTCTATTCTAAGTAATATAAAAGAACATTATAACTCCTACCAGAAACCTATGAAAAGGTAAGTGATATTTTGTAGACAGGGAAAGCAAGGCTTTGAGAGGGTATGATTTTGGTCAGGGATATTAGCTACAAAGTGCCATGACAAGATTAGAACACAGGACTCCCAAATGGTGAAACCCCTCCTTTTCTATCACACCACACAGCTACCTACTAAAATTTAATCATTGTGGCTCATCTGAACTCTAGGGTAACCAAAGATTTGCCTTATACATGGGTGATTTATTGAGGATAAGAGATTAGGAAAAAAAAATTACTAGATCTCTGTCATGATTTTTGTGTCCTGTGCTATTTAATAAAAAAGTTATTGTTACTGTGCATACCCTGATTGCATGGCCTACTTCAGAAGTCTCTGAAGAAATATTTGCCTGTAACAGAAACTTGATTTTTTATGCCCCCAAGTCATTTCCATTACCTCACTAGTAGACCACCTTTTACTTAATACTTTAGTTTCTCTGCTTCTTAAGGGTGGCTAAGTGACTGAGTTTTGGTCTTTGAAATACAAACAACAGCATGGCTCTTCTCACCTTGACCCATATCCATGCCCTACATGCCATGCAGATGTGAGCTGCCATCTTTCACCTTTGATTCAATAAGCCAGTATTGTAAAGACAGCAGAGTGGACATTGAAAATAAACCTGGGTCTCTGATGACATTGTTGAGCTTTAACACTGACCCTAGACTTCAGCTTTCAGAGAATACTTATTAGGAAACAAAATTACATCCTATCTGTTATGGTACTGTAAGTCATTAATGCTATTACTTAAAGCCAAATTCATCCCTCTGTTGACATGAATTGTACGAGATATAGAAAGCTACGTGGTAAATCCCTCACAGATAAGGTTTATTGCTTATTCCTCTGTCTATAATTGAGTTTTTCATATGGGATGAACACCAGGTCGTTTTTGTGGGAATGGGTATGTGTGATGTCTGTTTTAATGTTTTGGTATGTCTACCTTCTGTGGTACAGGACCTTTTGGTCTTTGTGGAGATATTCTTCCTCCTGAACATAAATTAAAGTTCTGTGAGAGTTAGCTTTGATAAAGAACCTAAAATAAAATCAGATCCCAAGCCCTCTTATATTTATAACCTGGACTGTTTTGAGGACGTTAGCATTAATCATAACTTGCCTTCTGCCACAAAAGACATCATCAAAGCATCCAAACCAGGGCCACAAGTCACTGTAGGAACATTCTGATGACAAATTCTCTCCTAAACTTTGTTACTTTGCTATGATTTCCACTAGGAGAAAGACAGGTTCCCAAGGGGCTCATTCTAAGAGGGACAGCTATACTGAAAACTGCTCAATCCATCATTCAGCAAGCGGGTCTCTTCAACCGTCCTTCACCATAATCTGTTTTACACTGCCACTCACTCACATTGGGCCTTGGAGAAGCTGCTTGACCCGTGATGGGCTAGACTGCATTGCCAGTAATTGAGAAGTTGCAGCCTGATATTATTCTTTCTCACTGGGTGTGTGTAGCCACTTACCAATTAGCTACTGGTCTTCTTGCCCTGCTTTGAAGAGTTGAGACTCAGGATATTCACAATGAAGCCAGTTGACTTGATTAGACCATAATTTCCAAAAGGATGGTATATGACCATCAATGAAGTGATTTAGGGTATACATAAGTCAACATTTAATATTTTTAATAATCATGTATTTTAATGTAATTTAAAACCATATTTAGCAAGCCACATCCAAGGATGTTCAATAAGATTATGTGTACATATATGTGTTTTGTGTTTCTCTTTAACATGTGTTTATATGTGTATGAGTATGTGTATGTGTGCATGCACATATACACACATAAATGTATGTACATTTTTCCCTTTAAAATGGGTTTATTTAAATAAAAAGTATTTTGTTTTAGATAAATATATTAAGTATTCAGTAGTATAGGTGGTAATTGAATTTAGCAAAAATCTTGAAGGTGGTGCCTGAATGACTAGTATTTGGGAAACACTGGATAGTACTAATTATTAAACTCTTAGAATACCACTGAGAGAAAAAATGTAATTTTGCAACACAGAAGATAATATTAATGTTACCTAAATGAGAGGTTGTGACATGTAGTACCCACTTCAGATAAATAGAATCCTTTCTAGATGAATTCAAAACGTCTCATAAATTGTACTTCATAGTCAGCTTGACAAATAGATGTTGAATTCCTACTATTTGTAAGGCATTGTCTTAGTCCTACTAACGACACAAACATGTCTAAGAAACACTTGATGTTTTTAGTGATTCTCTAGTGATATATGGAAAAGCCTCACATGAAATCTACCAATGACATCTGTTCCAGTTGAAAGAAAGCCTCACTTTCTGTGCTGGTTTAGCACAGCTGGTTAGCTGTGCTAACCTTCATCCTCATTTTCTAGCCTTCTACTATCTTCCTGACAAGGTGGCCTCATTTCCTTTCTTCCAGTGCTCCATGTTTTTTCCTGCTTAAGGACCTGGAGATAGGATGGTCCTTCTACTTGTTATCTTGTTTCTTTTCTTTCCATTGGTCTCATTTCTCCCACTAATTCAGCTCTTACATGAAGTCTCACCTCTTCACAGATGTCTCTCTCTCCTGAGCCCTTTTAAAAACTTTCTATCTTATATTTTTTTTTGTTTGTTTATTTTTTTGTACATCACTTACCAGTATCAGAAAATTGCCCCTATATTCACTTGCTTATTACCTTTCTCTCCCAGTAGAACAAAAACTCCATAAAATTAGGGACAATTTCTCTCTTAACACTATCTTCTCTCTGAACTAAAATTTGAAAAATAAGGTCTAAAAACATTAGGTACTCAATCAACATTTTATTTATTTTTTGTTTATTTATTTATTTTTGAGGGAGAGCACATGCGCAAGCTGGGGGAGAGGGCAGAGAGAGAGAATTCCAAGCAGGCTCCACTCTGTCAGTGCAGAGCCCAATGTGGGGCTCAGTATCATGAACCATGAGATCATGACCTGAGCTGAAATCAGTAAGTCAGACACTTAACTGACTGAGCCACCCAGGCATCCCTTGACAGACACTTTAAAGTAAATGAATACAAAGCAGGCATGATGTTTCATGGCCCAACTACAGAAACATTATAGAGTGGAGTGAGCATGTCTGATAAGGCAATCAGGAAAGATCCATGATAGAGGGGGTACTTGGCAGAATTTTGACAGGCACAATTGGAAAAATGGAGAATTTCCTTGAAGAAGAGAATCATATGATCAAAAGACTAAAAGAAGGAATACGGCAAATTGGGGAAGATTCTGAAAATGTACCAGAAGCAGGGACTTCCATGTGGACACACCACCAGTTAAGGTTGTTGAGAAACAAAATACCACACTCAAAGCATAATAAATTTTTCTTCCTATAGACATTTAACCAACGTCTGTGAGGCTGCAGCATGGATTCTATATCCAGAAATCCCAGAAGTCCTGCAGCTTGGGACATAGATGTTTTGGCCTCATTATTCCCCAGTCTTCTAGGGACTTTGCTCTGTCATAGAACAAGGTCCTCCTATTGTCGTCCTGTCCTGTCTCATAATTGTCGTATGGGATATAAGACGTCTCTTGTCTTACTGAGCCTCAGTTTCCCCATATGTAAAAAATACAGAAGTAGCTGTCTAAGGGCTCTACCAGTTTTGGCATTCAAGAAGTAGGTAAGAAAAAAGGAATAAATTTCAAGAATATTCTGTGAAGGTTTCCATGCAGTACCATGCTGGCAAGTGCACCAACCCAAAGCAGTTCTATTGGGTATATCTGGACAAGGATGTTAAAACTTAAAGGAGGTAAGACATGATGGTGACTCAGACGTAACTGGTAACAGAGGTAATGGTGAAAAGTCATCAGATTATAAATACATTTTGAAGGTGTACCCAGCAGGAATTCCTCTTTTGTTTCGAGCGCACTTCAAATCCTTGCAGCACAAAATAAAATGCAAGTGACACCATGACATAATAAAAGTGAAGGCCAACTCAGAATCCCATAATTACTGCTGCCCTGAGTTTTAAAGTGTTTGGAGCTTACATAGCTCCTTCCCACTTATTACCAAATGTGGTCTTCCCAACAACTTTGTGTGGGGAGAGGAAATAGACTATATAGTTTATCTAATTTATAGGGAAAGAAATAAAACTAAGATTACCTAGAGTTAATAGTGAAGGTCAGACTGGTACTGAAGCCTCTTGTTTCCATATAGTCTCTTGGGACTAAAGGAGGTAAGCTATGGTCAAAGAAAATCAATATTGAAACAGGCAATAAACTATCTTCACTGTATCAAATAGTCTTTCTACGTAGTTTAACTAAACTTTAAAATCATAGATTTATGTCTTTGTCTAATTCCCTCTGGGTCATATATGAATCTATAACACAATCAATAATAACCAAGTCTTCAAAGATCGCTTCCTTCAATTAAGAACACATTTCCCTCACATGAGTCTTCAAAAGCAGTAAACACCAATAGCTGATATTTAGGGAATCTGAATAGCATTTCATGACTACGTGGAGAACATTTACCTTTTGATATTCACTATCATGGAGGATGTGTGAAAATGTCTATATTTCTTCAAATCACTGGACCACGGGTATTAAAATGAGTAAACTCTTTTCATTTTATATAATGATTATAGAAATAACACTTGGTCATTGTCCCCTGAAGAACCTTAGTATTAAAAGCAGCAAATCATCTCTTTGATTTTATTATTGTAGAAATAAATTGTGGCCTATAATACAGTTTGGCATTCTTCCAGGGGAACACTGCACCTGCCATAATTTCTTAAAAAGAGACTTCTAAGTAAAGCTCCTGACATCAACAGCCAATAATATTACTTTTCCATCTATCTAGTTCAGAAGAACATCAAAATTTATAAAATAACATTTTAAAAATTAAAAATCTTTGAGCCACGGAAAATTATATTTAGCAATAATTTGATAATATATAATGGATCATAAGAGTCCTATTTCAAACATGAACTAGGCAAGGATATGGGTAAATATTCAGAATCCCTCTGAAGGAAATCTCTAGATAAATCCATTTCATCCTTTGTCAATTGCCAAAGGGACTACTCCAAGGCCACTTGGGTAGGCATATAGACCTGTAACAGACTGTACAACAATCAAAAGAACAAAGATTAAGGCAGTTAGTAAGTGCCAACTCTTAATCTCCATTTCTAGCTTGCTGCCTTTTCTTTTTATCAAGCAGGCTTGAGTCACATGGGGAATACATTTTTTCAGTAATCACAGTAATTGGCCACAGGGTATAACCTTTAGCTGAAATGGCATTTCATGTGAATACAGTGCTTTAGATTTGCTGGTCTCTGATAGAATCTGTAACACCCTGTGTTGAGTTAGGAGCTTGTTAGTTTCCTTAGGGCACTGTCGGAATTTCATAGTGGCCTCCTAGAGTCTCTGAACTCCAGCATCTTTGACTTTCAGAGTCAGCTGAAACAATAGCTAGGCAGACAGAACCTAGAAGATGAGTGTGCTTGCTGTGCATTTTCCATGTTTTAAAGGAATTGACTTAAAGGAGAAACAGGCTACTTCGTGGCAAGGAGCAAAGTCGGTCATACCTCATTAAGGATGGGAGTAGTGAACTGAAGGGCTTTGCTGAGTATTCCCTGGGTGTTTGGAGGAATGAGCTATGGAACTTTTTTTTCCTACATAACTGGCCAGTCGAGTTTGTTCCACTACTTCAAAGAACACATTCTACCAAATATAAAATGACTTCATTGACTGCTGACTGTATTCATTTGGGCAGCAGAAGACGAAAAAATATAAGACAGGGAACAATACATGTTTTGGCTCTAAATATTGTTATCCAAAAGTCCAGATCTTTATGAAGCTGAGAAATAACTTTCCTAAAGATAATTTTAACTATTTAGGAATGAGATGATATATGCCTTCTAACACTCAAACATTTAAGACACATTATATGTTGAATAAGTGATCTCACATTACAGTTGTTGGGATAGTTTGTGATCTTCTTTCTCTACAGTAAGCTTCTGAGCAAGAACAGTGTCATTTCTTTTTTCCATGTGTTACAGTGACCAGGGTGAGTGCCTCCATGAAAGTACTATACTCTCTGTAAACATCTCTTAATGCATTTTCATATTTCCTCCTGGTGAGGAGGAGACCATCCCCAGAAGTGAGAGCTCTTGCCTTCAACCATAGTATTATCTCAGTATCGGATCCATCACTTATACTATTTTATTCAGGAGAAGTGAAAAAGAAATCCATGATAAGCAGTAAAATTAGTAACTGCCAATCTCTGACCAAGAGGCTTAAGTGAAATAAAAGTTTTTTCCTAAAAGCCAATCTCCATTGTCTTTGCAATGAGCTCAGACAGCCCAAGGATGTGAGTTGGGTGCCTGCATCGAGCTTCGCACAGGGCTGAGGGCCAGTATATACTGCCTCCCCTGTGTATACTTCACCAGCAGAGGAAGCCTGAAGCTGCCACAGCTTCCTGCAGCAAGAAAAAAAAAAAATCATCAAACGCAGCCAAATCCTAGAAATGAAGAAAGCTCACACTGACAGATGACTCTCTTTATACTTAAGCATTGTTAATTTTGACACAGCTTCTGGCTATAGTGAAGAATCACTTACTGGAAAGATATCCAGTGTCTCTGTGAAAGCCAAGGGCCATAGTTAACGAATGCTATGGAAAAGAACATTTCCTCAGATTTGAGAGCACTATTAGAGATTATGTGAGGGGTGAAAATTCAATTGATTTCACTTCAAGCATCAAGAGGAGAATATAATTAGAGATCGTGGGTTTGTGGAGGGGTTGTAGAGATAATATTGTAAATAATGGTAAAATTCAGATCATGTTTTCCTTGTTTATTTAAAAAACATTTACTCAGCATTTACTTTGAGTTTGGCCACTGCAAAGTTTAATAAAATAATGTCTGTCTCTTACAAGAGCTTGCAATCCAGTAGATAGAATTGTACTCTGCCCATAGATCAGATCAGCAGAACTACCTTAGGCAGAAGTTTTTGTCGTTGTGAATCTATTTCATTCAAAGAGTATGTGGCAGGGTACAAGACATTTGTCTCTCCCAACAATGAGCTAGTTGTCTAATTTAGAAGACCAATATTTATTAAGTGTTTACTATGTATTTCATATGTGTTTCATTCTGGATAAAACCTTTTTGGGTCGGACCTCGTATTGTCTCAAACTAAAGTTAAGAACTAACTAAACTTAGAACTAAAGAAACTTGCAAGTAACTAAAGCTTAAAAGTTTAAAACCTTGTTCAAGTTTCATAGCAAGTTAAGAGAAGAGCTGAGCTTTGAACGTAGGCTGTCTGGATCTAGAACCAGTGCTCTGAACCATTAATTTATTGCCTCTGTCCTTGAAGAGACAAGGTTATACTCACAGAATGTGAAGTGAAACATGAAGATTATGTAGACAACAGGATCATTTAGGAGAGGTAGATGATACTAGGCACTAAGCTTTACTAAATAACAAATATGTGAGAGTATGGGATATAAGCATTCCTTTATTGTACCCCTTGTCTTTAATCCACAGTCCCTCAAATAAAGTCCCTGCAGGATCTGTGCCTGTGTCTGTGTGGGGCACTGAAATCAATTGTTTGCTTTAAGAGAGATTGCAGTGGCTCAGGGAGCCAGAGATGATATTTTCCCTGACAACCTTGCATGGTGATTTGTAAGACAAACTAAGTTTATTCCCTCTGGCTTCAGTTGCTTTTCTTAGGTGGTCCCTCAATCTCAACCTCTAAACTTGCCAGCGAACCTCAAAAGTGTCTAGGTCCTGGATTCTTTAATGCTGCTATAGTGTAAAAAGGATGCATGCAGTCTGCATACTACTTATCCATCCTTCCATGCCCAAGTCCATGATGGACATCATCATAACTTTTGTGAGTGGCATAAGAAATGTAATTTTGTTTTCTACCTCAAGAGTTTATTGAGGACAGAATGTGTTGTGCTCAAATCTGCCCCCCCCCCCATACTCGTCATTCTCAACCTTTAGCCTGCCTCCATGTTACCTGCTTAGTGTTAAGTTACAACACATTCCTGGGCTCAACCCCACAATACTCAACTCTGTGTATCTGGACTGGGGCCAAAGAATTTCTCTTTCTAACAAGTTCCCAGGTGATGCTGATGCTACTGGGCCAAGTACCACACTTTAAGAACTACTGCTGTTTAGGGGCGCCTGAGTGGCGCAGTCTGTTAAGCGTCCGACTTCAGCCAGGTCACGATCTCGCGGTCCGTGAGTTCGAGCCCCGCGTCAGGCTCTGGGCTGATGGCTTCAGAGCCTGGAGTCTGTTTCCGATTCTGTGTCTCCCTCTCTCTCTGCCCCTCCCCCGTTCATGCTCTGTCTCTCTCTGTCGCAAAAATAAATAAACGTTGAAAAAAAAAAAAAAGAACTACTGCTGTTTAATTATTAATATGATTGAGATCAGGGGCTCTTGAGTCAGTTACCTTGCTTAAATATCAACCCAGCCACTTATGAGGTCTGTGGCTTTTGACACATTATTCAATTCCAGGCTGCCTATAATCCCTCATACGTAAAACATGGTACTAGTAATACCCCCATGAGGTTTTTGCAAAGATTAAGTGAGTTTAAATATGTTAAGTGCTTTAAAAATACTCAAACTTAGTGGGCTCATCAAAATGTGTTAGCTAATTAATATATTCATTCTGATTTTTTAGTCAGTTCGGAGTTGCCTATATGGCAGGTCTTAGATGCTCATCTTATCGGAATTCAACATCTAGGCCTATGTGACATGGGACTGCTCTGAGCATCAGAAGGCACCAGAATGTAAGAGGTTAGAGCAGTTCACAGCTCTTATAGGAGGCCTTTTTTAGTTGAAATATTTATCCGTAGACTGTTTTACCCATTGCTTGAGTTTTTTGATTATCAAAGTGATGAACAAACATGCAGACTGTTGCACAGATTGATGCTCAGAACAAAAACAAATTACTTGCTATAGGAAAGAAAGACCAAATCAGGGAAACATCTTCAGCACTGCATCATGGTAAAGGTAGAGCAGGATGCTTCTTTTCAGAAACTGTGAGAGCTTGGACATAATTGTGTTGGCACCAGACCATGGCCTGGTTTTATGACTGGCATTTCCCATGATGATGATTGAAATCTGTCATCTGAATTGCTTTGCTCTTTTTATCCTTCCTGCATGTGCTACACTCATGCATTGCTATCAAATTCCTTCACAGAGGGTCGCCTGGGTGGCTCAGTTGGTTGAGCTTCAGACTTCGGCTCAGGTCATGATCTCAAAGTTTGTGAGCCCCATGTCAGAATCTGTGCTGACAGCTCAGAGCCTGGAGCCTGCTTCAGATTCTGTGTTTCCCTCTTTCTCGGCCTATTCCCCACTCACACTCTGTCTCTCTCTCAAAAATAAATAAACTTAAAAAAAAAAAAAAGAAAGAAAAGAAATTCCTTCACAGCCCCTCAGCTACAAATTGCATACAACAGGTGGGGAAAGAGAGACCTGGGAATTTGGTGCCCTGATGCAGAGGCTACAGCTGAAGGGTCGACTATTTATCTGAATCTAAAATCAGAACACTCAAATTAGAAAGGCCTTTTCTCCTCTGACTTATGAGTTTGTGTGTATATCTATATCTGGGTGTAACTTATGTAACTTTAGTTGTATATTCACCAGATCATGTTTATGAAAATAAGGAAAATGTATAACATGGGGAATGATGAAAAATCCAGAGTATGTGATTGTTATATAGAGATAATGATCTACTATTGAAGTGGCATTTGAATTTTCCATTATAAATATCCAAGTCTGAACTTGATCTGAGCTTGTATCACATGGGTTTGCCTATAAAATAATGATAATGATTTCCACTTATGACTTGTGGAATATGTTCAGGTCTTCATGATTATTCTTTCCAATGACCAGCAGGACTTTTTTTTGCAGCCTATTTTAGGTGCAGTGTCTAACCTATAATAAGCATTTGAATAAATGTCAACTATTTGATTATAGCATATGGTTAGCCACTATAACGGGTGGACATCAACCCAGATTTTAGATGCTTCCCATATTTTATTCGTCTAACCATTGGGAGAAGTTGAGACCTGCAAGAGGCTGAGGTAAGATGTATTTATGCATAGAGAATCACAAAAACTAAATGAAGTTGAATTTGGAAGATGTTTATCAATCTTAAGAATGTTGATGTATTAATTAATGTAAGGCACGGTCACAGCTTTCAAGGAGAGTATAACGATGTTATGATTAGCAATGTTATTAAAAAATTACAGAAAAGTAATTATAAACTATGAATCCTTTCCCCCAAATACATTGACCATATATGGCCTTTAAAGCTACAAATTAATAGTGAGTCACTAATCTAGGCATTTATGCACCTAGTATGCATGTAACAAAGACTCTCATGTTTTATTTGAATAGGATGATAGTCACCATAGTAGGGTGAGGGCTTGCTTATAATATGGTTTTTATCATCCATGCTCTGTGTGCCTATGTGATTTCAACCATGTGAAACCACAGATTTCAGATTTTAACAACAAATTTGCCTGCAAATGGTGTATACCACATCAACTCTGATGTGTTCCAGAATGACCTGTAGCAATTCTAATAGCCCACCTCAGTTTGAATGCTGGATTTTGTGAATTTCAGGAGCCACCAGAAGGTCTCCATGTTTTCAGTCTGTATGGAAAGTGGATGACATAACTTCTTTACAACTAAACCAAGAATTGAAATACTAATAAAAATTCCATGAACTTCATTGGTATTTCTTGGTTTCTCCAGTGAATCATTTCCTTGTGAGAAAAATCATATTATGTGGAGATGCTAAGAGAACAGTTACTTCCAGGAATGTTTAGATTCAAGTGCAATGATGTGGGAGAAAAAGAGAGAACTGTAGTTTCATTTATTTTTCCTCTGGAAGTGAGCAATTGTAAGATTCATAGTTTCCTCAGTCTCCTTATTGTTGTTCTGTTATCAAGTGAGCAGTAAAAGCGCCCATCGGTAAATGTATCACCTGTGAACTAAGGGTATATATCCTTTATAAAATAGCTTTCCCAATTATTTGTGATTTCATCATGCAAGTTGCATCCATTATATCAAATATGATACTTTCTAGTAAGATAGAAATTCTAGGTGAGCCCTGGAACTAAGAAAGGCTATAAGTCTAAAACATGAAATCTTAAACCCACATGACAGCCCCTAACATCAGCTTTGGAACTTTTGATTTCAGCTCAGATCTAGTGAGATCTCATGCTATGTCTAAACTCTCTAAAAGAAACCAGACACATAAAATGGTCAGACAGATGGGTTATGAAGGGAAAACACTGTATTAAAAATAAATAGGACATCCACCAGGGAAAAACGCCCTTGAGGAACTTTTAGTGTTTTAAGCTCCCCTAAGTTTTCAATCAATCCAAGTTACTTAGTGAAATCGATAAAATGTCATCGCAGTTCCAAGGAAGCCTTCAAGTATGTTTAGAGAGAAGAATGGCTCTGAAATTTAAATGGAGTATTGTTGCTGGAGTGCTAACACAACACACTTAAAAATATTTCAGGACTGATCCTTACAATGCCTTTGAGTTTAAGACAACATGCCTACCCCTCTGTCACAGCTACCATTTTCTTGTGTGAATGGATATTTGGAACTTACTGTACACCAACAAAGGACTCCCAAAGTGGATCCTTTCCACTCTCTGAACCCTTGTTGGGTCACCTGCAACATTTGCAGATCTGCCAGCAACATTTTTGGGAATCAGTCATTTTAACTTGAAAAATATTCTCTCCAGTGCTGCAAATTAAATTTAGAATAAATCTTTCTGCCATAGAACCATCCAGATTGTCATACAATGAGCTCTTTCAAGTAAGCCATGGCATACTTTTGCCATAGTTGTTTGGATATCTGCAGTATCTAAACACCCCACCAGCCCATATTGTTCAAAGGCTTCCACAAATCTACCTTTGAGCAAACATGAACTAGACCTAAAACAAAAACAAAAAGATAAAACATTTCACTGTGTTGCATCTTCCTCTCTTCAGTGTTTCTCTCTATCCCACTCTTTAAGAGTGTCCTAGTTTAAAAATATGAATCTAAGTCCTACTCATCGCTTCCTCAACACATGTAATTGGTTGTGAAGTCCTCAACGGACTTCTTTGTTATCGTCCTTGGGTTTATTCTTTTCTTTTGTTTCTTTTGTGTTAATTCTGGCCTTATAGCTAATAGTTATTTTGGGTCTACAGCAAAGTATTGTGCTGAAAGCTTTCCATACACACATGTATTGGCTCCTTATAATAACCCTGAAGGCCATCATTCTTATTTTACAGAAGAGGAAACTGAGGCTCTGACTGATTGAGTGACTCTATCATAAAGTCACCCTGCGAGTAAATTTGTATGATTCTGAAGGATGGTAGTAGGCTCCTACATGGCCCCCTGAGATCCACATCCTTTGCCCTCTAATCTAAACTTCAGGCAATCATTCTTTTAAGCAGTGACTTTTGACAGCCTAGTTAATGTATTTGCCTAGGAATTCCCCTTTCTTCTTTCCTTTTGAGTTCAAGTTTTTACTCAGTCTGACATTCTAGGCCATATTACCAGGGACTCTATTTTATGTCTTGAGAGTTAGATCCCTATTTTTTTTTTCAACGTTTATTTATTTTTGGGACAGAGAGAGACAGAGCATGAACGGGGGCGGGGCAGAGAGAGAGGGAGACACAGAATCGGAAACAGGCTCCAGGCTCTGAGCCATCAGCCCAGAGCCCGACGCTGGGCTCGAACTCACGGACCGGGAGATCGTGACCTGGCTGAAGTCAGACGCTTAACCGACTGCGCCACCCAGGCGCCCCAGATCCCTATTTTTTACTAATGTAAATCCTTTACTCCAACTAAGTCATTCTGCTTATTGATATGTCCCAAGCACACCAGGATCTCCAATTCCACTCTCAAGTCTGATTCACTCCTGTTTTCTCCCCAACACTGACCTGTCCCTCAAACATTACTTATACATTTACTCCCTCTATTAGTATGGTAATGATAGCTTCTCTAGCAGATAGACCCCCAAATATATAAAGTTGCCAATATAATAGAATAATATATCCATGATCAGCAAATGGCTCTTATCCACACGGTCATTCAAAGACCCAGACAATTCTTATCACATGACTTCTCCATCCCTCACAGACTGGTCCTCCTATAAGCAACATCAGCATCAGCTGGGAGCTCCCTAGAGATGTAAATAATAAGGTTGTATCCCAGAAGCACTAAATCAGTAACTTAGGGAAAAGGGCCAAGATTTTTATGTTGGCACAAGCCCCCCAGGTGATTGTGATGCACAGCAAGCCTGAGAAACCCTATTCTACAGCCTTATGGACACCCACATCCAATCTGTGGAAATTTAGAGACTGTGGACTAGATAGATATACCCGTTCCTTAAAAGCCTTGTCCTGCAAATGATGCATATCATTTTCATTCATGTCTTATTGGTGAGTGCTAATTAAATGGCTACCTCAGTGCAAGAAGGGGGGTAAATGTGCTCTCTGCAGTCCTCTTCTCAGTAATATATTAGATAGGCAAGTGTGAGCATGGTTCTTTTAAGAAATCATCTTCTGTCCCTGGTTTCCAAAGAGCACACTTTAGAATGCAGCCTGACAGGTTCTTAAAGTCTGTTTCAGTGCTTCTGTCAGTTTAGTTCCTTACAATGAACATTTTTATTCATTTTCCTTCTTTATTGTAGTTTGATTTTCTTCATCATTTTGCTTGGTTACAGCCTGACATAAATTTCTTTATTCATTAAGAGACTGGCCACTGCAAACTTGCAGTTGCAGGTTGCTGTAACATGTCAGCTTGTTTTCTACAAGCATAAAGTGGCCCAGCTGACAGGCTTGTCATGCAGAACTCAGAACATAATGGCTAGCTGTTCTTCAAGCACAGTATGAGCATTTCTACTTTTGAATTTGTCTTCTCCACATGTATTCTGCACTGATATTCATTGGCACTCAAGTCCTGAAGTTGTTTCTGGACAGCAGGGGTATTTTTTTTTTTTAACTCATGGTATCATAGTAGGTAAACTGAAACTCCCCTGTCTGCCTCAGCTTGGTGCAACTCATTACCATAACTTGGCTCAGGCCCTAGAAACATTCGATAGTATAAGGAATGACCAAATCATTATGGAACCACATATATTACCTATTCCCTAATATGAAACAACTTCCCACTTTTCCTATAACAAGATTTAGAAAATTTATTTTTGGCTGATTGTATATGTAACTCTTAAGGATATAGATTAATCAAGTATCTATATACTACTTACAAATAGTCAAATATCTATATACTTTATTTACTTTAAATAATCAAGTAAGTATTTATGTGCTCTCCATATACATTTTAATCTACTAATTTTATTATATGTAAATTTTTAATTTATATGAAGAATCACATGCTAGTTTAGAATTATTCTTATTTTTCTTTTCACAAAATAATTGTGTTCAAATATTTCCTAAGCATGTTTAAGCCCAATTCTTTTGTCATCTCTAGAGCTACTTTTTGAATTATCTTGCAGTTTTCCAGAACATACCATCTTGACTTCCTCTTATGTTTTTGGAAACACAGTTCTTATTCCATTCGTGCATAAGGCCATGGCTGGAATTGCTGGTCCTTGTACTATAAGTGCTTAATCACAAAACATAAGGACAATGTTGTTTGTTATTGTTTAAAGTTTACTTTATTCTTGTGTTCACAATGATTTCTGCAATATAGTCATGTACCATATTGCTTTCTAAAATGAGTTAGAAAACATTATTTTTATAGGGCTGCTAATACTTATCCCTTTTAACTCATACCACTGAGAATAATTCATAGCTATGTGTTAGATTTATTTGGCTTTTTTTTCCTTTAGTGGAAATTGGTAATACCGTAAACTGTCATTGATTGAGATTATTATAGGTTAGTCTTTTCTGGTGGTGTTCTGACATACAAAGAATGCCCAGTTGTATGAATGATTTTATATGAATGCAATTATAAAAAATTCCTTTTGGTAGAGGAAATGAAAGTAGAGGGCTTGAAGCATTCGACTCTTGATTTTGGCTCAGGTCATGATCTCAAGGTTCGTGGGATCGAGCCTGGCATCAGGCTCTGTGCTGATAGTATGGAGCCTGCTTGGGATTCTCTCTCTCTCTCTCTCTCTCTCTTCCTCTCTCTCTGCTCCTCCTCCACTCATGTTCTCTCTATCAAAATAAATAAGTAAACATCAAACAAACAAGCAAGACATAAAATTAAGTATATAATATATAATCAAATGATAAAGTTTGAGGGGTAATCTGCAAGGTCTGTAGGATATCAGACTAAATTCTCATCAGTAAAGGCACATGACCTCTTTTATTCTTCTATCAAAACTGTGAAGTGGGTATTTGTCTTCTTGTTTGTCATGGGGATCCATAAACTCTTGAGATTTAAGTGATTAGTTCCCAGTCAGTAAAGGATGAAGCCAGGATTCAAATCCAGGTTGGTCTCAAGGTATAACCCATCACACTGTCTCTTCTAATAGAAAGGAGATCATAATGCAAGCAGCCTCCTTTCCATCAGAGTGAAATGATTTCCCTCCAATTACCATTGGGTATCAGACATAAGACATTCATCTTATGTCCCCAGAAAACTGAAAAACATGGCAGGGACTATACTCTCACCATTTGTGGGTCCCTTTTTGACAACATCTGGTTGGCTGCCTTATAAGCTGAACCAGCCCTCCTTCATCCTGTAATGATAGCACCTTTATAGTCATGGGACCCTAATTGGAGCTGTGGTTCCATGCTGTTGAACTGTCCAAACAAGCAAAAATAAACAAGGAATTTTATTTTTTTACACATGCCCTTAAGGATACATAGGGAGATGCAAGGCAGTTCACGAAGCTCTATGATGTTACTCTCCCACCATTCTTGCCAATTCTTTTTCACCAGAAACTCTTGAGAACTGAATTACAAAAACTCTTTCATTTAAGATTTCCATTTCTCCTCTCACCTTCTTCTCCACCTGAATTCTTCAGGTTGCAGACCCTGCAGGCATGTTTTCTTTTGCAAGGTGTTTTACAAATATTGAGACAATATTAAAAAACCAGAGGTTTCTCATGACATCCCTATAGCTGGCATCCTTTAAAATAAAATCAGAATGTCCTCCACTCTTTTCTTGGCAGGTGATAGTTACAGCTGTATAGCTTTCTGCAGCAGGGAATACCATGTTTGGTTGGGACATGCATCCTCCTCATCTACCCCATGCATCGCTCTCCCTGCCCTCTGTGGTCTTCCTGATGTTCAGGCTGACTGGTTACCACATATCCTAGCTTTTGCACTCTTGTTTTTCCTCATAATAAAGAACTCTTTCTCTTTGTTTATCTCTTTATCAGAAGTAGGACCTTGAAAGACTGACCAAGAGGATTGCAGTTAATAAGAAGATTAGTTTTCAAAACTATGAAAAATATTGCTTCCAACCCAGTAAGCCAGTACTCAGACTGCTTTACTCATATCACTTACCTGCCTGGCCCCTGTAGGCATGTGAAATTATGACCTCAGTATACATCTCTGTAATGTTGTGGTACCTCCCTCCCTTTCTCCTTCTCCTTTGTTTCAACCCTCCTCCAACCTATTCTAATATAACATGTCACACAACTCTCCTCGGAAGCCTGGAAGTTGAAATTTAGGGGTGGTATTTGGAGAGCTGGAGGGAAAGGAACAGATCCATGAAGAACTCCAGGAGTAAAAAGAAGAGATATTTCATATGTGAGGATTATTATTCTGTTTTTTTAATCCTTATTTTATTATTATTTTTTTATTTCTTTATATTAAATGTAATTTATTGTCAAATTGGTTTCCATACAACACCCATGCTCATCCCAGCAGGTGACCTCCACAATGGCCATCACCCATAAGGATTATTATTCTGGAGTCCAAGTGATGGTAAGGCAAGAAAGCATAGACATTGATTTATTACTAGAAATCTAGTTAATTAAGTCCACAAACAATAGTACATTAATTGAGTCCCAGGCAGTCACTACCCAATCATTCAATTAATAACAAACATTCTTAAAAGTTGAGGGAACTCAGTGATCATGTGGACCAGAATTTCCTAAGTATCCTTTCATAGAACACTATCCTTGAAGGGGTGCCTGGGTAGCTCAGTCCATTGAGCATCTGATTTTGGCTCAGGTCATGATCTCACAGTTTGTGGGTTCAAGCCCTATGTAGGGTTCTGTGATGAGAGTGCGGAGCCTGCCTGGAGCTGTCTCTTTCTCTGTCTCTTTCTCTGTCTCTCTCTCTGCCTCTCCTGTGTGCGTGTTCTGTCTCTTAAAATAAATAAATAAACTTAAGAAAAGATCACTACTCTTGAAAATCTCTGTACTGTAAGGATCCTGTGGGCAAATATATTGGAAAATGAATTTTACTATTTTTTTTCTGGAAATTCGAAGTATATTTTAATACTATAAAGGCTCTGAGAGGTCCTGCAATAAAGAAACCAATTCAACTTGAACCTAGTGCTTCCAAAATTTATTTCTGCATATAATAATTTTTAACTTCTTGTTGAATTAAATTCCACCTAATGCCTTTTGTGATAAGCTTCTTTATTGAATACAGATTATGTTTATAGGTGATTGCCCCTTTTCATCATTTCTTTTTATTTATGAGCCTTTCCTCAATGTATTGTACAAGTACTTTATGAGCTTGAACTCAGAAAATTTCCTTAGGTCTATATATTTTATTTCAAAGTGACTTTGCCTTTACTGTTTTATAGGATGTGTGTATGTGTGCGTGTGTTGCAGTTTTATACTCAAGCTTTCCTTTTTATTAGACGCTAAAAAGTAGCAGCTATATCCCTTTGAATGTCTCCATCCAAGAAACATACTTTTCTGTTCTCTTTCTTTTTTGTAACCCAATTCCTTTAAGCTGACTTTGTATCTTCATGAATGGGGTCAATACATGGCACAGGATAGATGTGAAAAAAACATTTGTGGAACTCTACTGAGCTAAATATAAACTTCATGCCAAATAAGGCCTTTATCTTATAATTCATGTTATTTTTCCATTATTTATCATTTCTTCCTTTTCAGAATTCATTCTCAAACAGGAATTCTCCTTGAGGTTTCTTCTAATCTCTGAGAAATGGGTTAGTCAGCCAGACAAGCAAGGTCTTTATTAGCTCCTGAGTTTTTAAGCAGACATAAAATGCCTCCAGAAATCTGCTTGTTGATAGATAACTGTTTTACAGTGCTTGATATTCCTCTTTGATGTTGGGGAAACCTTGTTTTTATCCTGAAATTTCAATTGTGTAATGTTGGCAAGCATGAGAATTCCTCTGTGTGTGTGTGTGTGTGTGTGTGTGTGTGTGTGTGTGTGTATGTCTGAGTCTGTGGTTCACATCATGCCCTGTAGGCTACCTTGTCCTCTTTCTGGAAGTTGAGAAACCACTCAAGCATGACTGTATTGTTCGGGGCTCTTTGGTTGCAAACGACAGAAACTAGTGCACACTAGTACATGCTAATTTAAGAAAAAAGCATATTGGAAGTATATGGTTTATAAAAATGGGGAGAAAACCCCCAAAAGGACAGGAAGTAGGACAACTCAGAAGATCTGGGAACCAATGGATATTTTCTTCTGGCTGCTCATACATCCCTGGTTCCAAATGAGTTCTCAAAACTTTATGTTCAAGGAAGAAGAAAAGATTGGATGAATATTGCTTATATAGGATCCTAGGGGTCCAGAATTAATTAAGATTGGGAACTATAGAATTGGAGGATCTCTAGGGAAGATTTCTGCTGATTTTAAGGGTTAAGGAGGCTCTGATCAATGTTTATACATCAGGCACATATTAACCAGTGTTTGACAAATAGGTTATTCATGTCCCAAGTTTCAGCTTTGATGGTAGGGTCATATTGCAACATACATACATATATATTGCATATTGTATGTCATTGTGATCTGGGAGATGAAGGGGTAAAACTAGAAATAGAGAGTTATATCGTATCATTAATTTGAAATACTTTTTTTTTTTTTTATAATGATATCTTCAAGCCATTTTAACAGCATGATTAAGGTGCTTGAGGATATAGATGAACGAAAGTTGAAACTGTATTATTAGCATTCAAATAAGAAGCAAGAAAGAAAGTACTTGTAATAGTTTTGGGCACATTTAGAACATAGCATAGCAGGTTCCCATATTTAAAGATATATTCTAGTTTCTTTTTAATGTTTATTTATTATTGAGAGAGAGAGAGAGAGAGAGAGAGAGAGAGAATGTGAGTGGGGAGGGGCAGAGGGAGAGGGAGGCACAAAATCTGAAGCAGTCTCCAGGCTCTGAGCTGTCAGCACAGAGCCCGATGTGGGCTCAAACCCACGAACCTGGAGATCATGACCTGAGCTGAAATAGGATGCTAAACCAACTGAGCCACCCAGGTGCTCCATGGTTTTAAAACATCTCTTGTCAGATATTAAAGAAGTTTGTATATATATACACATATATGTGTATATATATATATGTGTGTGTATATATATATGTGTATATATATATACATATATGTGTATATATGTGTGTATATATATACACATATATGTATATATATATATATATATATCATTCATTTTGTTCCACTTTGGTTTTGACTGTATATATATATATATATATATATACACATACATACATACATACATATACATACATGTATATATGTATACAAACATGTATATATGTATATATACATATATACATCTATGTATACATGTATATATATATATACAGTCAAAACCAAAGTGGAACAAAATGACAATACTTTAAAAATAATTGTTATTTGTTCATTACTGTAGCATAATTTGAAAGCAATATTGATATTAGATGTAAACATTTTAAGAAACTTTGGGAAAATATTTCTTTTTTTCACAACAAGCTGTTAATATATTTCCTCCAGAAACTGCCTCTCATATGTTGCTTATGCATCTGGTCCAATTAATAGATATTAGTGATAGCCACAACCACTGATGTATCACAGCCCTTGTTTAGTAGTTGTACTCATTGAAAAATAATTAATGAATATTTATTTGGAAACTTCTTTATAGGTAACAGGCATAACAGCTCTAAACGTATTCTCCCAAGTTTATGGGTGGTGTCATAAAAAAAGATGTGCTCATTCAAATATCAATTCTTCTGCTTGTTATTTGTCAGGTCATATTAACCAAGCTTCAGTTTCTTATATCCGAGAACAGGGGGAGTGATACAATATATCTCACAGAGTCACTGGATATTTAACTGACACCATATGCAAAGTAGAAAAAGCCATGTTTGCTCTATTACCTTGATTCTATAACTTGTCCTACACTAACCCATGGGCAGGACATGATACCACAAGAAGTCTCTGAAGAAGAAAGAGGTCATGATACATAAAGATAGGGAAAATCCACTTTATCTAATACTTGGACCAGCATGACCAAATGAGCAAGGTACACAGCCTAATGAACACTATTTAATAACCAAAGTCATGAGAGACTTTGGGAAATCCAGCCTCCCTCCAAACGTCTTCCTTGTTCATGTGTGAGCTTCCCTATAATCCTCTCAAGCCAAATACCAACTACATCTCATAATACTAATTTAAAAACCTCTTTTTCTCTACTTAAGATTAACAGACGGTGTATAATAAACGTCTCCTTTTTCCCTCTATATGCACTTACTAGTAACAGCACCTCTATTTTTTTCTTTGGAGAATCATTCCCCAAAAAGAACCAAGTAGTGTGTGTGGTGCCTGGGTGGTTCAGTCATTTAAGTGTCCAACTTCAGTTCAAGTCATGATCTCATGGTTAATGGGTTTGAGTACCGCATCGGGCTCTGTGCTGACAGGTCAGAGCCTGGAGCCTGCTTTGGCTTCTGTGTCTCCCTCTCTCACTGCCCCTGTCACACTTACGCTCTGTCTCTGTCTCTTTCTTTCAAAAACAAATAAACATTAAAAAAATTCAGGGAACCAATAGTGTGAAGTTCTGTCTGATCTGTACTGGTCTACCTTTATAACTTAAATGTATTGTAAAATCCTACATGGTCTTAAATTTTACATATATTCTTTTAAATGGCATATGTCACTTCTATATTTTTTCTCATTCAACATTATTTGTTTGACATTATTTGAAACATTATGTTTTAGAGATTTAATTTATCTTAATTGATTTAGTTCCTGTTTATTCATTTTAATTATTGTTTATGATTATGCCAGAATTTATCCATCCCCTTATTGGAAGGACATTTAGTGTATTCCCAAATTTTCCCTCTTACCACTTGGAAAGATGATGAACATCTTGATATGTACATATGAGAGCTTCTCTACAATAATTCACATCAAAGGGAATTAATTTCTGGAGCATAGCTAATGTGGGTACATTCAATCAAATTAATGTCAAATAAGCTGTCAAATGATTTATCCCACCAGCAGTCAATGAAAGTTCCTCTTATACTGTATCCTCAGCAACACTTGATATTATTAGATTTTTATAGATCTGATGGACAAAATTATTACTGTGTTATCTTGCATTGTCCTGATTATTAGTATATTTCTCATATCTTTATTTCACATTCTAATTTTATCTTTTTGCAAACTTACTGTTTATATCATTTTTTTAAAATGTTTCCATTGATGGATTTCCTACTCATGAGAGTATTCTCCAATTTTTTGAAGTTGAGTACTACATATATTGTTTATAAGGCTTATTAATTGTGTCATTCAAAAGTATTTTATTCTTAATAGATTTCAGACTATTTAATCTGTTTCTGAGAAAGGTGTGTTAAAATGTCTCTTCGTGATTGTGTGTGTGTGTGTGTGTGTGTGTGCATGTTGAATTTCTCCATCAACCCTATCAGCTTTGACAAAGAGAGCAGGGGTGGAGATTGAGTGATTGAGATTGATTGCCTTGTTCTTTGTGGTTAATTTCCCCTCTCATAATGACTTCTTTACTATTGCTACAGATTTTTGTCCTAAATTTTGTTTTGTCTCATATGCAGGCTCTCTCAGTTTTAGTTGGTCCATTTCTCAATTTTTTTTCATAATTAAGGTAAATCTCTTATAAGCAGCAGCTATCTAGATTTCTGAAAATGTATTTGAGGATCTTGGTCCTTTCAGGAGTAACTTTACTTGTGTCCTCTTTATTGTGACTACTTGTATTTATTTCTACTACTTTCCTGTGTGTTTTCTACGTACCAGAATTTTTACTTGCCATTTGATCCCTTTCTCCTCCAACTATATTTAACATTTTTTTCATTCATTTTTCTTCTCCATATTAGGAAGCTAGGAATTTTATTTTCCCTTTTTTATTGATAATTCTGAAACTATAACATTCAATTTGACTTAAAAATGAAAAATTGTGTCTTTTCTCCTCTCAAACAATACTAGGTTTTCTTGGGGTGCCTGGATGGCTTAGTCGGTTAAGCATCCAAGATTCTTCATTTTGGTTCAGGTCATGATCTCACAGGTTCCTGAGTTCTAGCCCTGTATCAGGCTCTGCACTAATAGGGCAGAAGAACCTGCTTGGAATTCTGTCTCTCTCCCTCTCTCTCTGCTCCTCCCTGACCTGTGGGGTGCACCCTCGCTCACAGTATTTCTCTCTGAAAATAAATAAATAAACCTAAAAAAATACTAGGCTTTATTGAAGGATGTAACCCTGCTCACAGGGTTTTGTAGTTCCACGGGTTTTGTATTCCACAGGCAATTTTGTATTCCACAGCTATGTCTATTTCTATTAAATTCCAGGGCTTATAAATTCCTTAATCATTGTCTTTATCATGACTAGTGTTGTTTAAGCCACAGTTTTATTTAGATTAGCTCACATGATAACAAATTCCCTTGCTCGTTATTTATTTTTGCATCTACTTGCTTATCTCCTTTATTCTTGTTTTTCTCTGAAGAATAGCATTTAGTGTTTATTTCAATAACAGTACATGAGTATTAATCATTATCTAAAATTGCCCTTACTCTGTCTATACTATTGATGGCCAGTTTAGTTAGTATAGAAATATGAATTAACAGTTGACAGTTTTTGCCTCTCAGCACCTTTGAACATACTATTCCATAGTTCTGGCTTTTCTGTTGCTAGTGAAAGGTTTGCTGCCACTAAGTTCTTTTACATTTTAATACAATATGCTGTTCTTTGATTATTTTTAAAATAGCTGCAACCCTGTGGTCTGTGATTTATCTATTATAAAGGCATAGGGAATTTCTATGTATCAATTAGTGTGCTTTTTTTAATGTTTATTTTTGAGACAGAGATAGACAGAGTGTGAGCAGGGGAGGGACAGAGAGAGAGGGCCAATAAAGTTCTTTTACATTTTAATGTAATATGCTGTTCTTTGATTATTTTTAAAACAGCTAAAACCCTGTGGTCTGTGATTTCTCTATTATAAAGGCATAGGGAATTTGCATGTATCAATTAGTGTGCTTACTTTTTTTAATGTTTGTTTTTGAGACAGAGAGAGACAAAGTGTGAGCAGGGGAGGGGCAGAGAGAGAGGGAGACATAGAGTCCAAAGCAGGCTCCAAGCTCTGCGCTGTCAGCACAGAGCCCGATGCAGTGTTTGAACTCAAGAACCGTGAGATCATGACCTGAGTGGAAGCTGGATGCTTAACTGACTGAGCCACCTAGGAACCCCTCAGTGTGCTTTTTAAGTTGAAGTTGATATGTTACATAAAGCCAAGAAAAATACAAACTATTTTCTCTTTGAATATGGACTCCTTCTCTCTAATTTCTTCTTCTGGAAATCCTTCACAAGTTCACTGTCTCCATGCCTGATAAAATCACTTCCATTTTCTCTTCTGTTCATGTCTTTATGCTGAAGTGTATGGAATTTTCTCAAACTTCCTTCTACATTACTGATTATCTCTTTATATCTATTATAATATTTAACCCTTTGCCATGGCTTGCTTTGTTCAAGTATAATTTATTTTCTATATTTGTCATTTCAGATTATCTTGTTCTTCCCCCCTTACTCTGTCTAGTGTTCTGATTTTTTATTGTTATACCTATACTTTCTTTTATATCTTTAATCATCTAAGTCCAGTATATTACTCCCTCCTTTACATGGTTTTATTACCCAATTCACTGCAGATTAATTTAACTGTTTGCTCTCTCCATTAACTCTCAATCTCATTTATATATTTTCTCTGGTTTATAATTTTTACTTTCAAACTTCTTTTTGATTGGTACTACTCTTTGCATGTAGGGTTGGGATGACTTTCTCTGTGAAAGTGTGACTACAGAGAAGATTAATATATAATATATTTGCTAGGATCCTGGGACTTTTAGCAGTCTAGGACCAGTTTTTATATTGTTTTCAGTGTAATACTCTTACACTACACTGTAAGAATGTAGCAGAGTGAATTTTGACCATAAAACAGTGTGGGGTACAAGATGGAGATGGTTTGCTTTCATTACTTCTCTGGACTGAAAGGGCCATATTGTTTTGTTTTACTGTAATGGAGGGAGCTATCTTTCCTGAGTTCTAGTTTATACAGAGGTCTCTTGACCCTTATGGACCCAAATTTGTATTCTCCACCCCCAAGAAGACTTTAACAGTTAGCCTGTACTTGTGCTGGCCTGTGTCTGGATAATACTACCTTTTTTGCTCTTCCTCTGTGGCCTCTGGCATTATAGTTTTTTTTCTTTATTTTTCTTATGTAATATTGTCACCTGGGCACTTTCTCTACACTCTCAAATTATCTATGCATCTAAAAAATGTTAAGTTTTATGCCATCCACACTTTCTAAGTGACTTTTTTTAAAAAAATAAACTATTGGCAAGTTTGCATATCATCAGTCCACCATGTTGCTAGAAATAGAAGTATAGTTCATTTCAATGTTTTTATAATTTTTTTTAGTAAAGAACATGCTTAAATAATGTTTAATTGATGAATTTTGGAAATGATATTTTCTTATTCTTTTTTTGTGTTAACTCTGATAGGAAATAATCTAAAATTGTTCTGTGTATTTTTCTGTAAGTGCATACTATTTAATAACCCTAATCTTTGTCTAGTGTGAAGATTTTTGCAGTGTCTCAAATATGCCATTTACAATTTCATTTCTCACTGTATAAAAAAAAAGATTGAGAAAGCTATGTGAGAGAAGAATTCTGAATCACAATAACTAGAATTTCTGTATAATACGTAGCATCACCCGACTCGCTTATCATTTTTGAGTCTTTCTTCTAAAAGTAATGTATTAACAAAAGCCGTGGGTATTTGAGATTTCCATTAATCAAAATAAAATTTAATAGGAATTGGTCAGATAAGTTATACTGGTTGGTTATGTTATAGTTATTAATGAGTTCTTTAATTAATGTTAAAATTATCTTAGAAGTACATTTTCTTACTTTTATTATGAATCTCCTTAAGGATGCTTGTAGAAACATAATAAAATTCTATTCTAAGTGGCTTATAGGTCATCTCTGCAATTCTGCTGCTTAAGGTTTTCCTGGAGTTGATCCATCTCTCTCTCTTTTTTTTTTTCCATCTCTTTTGACATCATATGGCTCTATATTTACTCTAAGACTGTTGACATTGCCCCCCTTCCATGCTTTCTAGATAACACTTCTAAAACCTTGTTAAAGAAGGTTCACAAATATAATGTATTGTTACTTTTTCCCTTCATGGTGCTCTTTTTTTTTTTTTTTTTTTTTTTTGAACTCTTTTGTCTTTATGTACAGCATCATGGCTGTATTTCCAATTATTGTTGCCGGTAGTTCATCTTGAAAATGGATTTTGAGATCAATGGATTCTTTTTTGAAGCTTTTTGTTCTTGTTGTTGCTGCTGCTCTTTTGTTTTGTTTTATAAGCATGGTAATTGTCTAAAATGTAAATGCAACAAGAATCAGTTTACTTTACATTGTTAAAATATGTTAGGGATTACAGAAAAGTTACTAGAAAGAAGGCTTTTAGGTTTTTTAGTACAATATGAAAATTGTTTATCCTACTCTGTCTTAAAGTTTACTTATTTTGGGCGCCTGGGTGGCGCAGTCGGTTAAGCGTCTGACTTCATCCAGGTCACGATCTCGCGGTCCGTGAGTTCGAGCCCCGTGTCAGGCTCTGGGCTGATGGCTCAGAGCCTGGAGCCTGTTTCCGATTCTGTGTCTCCCTCTCTCTCTGCCCCTCCTCATTCATGCTCTGTCTCTCTCTGTCCCAAAAATAAATAAACGTTGAAAAAAAAAATTAAAAAAAAAAGTTTACTTATTTTGAGAGTGAGAGCAAGCAGGAGAGAGGCAGAGAGAGAGAGGGAGAGAGAATCCCAAACAGGGTCCATGCTGTCAGTGCAGAGCCCATTGCGGGGCTGGAACTCACAAACTGTGAGATCATACCTGAGCCTAAGTTGGATGCTTAACTGACTGAGCCACCCAGGCACCCCTATCCTACTATCTCTTTTCCTCTTGTGTTTTCTTTAGACCAGTTTAACTCCTCTAGGAGAACAGGTGTGGGATGAGGAGAAGGCTCTGAATAACAATCCTATCTAACTAAAAAACAACAACAATAACAACAACAAAAAACCTCCAATATCTTCTCAAGAAACCCACGTGTATTTTAACAGTGCAGTCTGGAATGGTTGCTCAAAGAGAGAGACAAAATAAGTAGTATTCACTGGTGAAAAGCGTCTGGGTAAGTGAAATCCTCTTGCAATCTTTCTGTCCTCCATCTAGATGGGACCCTGTAGACAGCTGATCCAAATCTTTCTTCAAAGCTTCACAGTCTGCATTCCTCCCTTTGCAGTACTTATTCCCAAACCTAGCCATTAAGAGAAAAGGAACATCAATCCTTTAAAACACACACACACACACACACACACACACACACACACACACACACACAGAAATAAGCAATAAATAAAATATGAATTATAAAAGGGCTTGAAAGAATTGAAGGAGTAATGTCTGCTTGGAGAAAATAAAACAAGTGTAAGAAGTGAACGTAAACTGCAAGACCATCACACCTTAAGATACTACATACTTTACCTGAGTGGACCCATCTTCCTGGGGATTGGCTTGGGAAGACTAATAGGCATTTTTAGATATAATGGTGAGTTTGTCAAACTACAATGTACAAATATGCCACTAATTACAAAATGGAAGTGATTTACAAAAACAAAGTGATACATAATTATATTTCCTTACCATCTTACAAAATGAATCCCAGATTTTCTTTTTATAGGGCTTATTTTTGTAATTTTTTTTAACCCAGTAGTTAGTTAAGTTCTTAGAGTTTGTGCATTGGCAACAGGTAAAATGAGACTCAGATAGTTTTATTGGTAGTAATGGATAATTCACTTTGCATAATTCTCTTTTCTCTAAAATGTAACTCAGACCTTTGGATTGCTTCAGGATTTACTGTTGAAACTAGAGATGATATATTTCCTACTTCGTTTTATGTTATTCCACAAGGAGTCGCATGATTTAGTTAGGAAAGTATGGGGTGTAACAATGAAAGAAGCCAGATTTGGATCACATTACTTAAAAATCCTCTGAGCTTTGTCCTTCTGATCTGTAAATGTATGATTATGATAATAAACACCACAGTTTGGTTATAGTGAGGGTCTGATGGGTAATGCATGGGACAGAATTGTTCTTGGTGTAGCTTTATGATGTCAGGGACTGTATCTACTCTTTATTCTCATTATATCTGTGATGTTAAACTCATTGCTTAGGACAGAGTGGTAGTCTGGTAAAAAAAAATGTGTTGAATAATAGTAATCAGTGTTTTTCATGCTTACTCTGAATCCACCAACCTGTTTCCATTGCTTTTCAAAAACTTGACTCAGTTCCAACCATTTTTAATTCTCACTTAGTCTGAATTATCTTTCCTAGTGTTCCCCCTCCATAGTGCAACTAGAGATATCTTTTTAAATAACACACATATTAAACATTGATCTTAAGATAGTCCAAATTTCTTACATAGGTTCAGGACCCAATACAGCACAGCTCCCATCTTATACTCCAGTCTTCTTTTTAACCAGAAGCTTTTGCATACTCTGTTATCCATTTTACACCGAACATACCCAGAACCTAGTCAGGTGTCCAAGCTATATTCTCTTAGTTAAGGTATATGCTAAGCTGACATAACAAAGAGACCCCAGAATGAGGTTAAACAGGATAAGTATTAGATTTTCTTATAGAGCTTGAGAGAGGTAAGTGGTCAGGCCCTGTGGGATGATTTGATGTCATCACCATGTGTCTTCCATGTCTGGACAGTTGTCATGTTCAGTTAGGAGAAAGGATTAAGAGGTCCGGGAAAGGGAGAACACATGGACTCCTTCCCAGAGTGGCAATATTTACTTCTTTTTACATTCCCTTTGCCAGAACTTTGTCACAGGGCCACAACCAATTGCAGGGAATCTGGGAAGTATAATTTTTTAGCTATGTTTCCATGGTGATAGCTAAAACATGGGAATTTTATTATTAAAGTTGAGGGGGACAGACGTCAGGGTATGATTAGCAGTTATTGCCATGTGAGTTTTCACAATTCCCTCTTACATTACTATTTTCCCTGAATAGTAGATGCCATTTCATTTTATTCTGGTTTTCCCACTAAGGTCTAGAGTTCTTGAAGACAGAAAATACATCTCCATCATTTTGTCACTAATGCTGATCATAGTCCTTGATGTATAGTATGTGCTCAGTTAATATTTGTTAAATGAATGAACAACCACAGAATCAAGGCAGATTTCTCAGAAATAAATGGTAAAGGTTTTTGTTTTATTTTTTTGTTTTTTTTAATAGCATCATTATACCCTGGTTTATAAATTATTTTCTCGCATTTTCTTTATCTTTATTCTGAACTAACTGAGGATCCTACAGATGAAGGAAATAGCTGAAAAGATGTGAGCATCCCTTGTAGGAAATTTCTCTGGGAAAAACAAAAGCAAGGCAAACTTTGATCACAGTCTCTCTTCTGAGTGCAGGCTATGGGGTGACTGCATAATGTATGAGATTAATTCTGTCAAGGGCCCCTACTTTCCTGGGTTAAAAACAAAAATTTCCACTTATCTTTCTCAGAGAACTAAAGTGTTTTTTGGTATCTGAAGCCAAGACTTAAGTTGCTGATACTGAGGGATTTTTTTTCTTCAAATTAGTCAATTAAAAGTGCTTTAATAAGTTTTCCAGTATCTATCAGTATCAAATGTTGATGTAACATCTTTATAGACCCGTTCCTCATGTTCATGTACCCCTGAGGCATGGTTGACCTGAGCCCAAGTTGGAGAAAGAGAAAGGGTTAAGGATATCTTCAGAAAGATCCAGAAACTTGGGCACCTGTGTGGCTCAGTTGTTAAGCATCTGTCTTCGACTCAGGTCATGATCTCGTGGTTCGTGAGTTCAAGCTCTGCATAGGGTGAACATGAGCCCTGCTTTGGGTGAGCCCTGCTTCTGTCTCTCTCTCTCTCTCTCTCTCTCTCTCTCTCTCTCTCTGTCTCTGTCTCTATCTCTATCTCTATCTCTGTCTATCTCTCTATCCCTCTATCCCTCTCTGCACTCATGGGATTCTCTCTCTCTCTCTCTCTTCCCCTCACTCTTTCCCCCTCACTCACTAGCGCTGTCTCTCTTTCTAAAAATAAATAAATAAGTAAAATGAAATAAAATAAAATAAGAAGAAAAGAAAGCAAAGATCCAGAAACTGAAAGGCACACAGTCAAATGGGTACAAAGGGACCAGAAATGATCCCTCTTATTTTATGCCTTCATATCTCACCTTACCTTGCAGAAGGGATCATGAGCATCAGCATCAGAGTTGACACTTCAGCTGATATGTTTGGTGGTAGAAAAATGAAAATCAGAGCTCACACCTCCTATTCCATTCTTTAAGGCATTGATGCAGTAGTGTGCTTTACACATGGTAGAACAGGTTTTAAAAATAATTTTTAAAAAAGTTTCTGAAATTCATAACTTAAGAAATTCGTCTATATTAAATCTCCTCCAGTCATGAATTTGATTTCAGAAGCCTGATTCATGGGATATCTATATATGCTGCTAACTTGAACAAGAACAGAAGTCCCAAGTAAAACACCATTTTGAATATTTTTTTTTCTTCATTCAGAGCTTATTAAATATCCAGTGAGCATCTAGTATAGGTCACTTCATGGGCTACATAATTTAGGACAGTGAAACTGAAAATCTTTAGTAAAGGACTATTTATTCAAAAATAATTCAACAGATTGCAGAGCAAAGCTTCTATAAAATAGAATTAAATGTAGTCATGGCCTAGTACTTTGAAAGTGTCTAAAGGTGGCTCAAGTTCTGATGCCATCATGCTGTGGAACCCCAGTAGCAAGATCTTTGCAAAGAGTCCACACTTGCAGAGCGCTGATCCAGGAGATGTAAACAGGAATAGTATTTCTCCTCTTAAGTAGCTAGCAACTTAGTGGACACTTAGGTGTAATTAATTCACAACTAAAATAGGTAATAATTGCAGTAAATGTTTTATAATACTTGACCTAAAGATGAGAGAAGCCACCAAAATGGTTTGGTTAAGCTTGATGTGCTTAATAGCAATCACTAATAATTCTTTATTGCTTATGATGTGCTATACTAAGTGCTTTTCACATGTATCAAGTTATTTAGTTATCAGCAGTGCATAAGGAGGTAGATACTGTTGCATTGGTAAATCAATACTATAGAGGAGAGATGGGCATGCCTCCATCTCTCTATGTCCCTTTGTTTCTGTCTCTATCTCGGTCTCCTCCTGTACTCCCTGCACACTGCTCCCCACCACACACAGACTACCAGGCCTGTCAAGTAAACAGCCCATGGGCCCAACCTCTTTGGTATAATGCTTTGAGGGAAGAGTTGAGCTTTGAAAAGGGAAGGAGTTTCTAATAGATGTGGCAAACAGAACGAGCACAAGTATGAATATGGTAGTTAGTGAGCTTGGTGCATGTAGACCAGGGTTCTAGGACAGAGGACCCTGAGGGTACAGTTGGAGATAATTCTAAAGAAGTAGAAGATGTTCAGAAGTGAGAAGTGGTTGAATCTGCTAGAAAGGCAGATATGGGAGATGTAAGAGTCTGAGGGAGAGATATTCAGTTAGATATTCTGCCCTGTAGGTAAGGACCTCCCCTAACAATAGGAAGCTATAGGGGGGCGGGGCATGGGCACTGTGACAGGAAACTGCTACTAACTAAGTAAGGGATAGTTAGGTAAAGAGCGGTGGTGTGGGGACAGAAGATAGCGTTCTCATTAGGAGTTGCTGCTGGGTTTGAAACGTTGGCCAGGCAATCATATACAGACGTATATGTGGGTTTGCTCAAGATCCTAATATGTGTCAGACACTCTTGGGCGCCGGAAATATTCATCTTCTGTTCTCAGGTTGCATATAAGCTAATGATGTTCAGCAAATATTGAGAAATTCAAGGGTAGAGTCGAAAGTGAAGTCTTATCTTTAAGGCTAACTGATCTTTAGGAACTAGAAGTGTAGAAAGTGGTCTGCATGCATAAAATTAGCTCCCAATTAGCCTTGGTGCTACAAGCACACAGAACACTCCCGTAGCCCCTAATTGTATGCCATTCACTTTGGTCACTGTTTAGACTCTTTAATATTTCAGCAACGAATCAATCATCTTTCTCACAGGTAGCAGGATGACTCAGAATAAAAGCTCCCAAGAGGTAGTGGGTATTTTAGAATTCCACACTTTGGTACAAAACAGGTAACTATTAATACTTTTCATCTTCATCAAGGACAGTTAGGACTCCATAATTTATTTTAAACCATGTTATATCTTATCACAGCAATTTTTACCTGCATCACATTTTATGTTTGGTGTAAGAGGACTCTGTTATGAGGGGGTGGGGTGGAGGATAGAGGAGAAAAGAAAATAGCAGAAAGCCTTTTAAAAAATTACAAGAAACGTGTCCTTGGCAGTGAAGGACACATAAGAGATACTTTCTCTTTTTATTTTATGTATTTTTCTTGACAAAAGAAAAGTCTTATATAATGTACCACTAAGCCAACACAATTCAAATTGCCAGTTGGAAAGCATAATTAGAGCAGTATATTTGAAATCTTTCTGGAATTTGGAATTTAAGAAATCTGAAGGCACTCACACTGTTTTAGTCTCTCTCAAGGACACCCTGCATAAGGACTCAGAGTTCAAAGGAAAGCTGCCACTCTCTGCTTAATACCTTAATTATTTGAGGTACCTTATCTTGGTTACCACTGACATCCTGCTTTCTAAATCCCATTTGCCAAGTCTTTCTTTCAGAATGACATGTTGCTTTTACACTTGGTACCCAAGAAGTCAGATCATTAATTTTCTTCAGAACTGCTTAATTTGGTTAACTTAAGTTTATTTGTGATATTATCCCCCATGATGCTAGTTTGGCCAATTTTATTTTATTTTATTTTATTTTTATACACATAGAAATATAAAGAAATCAGATTATGTGGCTACTTAGACTAAGCTTTAATCCCCCATATAGTGTCTGTTAGATAGACCTTACTTATCAGGCTCCTTTAGTTAATCTCCAGTTTCCATTAAACTGCGTTAATAAACATAGCACCAAGAAGCCAGTCCTTCATTAGAAAAACCTAGAGCATCATTGCTTAAGATCTTTTTATTCACACTATGCTTGTTCCTTGTTTTATGGTAGAACTCTTGCATCCACAAATGGGTCTTGGTTACTACAGGTCAAAGAGAAAGAAAATAAAATGGGGTCCCTTCCCCTTGTCCTGGGTTTGTGACCTCAGAAGTCTGGTTCAAGTTTCCTACTTTAACAGGTTTGGAATGTGGCACACACCTTTGGGATTTTGCATTCTGAAGTAGCCCCACTATTTCATACAACTTCCTGCCTTAATGAAAGTCATACTTTGTGCTGTGCAATATGGTAGCCACTAGCCATGTGTGGTTATAGAGCACTTGAAATACTGTTTGTTTCATGGAGAGACTGCATTTTTTATTTCTATTAAGTAATTTAAATTTTTTTGAAGTTTTATTTTATTTTTTGAGAGAGAGAGAGAGAGAGAGAGCACAATCAGGGGCAGAGAGAGAGGGAGAGACAGAATCCAAAGCAGGCTCCAGGCTTTGACCTGTCACTACAGACCCTAAGGCAGGTCTCAAACCAATGAATGCAAGATCATGAGCTGAGCCAAAGTCAGATGCTCATCCAATGAGCCACCCAGGTGCTCCTATATTAAGTAATTTAAATTTAAATAGTCCAGGTAACTAGTGACTTGTGTCAAGGAAGTGCAGTTGTGAAGAGTGGTCACCTCAGTGGCACATTCTTTGGAAGATGCAACATGATGTGGGGGAAAGCCAGCCTCTTTAGTTAATATCGCTGGGTCCTTAGACATATTATAATGTTGCCTATGTCTTTGAAACTCAGTTTCCCAACTAGAAAAAATCCAAGTAAAAACTCTTTCTTACATGAGCACTAGTAAGATATAGCATGGGTGAAACAGGCTTTCTTGAGGTCTAGCACATGTAGACATTCTATAAACATTAGTTTAAAAAATATAAAAAAAGAGAGCATGAGATAGAGGGCTTGGATTAAACCTGAGCATCCATACTTGAGACAGTGAACTAATGACTTAATATTTATGAGTTTGAGGATGTCTGAGTGGTGTAGTCGGTTGAGCATCAGGCTTTGATTTCAGCTCGGGTCATGACCTCACAGTTGGTGAGATGGAGCCCCACGTTGGGCTCCGTGCTGACAGAATGGAGCCTGCTTAGGATTCTCTCTCTCTCTCTGTCTCTCTGTCTCTCTCTCTCTCTCAAAACCAATCAAATACATATTTAAAAAAGGATGTCTGAGATTGTTACCTCATTTGTAAAATAAGATAATTCCTGCCCTGCCTATTCAAGGAGACTTTCAAGTTCTGAAATTCTTACCTCCTAAGAGTTTCTTGAGTCTCTTTCCTTTCCTCCTTCCTTTATCACCACCTCATCTCTCGTGTGGATGACATTACCACATCCTACTATGTCTCGTTGCCTCCACTCTCCTCATCTACAGACTTTGTGTCATAACTTGAGTTTTGAAATTTGAAATTCTCCATCACCTATAGAATCAAGTCCATAGCCCTCCAATAACAACCAAGGACAAACCATGAACTGGCTCTCACTTAAACATCTATTCTTTACTTGTTTTCTTCCTTAAGTGTAATCTCCAGCTTCCCTAGACTCCCTGCCATGCCCCTACTACATGCAATGTGCCCCACTGTTTTTCAACTCCATAGCTTTGTTGTCCCTGTGCCGCCAATGTCATTTTTGTCTCCATCTCATCCCAACCCTTTCCTGGATTGGCTAACTCTTCATATGTCCCTTCCTTTCCTACTTCCCACCCCACCCCAATTTCTAGATTGGCTTCTCTTTATTTTAGCACTTGATTCAAGCAAGACAACCTAGGAAAACCTCTCTGACTATATCTACCCTTGGCTTCACCTCAAAGCCAGGCTATGTCACCATCCTCTTTCAGATGAAGATCACTTTCCCTAAAGCATGCTGGTGTTCTGTGTCTCTTTCTGTCTGTCTTTCTTATTAGAATAAGGTCTCCTTGAGAGAAAAGCTCAAGTCTCAGTTGCCTCTGTAACCCAAATACCTGTTAGTTATATACCTCAGAAAGGCTTACTGAGGAGATACAACTGTCCCAGGGATCCCATGAAACAATGTAGGTGAGAGCATTTTCAAAATGGCAAAGCACTCCAAAGACATAAAGTGATACTGTTTTAATTAAACCTTCCTGCTGACTTGGTGTCTGTATCATGCTGACCAGCTTTATGACAAGCAAAGAGCTCACACCCCATGGTTCTAGCTGTCTGGATGTTTCTCACCATGTGGGCCAGACAATTCTATTTCAAATAGGATGCTTTCTCTCCCTTCTGATTCTCACTTGTTAGTTCGTGGCCCATTGCTGCCAGCTCTCTGCTGATAGCCCACTCTTATAAATACTGTAATCTTTATACCAGGTTGCTTTCCTAATAAGTGTCGTGTGCATATTTTCCCCCCTCTTCTGCAAAATGCCTTTAAATTCCTTAAGGAGAAAATAATCAAGGATTTCAAACAAGGTAGAATTCCCTGATGCTCTTAGACAGGATGATTCCTTATCTGAAAACAGAGTCTTCCTCAGAATACTAATCATAGAGGCTTCAGCTACCTTTTGGGTCAGGCAATTTCAGGGACACTCTAGTACAGAGTTTGGGAAATGTATGGCTCTCAGGACAAACCCCACTGCCCTGTATATCTGTATATGTAAATAAAGTGTATTTTTTTGAGATAATTTTCTTAGGGGAGCCTGGGTGGCTCAGTTGGTTAAGGTCCAACTCAGCTCAGGTCATGATCTCATGGTTCATGAGTTTGAGCCCCGCATTGGGCTCTGCGCTGACAGCACGGAGCCTGTTTGGGATTTTCTGTCTCCCTCTCCCACATGTATGCTCCCTCTCTCTCTCAAAATAAATAAATAAACTTTAAAAAAAGATATTTTTTAAAATATTTATTTATTTTTGAGAGAGAGAGAGAAGGTGCATAGGAGGGGCAGAGAGAAATGGAGACAGAGGATCTGAAGCGGACTCTGCACTGACAGTAGAGAGACCAGTGCAGGGCTCTAACTCATGAAACATGAGATCATGACCTGAGCGGAAGTGGGACACTCAACCAACTGAGACACCCAGGCGCCCATGTAAATAAAGTTTTATTGGAACACAGCCATACCCATTTGTGTATGGATTTTCTGTGGTTGCTTTTACACTACAACAGCAGAATTGCTAGTTGCACCAGAGACCATTTGGCTTGCAAGGCCTAAAATATTTACTCTGTGACCCTTTACAGAAATCTTTTCTCCTAACTTCTGTTCTAAAGCAATGTTTATTAACCTCAGAATTATTGTATTTGGGGTAGGGTATCTGATGTGGGGCACGGGTAGTCCTGTATCATGTGGCACATTTAGCAGCATCTTTGGCTTCTACCCACTAGATGCCAGTGTCATTCCTTCCCCATTTGTGACAAGCAAAGATGTCTCTATTGCCAAATGTCCCCTATGGGACAAAATCACCCCCATTTGAGAACCACTTTCTAGACACAGTAGACACAAATACATTTTACAAGAAAGCAAGAGCAAATCAGGTGTTGACCAATGTAAAGATGTTAGATGTATCACCTACTTTCCTTCTTTTGGCAAACTTCTTACACAGATTTCACTGACCTAAGGACAGTACAGCTCTATCTGTGTGGTTAGGAGGGGAAAAAATATTGACATTTTTCTGGCCACATTCCTATTTTTATCCTTCTACCAGAAGTTCAAGTCAAGGAGTGTATGTGGATTGACAGTATGGCCGTAGGGCATTGAGTGCAGTCTGTGGCATGTGGCAGAACTGAGTGTATAGATATTTTTTAGTGTTTTATTTATTTTTGAGAGAGAGAGAGTTGGGGAAGGGCATACAGAGAGGGGGGCAGAGGGTCTGAATTGGGCTCTGCATGCTGACAGCAGCAAACCCGATGTGGGGCTGACAGCAGTGAGCCCAATGTGGGGCTTGAACTCAGGCATCTTGAGATCAAGACCTGAGCTAGAGTGGGATGCTTAATGGACTGAGCCACCAGATGCCCCAGTAGAGCTGGGTTTAAATCTGAGACTGTCAACCTACAAACTCCCTAAGTTTGGGCAGATTATTTTGTTTTCTCTGATCCTGAGTATCCTCATTTGTAAAATGTGGTTAGGTGTAAGTAGGTGAGATCACGTTTTTATAAAACATTTCAGAGAGTGCCTGACACCTACTGAGTGCTCAAGGGGTGGCAGTGATGGGAATGGTAGTGGTAGAAGTGGGAAGGAAGGGGAAGGAAAAGAAAGAGGAGCAGGGAGAGTGGGAGGAGTAGGGAAAGGAGGAAGGAATATTAATACCATAATATGTTAGGGTTGAAAAAACATTAAAGGGACACAGGAATCCCTGCCATGCTTATGTGTTTGAAGACAATATATCCCCTAAAGATGTAAACTAGGTCTTTTGAAGAAAGACACGGTGCAGTTCTTCAAGCAGCTTCTCTAAGAGACCAAATAGAAATACTTACATAACAAGAAATTATGTAAGAAGAGACAAAAATACTGGATACTAGTTGTGTTAATAGAACATGAAAATCTTGCATTTAGAGTCTCAAAAACATCGGGAGTTGCTGCTTCATGCTAAAGTTTCATTGCAAAAAATCTCAGGGTGTGTATCCGTGGAGGATGAAATGGTGGTTCTCATTTATATGGAATGACTATTGCTTTCATTTTCCCAGAATCTAGTTATCTACTTTTATCTTCTTTCAGGAAGTCCACCTCCCCATCTCAATCCATGCTGTCTTTGTGAAGCTGACTGTAATCTCAATTCCAGGCAAAAGCACATGATGATGTCTGTCAAGGCTAATAGGCATGCTACACAGCCCCCTGGTAACTGGGTGTGGAATGGCTGCACAACCCAGGTACAGGCAATACACTCATGGATTTCTAGAGAAAGAGACTCTCCCTTGGATCTTCTCGTCCTGTGAGTTGAAAAGTTATAGAGGTTGGAGTCGTTACCACCATCTTGCTGCCATGTGAAGTCTGAACATGAGACTCCAGAGTAAAAGGCAGAGATGAAAAATAGACAGGAATTGATCCTTAATGATATTTGTGTTCTGATTCTCCCAAGCCTAAAGATAATTGGACCACCTGGGCATGTAAACTTATATGAAGTAAAAATTTTCTTTTGGCTTAAGCCAGATCAGGCTAGATTCTCTACTCCTTGAAAGAAAGAAGTTTCAAGTATTATCTCGATTACTGGAGTTAAAGGGCCTACCGTCCCCAGATGGATCAACTGCTAAGATGAATCTCTCATCTCCTGTATTTCTCTTTATAGAAAATGTCGTGTTAGAATTCATGCCAAATTAGAATCCTATCTGTGACAAGGACAGTTAGGACTTTAGAGGCATTTAGAAGTTAATTGTATTATATAACATTATATTAGCTAAAATTAACTATTAATGTAATAAAATATATTGCAAGATAACACAACATAATATATTAACTAATAATGATTGATTTTTGCTATGAAAAGTTACACAAAGTCAAAGTGGATAAAATAATGGGATAAATTCCCATATAGAAATAACTTGCTCTCACTAGTTACCAAGATTTTGCCATATTTGATTCATCTGTCTGTGTTTTTATTCCATACTTAAGTGTTTCGAAGAAAATCTGAGCCATCATACCTTTCCTCCCTTAAATGTTTCAGTATGCTTCTCTAAAAATTAGGAATATTCTCTTATATAACTGCAATGTTACTCTCACATATAACAGAAATAATATACAGTCCATTATTAAGTCAAATATCAGATTCCGTGATTAGTTAAAAATGTCTGTGCAACATGGCTTTTGGATAAATTACATTTATTGAACACATATTATGTCTCAGGCATCTGGGCATTTTATATGCATTATCATTACAACTTCTGAAGATTAGAGATATTCCAAGACTTGCCTAAATACTGTCACACTCCATATCCTAAGCCCTAGACAGCTAACAATACCACCTCTTTTGTTTTCTTAAACCTTTACTTGTATCTTTTTTTTTCTTTTTTAATTTCTTAAAAATTACAAAAGAGTGGGTTATTCTGTTTTTCTTAGATATTTTTACTCTTCTTTTTTGTGTGAGATTGACCAAATGTTTTATAAATCTGTAAAAAAATGCAAGTATGTTAATTTTCAGGAGGAAATGTATCCTTGGTGGAGATTTAAAATTTAAAGCATACCCTTTTTGGGAATCTATTTTACATATGTTCCTTCTGTACCTAGGAATGTGAGGTCGCCCTACATTCTTATTCAACTTCTCCCAGCTGGCTCTTTCTTGCTCTCTGTATCTTTATTGCACAGAGGTCACTATCTCCAGAGAGACTGAAACAGATTTTCTTTTCCTTACCTGCTTCCTAAATGCAACCTCAGACACTACATACCAGTCTTCTCTTTGTCCTCTCCCTGGGTCTTCAACTCTCCAAACCTTCTTCTTACCCTTTTTCCTTTTTCACTGACAGATGACCCTGTGCAAAAGCAGCTTATACCTAATTATCTTCTCTAGCTCTAAATGGAATTTCAAAACTAATCAACAACTTGAGAAACAAGCAGAAAGTTTGGCATAGCTTGAAATGTGGGAGTCCATATTCACTTGTAAAAAGAGAATATTGGTAACACTTCAAGAGAAACAAAGAATTGTTCAGAGAAGTCTTATGTGTCCCGTATGAATGCAGGCAATGGTCTAAATGACCTAGTTTGATCACAGCCTTAAGAATTTTTAATATTACACTGTGGAAGATCTGTGCTATTGAGGCTCAGAGTTTAGTTTAGAACAAGAGAAAAAGAGAATGTGTACCCTGCACATTATATTCTGTTCAGAACATGTATTCTGTTAAGAAGATATTTTTGTGTCACAAGGGCATCAGTGAGAGTTGAAATAGGGCATGGATGAATGTCCTGATGGAGAATAAATTAGTGCATCATCAGATTGGTTCTGTGCACATTTATTCTCTCTCAACCTCTCTGTTCCTTTTGCTCTGGCTAGAAATGTAGTGCTTGTTGACAGTATAAATATCTGCTCTGTAAATCAATTAATTGTTAACTGTTTGGCACTGAGCTATTGCACCAGAGTTAGAAGGAGGTGGGCCCTACAGGAGTCGTAAAATTCTTTCAAAACCTGCTCAGATTTGAACATACTAACTTACCTGAAAGCAATGTTGGTTGAGCATAACTAAAAAAGAGTATGTTCTCTGAAGTGTTCCAACTTAGGAAAAGTCAATATCAGTGGGCCAAAATTTTACTAGGCCCCACTGGAACTGCCCAACCAGATCCATTTCTGCTCCTTCTGCTTACATTATTCTTTCCAAAGATACAACCCTGGGGAAACTGGTGTTTTTCTATTGTATTATAATATCCACAGTCTCTGTGAAACTTTTGTATTAAGGTGAAGAATATGAAAGGAGGGCTGGTGTGTCTTGAGGTCATAAGACAAGATGTGCAAAAATGGCAGATTATAATAAGGGAGGTATCAGGTGATAGAAAAACTCGAATTTGGAAGTCAAAGTAATTCATCATTTTTTCTTTCTTAGCTCTGGGCTAGAGGAAAGCTCAGAGCCAATTTTACTTTCCCCACATAAATATCTGTGCTCCAGCTGTCTGTTTCCCTTGCTTCATTCTATTATTTAGTATATTATTTAGTATATTTTGATGCTCACTTCATTACTCCTAAAATACTCTATTTTTCATTTTTCATGTTTTATCATTTCATTTACAGTGTGTGAGGCTCTGGGATCATGTAGATCTAGACAGGAATTCAGGCTTTCCTACTCAAAAGCTATGCAGATTTGGACAGGTTCATTCTTCATTCATTTTTTACCTATTCATTAATTTATTCTGCCAATACTTGTTGAGTGATAACCAAGTCCTATGAAATGTAAAAAAATATATATAGGGTAACAGTGATGAATAAACTAATTAAGGTCTGTATTCTTGGAGTTTATGGTCCAATAGGGGGAAGTAAGCATTAATCAAGCAATCATTCAGAGGAGTATACAAATATAAATTGAGATAAGTTCTCTAGAAAAAGGAAAAACAAGTGATAAAACCATTGATTTTGTAAGAAGATATATCCAAAGAGCATGATCACTTTGAAGTCTGACTGACTTGATCTCTGAGCCTCTATTTCCTCATCTATAGGTACAAATAATAATAGTGACTACAACATAGATGTGTCGTGGGGACTCAATGTTGTATTGCAGGTTAAGTGCTTAGCATATTGCCTGGAAAGAGTAGGATCTCATTGATTAAAATATTCACTGCCATTGTGATTTTTATTATATCTATTAATATTATCTTAAAGCAATAATAATGAGATACACAGTTTAGAGTTTGTGGGACATCTGAGAGTACACAGTTAAGCATAAGTAGACATCAGAGGCTGATCAAACACTCAAACACCACATTTTACATATGTATGTTTATTTCCAGAATTAAATAAAAAAAATTTTAAGTCTATGACTCAAAATAAGTTAAGAATCACAGATAAAAATAAAATCACAGAGAAAATAAAATAATTCTTAAAAATAAGAATCACAGATAAAAATAAAAAAACAAAAAATGTAAAACAAAAAAACAAGAACCATTCTTCAATGTTTTATGAACTTCTCTATAATGATCCTTTATTCTCTCTTTTCAAATGTGTGTGTGTGTGTGTGTGTGTGTGTGTGTGTGTGTGTGTGTTTAACCTGGTTATATTATGGATTCTTTTGCTGTCATAAATTGGATCTTGAGATTTCTGAAGTGTTTAACTGATATGAGAGATAGTTGTTGATATTTACCAAGCACTCTTGTGAACTCTTAATGCTTCTAGATCATCATAGACTTTCTTTGCATACAAGTCTACTGGCTGTAAAACAGGAGGATATTGTCTCCTTGTTTCTAATTCATATGTCTCTTGTTCCTTTTACTTTTGTTATGTTAGAGAAGCTCTCCATTTTGGTGAAGAGGGCAGTGATGATTCCTCTTTTTGCCTTATTCCTGAACTTTACTGGGAATCCTCCTCCAACCATCCAAATTTTACTACTGAAAGAACAGAATCCATTACAACCTTTAAGAATGTAAACTCTACAGAGCAGAAGTTTTCACTTATTTTGTTCAGTAAGTCTGACTTTTGAATAATAACTAATATATAAAAGACACTCAAGGAAGTTTGTTGAATAAAAGGGTAAACAAAAAGCAAGAGCAGAGATTGACACCTAAAAGTAAGTTTTAGAGTGTTTGTCTATAATTTAGAAGTGGGTAAACTAAAATGACATTTAATGAAATTCAGGCAGACTACCAGCCCACCTTCTCAGTTACATTAAGGAAGCAGACCTTGAAGATGACAGGATTTCTCAAGTCTAAGTAATCAAACTACAATGCACAATTTCAGTTCACTGAGGGGCTTTGGAGCAGATCATTTAATCTTTACATCACACATATTCATTCCAGCTTAACACACACAGACACCCTGTCCTTACCAGTCATAGACAGTGACTTCAAAGGAAGGAATTTGCCTGGGGTTTTTAACCATGCCAAGTCAGTAATGTGTTTGAATTGATCTTGGGCTATTCGTGAGTGGTCTCAAACCAGATTCAGTGTCTAAATCCTCCCCTCCAAATTTCAGATGGAAGTCATTGGTTACCAAGACATTGATCTGGAGAAGATACCGTATCCTCTTTTTTTTTTTTTTTCTTATGGGTTTCCAGGGAAAATGGTTTAAGGTGTTTCATTTAGATGTATTTAAAAGCTGGGTGCTTAAAACTTCTGGGTGTGTTTTACCCTCCATCTGGCTCTTTGGTTGGTTTGTATAACTGTAGTAGCTGAGATGACATTGTACAAACAGAAATGGGTGCAAAAATGGTTTGTGGAAGAGTGGAAGCTGTAAACTTTGTGATCCAAAGACATAAAAAAGGAAATGGATTTTTATTTTTTTTAATTTTTTAATGTTTATTTATTTTTGAGAGAGAGAGCAAGCGAGAGGGGAAGAGGCAGAGAGAGGGGGAGATACAGAATCCGAAGCAGGTTCCAGGTTCTGAGCTATCAGCAGAGAGCCCAACATGGGGCTCAAACTCACAGACCATGAGATCATGACCTGAGCCGAAGTCAGATGCTTGACTGATCCACCCAGGCACCCCAGAAATGAACTTTTAGACCATTACCATGCTATTAGGAAAAAACCCCTTGTGTATAGCCATACAAAAATGGACACACACATTCAGTCACTGCGTATATACATACTTTCCTATTGGTTATTACAGAGTAGTATTTACCTATTAAATAAGATGCTCTGAAGATGAACAGATTTTGGTAGATAATTTGAAAACCCACCATCAATGAGCAGGACCATGTGAAATGTCATAGATTCCCCTGGAAACTTCTTAAACTAACCCTTTGGCTTTCTGTACTACATTGAAAAACAAAGATATACAAACAGAAACACATCTGCATTTAAGTCATCCAAATATTAACCCAATGAAATATACAGCAGTGTACCCCTACCACAGTGGGCACAGATGAAGTCTACCTCAAGATTTATTTTAATTAATATTGATGTTTGCCTTTTTAAATGGAACTTTAATTTCCCTAGTGTCTCCTTAGCTTTGTGAAATTTATTTTTTATAACTAACTACATTAATAATTCTCACTAGGAATAAACTAGCCACCTAGTGGCTACTCTTAGTGTAAAAGTGAGCTTTTTTATGACATTATAGACCAAAGAATTTGGTCTATATTTATATTAATTTATATTCATTTGAGGAGTATCATGAAATAAATTCATGATTCTGAAAAAAAATCTTATGAACTTTTGGAATATTCTGTTTTTTTAAGGGTCTGTAGCAGTGCTATACAATAGAAACATAATGCAAACATATATGTATTTTTTATTTTCTAGCATTAAATAAAAAGAAATAGGTGTGGGGCGCCTGGGTGGCGCAGTCGGTTAGGCGTCCGACTTCAGCCAGGTCACGATCTCGCGGTCCGGGAGTTCGAGCTCCGCGTCGGGCTCTGGGCTGATGGCTCAGAGCCTGGAGCCTGTTTCCGATTCTGTGTCTCCCTCTCTCTCTGCCCCTCCCCCGTTCATGCTCTGTCTCTCTCTGTCCCAAAAATAAATAAACGTTGAAAAAAAAAATTAAAAAAAAAAAAAAAGAAATAGGTGAAATTAATTCTAATAATTTATTTCATTTAATCTAATATGTTCAAAATAGTATCATCTCCACATATAAAAATTATGAATATTTTACTTTTTTTGTACCAAGTATTCAAAATCCTGGATGCATTTTCAATTTAGAGCACATCTAAGTTGCTCTAGCCACATTTCAGTTGCTCTGTAGCCACATGTAGCCTTTAAATGGAGAATATTTAAAACTGCCTTTAAATGGAGAATATTTCATCTGTAAAACCTCTAAACAATATTCAGAGTCTACATATCCCCTTAAGGCTAAAGAAAGAAATAAAGCTTCCCTTAAAAAAATGCATAAAAGATCTTAAAATTTCTTTCTTATCAAGATAAAGGAAAATGCATTTCTAGGAAATTAAATCAGGTTATATTTGACCATATAGAATGTGACTTTTATTTATTTTAATATAATTTATGCTTTTCTGAAAGGAATGTGTTAGACGTATTGATAAAAAAGCACTTATCTGTGGCCAAGACATATTGCTAAACCTTAATTCATAGAAACTATATTCAACTATTATTATTAAATTTTCTTGTATCTCATTTCTACATATATTTTTATGTGCAGAAATGTCAAAAGAATAGATTTAACTTACACAAATTAAATATGTAATGGAAAATAAAAATAAATATGCTTGGAAAATAGAAAAATAACTTAAGTAGTAACTTTAATATATTTTTCATGAATACTTTCCCATGTGCACATAAATGTACTGTAAAACATGAACAAAAATATTCATAGCATACTTGTTGCCAAAAGCCAAACATTGGAAGCAACTTAATTATCCCTCAGTGATAGAAAGGATGAGATGCTGTAATATATTCATATCCTGGAAACTATACAACAATAAAAATGAACGCATCAATGAGAATGACTGTTCATATTGAAACAAAATGTTGAACAAAAGGTACAAAGCACAAAGTATATACAGCATGATTTCATTTACATTAAGTTCAAAATACCAATATATACTGTTTAGCGGGGTGTACAATGTGATAAAACCAAAAAGCAAAACAGAATTGATTCTCATAAAAACCAGGATAATGATTAGCTTGTGGGAGACAGGGAATGTGACAGTAAAGGGATAGCTCCTGGAGGCTGACAGTGTTCTCTTTCTTGACCCAGTTGTTGGTTACACAGTTGCTTGCTTTATAATTACTTATTTTACCATGTAGCCAAGTTTTATATCATTTTCTTCACATGAATTATAACTCACAATTAAAAGGGTTTTGTGTGTATGCATATGTGCTTTACTAAATATCATCTCATTTATTACATAGACTGTTGTGTGTCTCCTGTGACACTACTAACTCTCTTCTACATTTCAAGCTGAGTAGGAATTTGGTAAATTTAACAAATAAGTCTTCCTTCAACAAGATGTTGATTAAAACCATGCAAAGGTCAGGAGCAGGGAGAGGTCCCTGTAGCACACTCCTTAGATACCCCCCATTAGAGTGTGATACTATTAGTATTGATAGTTATAACAATAATCAGATGGTAAAATTTCTTCAGCTTAGGCACTCTGCATATATTTTACATATTTCATTTTATATGATGTTACAGAGCGTTATTATTTTAAATCCTTTCTAAGTCTTTATTGGAATCCCCATCTTAGAGATAAGTGAATCCCCTCTTAGAAAATGTAAATAGCATGCCCAAGGCACATCGCTATATGGGAATAGAACCTAAATGTGAACCCAGATATATCGGATTCAAAAACTTTTTTTCTCTTCTCTTTCTCTCTACAGTCTTGCCCTCTTGCTCTGTTTGAAACCATTATTCAACAATCTTATTGCAGTCTGCTGTAAATCTACCTTATTCACATTTCTCCAATGATGGATTCAAACAGCGTTTCTTTTGTCTGTTCACAGGATCTTAAAAGGATGGTAATGAAATAAACATGTCCAATGAGGACATGTACAGTGTTCTAGATCTTCTGTCTGCTCATCTAGCTTGGTCACTAAAACAGAAACTCAATATCAGCTTGTTTTTGTCAAGACACGTTAGCAATGTCTCAATCATCATCTAATTCTTTTCTTGTATTCACTATAATTTGTTATATAAGTGCATAGAAATTTTCCAGAGAGTAGCTTCAATGTTTTCCATAATTCATCTTCCTTTGTCCTCCCCTTTCTAAGATAGGGAAAACTTTTTTTCTAGTCTGAGACCTGACAGAACTATAATTTTTATAATTTTCATCAATTTTTTACTGTCTTCCTTTAGTCTTGCCAGAACTTTCATAGTACAATTGGTTTGGACCTGAATTTGAACTCATTAAGAATGACAAGATGCCCTCTTTCTCTATCATAATTTGGTTGGAGATTTTGTTCCCATTTTGTGATTTTTTTCTTCTTTTTCCACTTGATGTATATTTTCCTTGGAGCAAAAATAGTCAAAATAGACCTTAAACAGCCTCATTTACTTTTCTGCCATCCATTTGAGTTACATCACATTCACCAAATAGGGTACACATTAGTTCTCATAATAAATCTAAAATAACTTCTCTTACTTTTTCTTTTCCCTCCAGTCTAGTATAGAGATTAACTTCAGATATCATTTTTTCTCCCCATTTTTTTTCACCCAATGAAAATTAAGTGCAAACTATCACAGTTCCTTTTTATCCGTGATTCTCGAGAGGGTCCATCTTGGTCAAAATTATTGAAGTCCTCAGTGAGACTCAAGTAAGCTTGGGAGGGATTAGGAGATAAAACCAAAAGTTTCTCAATAATAGCCTTTTAAAAAATCATTATAACAATATATTTGATTTAATATAACATTAATTAATTAAATAATTTGTTTATTTTTAGTCCAATAATACTTTTTTTGGCTTTTTAAGTTTTTATTTTAATTCTAGTTAACATACAGTGTTATATTAGTTTTAGGTGTACTATATAGTGATTCAACAATTCCACACATCACCTAGTGCTCATCACGACCAGTGCACTCCTTAATCCTCATCACCCATTTATACCATCTCCCCACCCCCTCCCCTCTGGTAGCCATCAGTTTGTTCTCTATAGTTAAGAATCTGTTTCTGGATTTGTCTTTTTTCTTCCCTTTGCTCATTTGTTTCTTAAATTCCACATATTAAATCATATGGTATTTTTCTCCTACTAACATATTTCACTTAGCATTATATCCTCTAGTTGCATCCATGCCATTGCAGATGACTAGGTTTCATTTTTTATAGCTTGGTGATATTCCATTGTGTGTGTGTGTTTGTGTGTGTGTGTGTGTGTGTGTGTGTGTATACACCACATCTTGTTTATTAGAAGCTGTAATGGAATGAAAGTGCAACTGCACAAAATAAAACACATGAATCTGAGAAGACATGTCTGAAGCAGTGGAAACAAAAAAACCCTTTTCTAAAATTTTCTTTTAGGGGCGCTTGGGTGGCTCAGTCAGTTAAGCGTCCAACTTAAATCAGGTCATGACCTCACAGTTCATGAGTTTGAGCCCCAAGTTGAGCTCTATACTGAAGGCTAGGAGCCTGGACCCTGCTTCAGATTCTGTCTCCCTCTCTATCTCTGCCCCTCCCCCACTCACACTCTGTCTCTTTCTCTCTCAAAAATAAATAAACATTAAAAAATTAAAATTTTCTGGGCACCTGGGTGGCTCAGTTGTTTAGGCGTCCAACTTCAGCTCAGGTCATCATCTCTCGGTTCATGGGTTCAAGCCCAGCATCAGACTCTGTGCTGACAGCTCAGAGCCTGGAGCCTGCTTTGGATACTGTGCCTCCCTCTCTGTCTGTCCCCCTGTCCATCATGGTCTGTCTGTCTCTCTTGAAAAAATAAACATTAATTTTTTTAATTTTTAATTTTCTTTTAAAAACTATGCCACAAGGGGCGCCTGGGTGGCGCAGTCGGTTAAGCGTCCGACTTCAGCCAGGTCACGATCTCGCGGTCCATGAGTTCGAGCCCCGCGTCAGGCTCTGGGCTGATGGCTCAGAGCCTGGAGCCTGTTTCCGATTCTGTGTCTCCCTCTCTCTCTGCCCCTCCCCCGTTCATGCTCTGTCTCTCTCTGTCCCAAAAATAAATAAACGTTGAAAAAAAATTTTTTTTAAATAAAAACTATGCCACAAAATAAAAGAACTTTATATCCTCACCACTTAATCTGCCATCATTTGTAAAAAATAATTCTCATCTTTTGCATTGTGAATTAGCGTATTGGAGATTTTCTGATTATCCATATTTTATGACATATATTGCTATTATTTTGGGATGAATGCCTACATGAAGTTTTAGGAAAGGCAAGAATAGTGCCTCCTGCTCTGCTTATATCTGTATCTATTTATATCATCAAGATAAAAAAATTAGTTGTATAAGAAACATGTTTTAGATACATAAGTAGATGTATAAAAGGAATTCACTTTGGTACTATTTCTGAAGAAACTCTCTAACCCCCCCACCCCCACCCCATACATGTCATCTGATGCCAATGGCACCATTTTCCCTCTTTCTTAGGGGCAACTATGCTTAGGTGTGGCTACTTCTTCATTCTAAAGCACTATCCCTTACTTATCATATCAGCCTACTTTTCCTATGTGTTTATAAAATAGTCTTGGGTCATAAAGTAGAACTTCATGGACTTTACCATTGTTTCCATTTCCTATAAATTGTAGGGTATTGGGTTCGTGGGAAACAAAGCAGGGAAAGCCTGTCTCGAATCTTCCTTGAATGTGTCTATTCCCAAGAGCTCCATTTCCTTACTACTCATGTATTCATTATTTGATTTCAAAATAAAAATGCCATTTTTATCTGATCATAAAAAGTATTCATTCTCATCATTAATAACTTAAAGAGTAATATGGAAAGTGTGAAGAAGTAACTAGACCACTAAAAGGTATAAAGAAGGAACTAAGGCTTACTCCCCAGGGAAGTTTACCATAATGAAATTCTGATTACTCTCCTTGCAAGCATCATAATATTAATAAATAACAGAAATAACTGTGCGCTACACTACACACTAATTTTACATTCATTTTTCAATGTGGTTAAAAGTAAGCCCTGTAATTTATGGAAACAAATACCACACACTCAGTTAAAGCCATCATGTAGAGCTGTTATACTTTAAAATCAGTGGTTTTCACTTGAGAGTGATTTTGCCCATCAGGAGACATTTGATAATGTCTGATGACATTGGTTTGTCACAATTTGGAGTAGGAAGGATCTATCAGGTAGAAACCAGAGATGCTGATAAACATCCTACAATGCACATGACAGTTCCACAACAAAGAATTACTTGGGCACTGTGTAAATAGGGCTGCGATTGAGAAGCCATAATTTAATGTGATCCAAATCATCTGCAACATACCCAAGTTACATTTGACCCACATGATGAACAGACTCTCCAAATTGTAGGGAAAGTTGAAAAAAGTAAGAAGATTCTGTGTAAATATGACCATTGCCTTCTAAAATTTTTCAGAATTGGGGAGCCTGGGTGGCTCAGTTGGTTGGGAGTCTGAATTCAGCTCCGGTCATGATCTCATGGTCGGTGAGTTCGAGCCCTGTGTTGGGCTCTGTGATGACAGCTCAAAGCCTGGAGACTCCTTCAGATTCTGTGTCTCCTTCTCTCTCTGCCCCCACTCCCTGTCTCTCTCTCTGTCTCAAAAATAAATAAACATTAAAAAATTAAAATTTTTCAGAATTACCATGTGGGAATTAATTTAAATTTTAAATGACATATTCAGAAATCTTAATGGGTGGCTTGGCTCATAAGTACATTTTAATATATTTTCTGAAAGTGACGAACCATTTATATGATTCAGAATCACTTTAATTCATTAGTAATTCCTGAGTGACTACTATGTGCTAACCCCCTGTTTGGCAATTGGCAGTGAAGAGTTTTGGGGGTTTATGGGACAAAACATTTGAAATCTAGTAAATCATGAAAGTTAGAGATAAAAGGGCAGCACAATTATACTGACACTTTGTTTTCTTCAAGAGAAAGACAAGACAAATGCATAGAAATTACAGAGAAACACATTTTATGTTCCTATAGAAGAGCTCCTCAAAGTTTCTATCTGTCTGAGAAGGCAATAGACTATCCCTAAGTTCTTTGGGAATGGATAATTTATAAAGAAATTAGTGTATGATTGGAAAATTTTTAAAGGAAATACTATCATTGAATGGGGAATTGGAAAAAATGACCCCTGAGATCATTCTAGGACTGGCTATCTTTTTTTGTGAGGACCAGTACAAAATATAAATATGAAGGCCCTTATTCAAAAATTAAGAATTTCAAAATGGTGACATGAGAGTATTAAACCCAAGCATGAGGCCCTCCTATAGTTAATGTCCTGTGTAAGTCTCAGAGCATAGACCAGTAAAGAGAACACTAGATCTTACCGAGCTGTGGGATCTTAGAAGTATCCTATGCCCTCTTTCTGTTTCTCTGACAATTCCCCTCCCATCTCCATTGATGACTTCTTTCTCTTTGACAGCCTTAAATAATGGGCATTTCTCATGACTCAACTCTTCATGTGCCTTTCTGCTTTATATATTTTATTTTATTTCTTCTTCTTCTCTCCTCCACCCCTTTCTCTTGCTGCTTTTTATTTATCATTTTTCTCCGTTCCAAGTATCACATGCATTTGTTTGACTTCTGAATCTATAGCTTTATACTTGAGTTCAACCATCACCTAAAGTTCAGTGATTGGGAAATCACACCATCTTTTTATTTAAAAAGAAAAACAGAACAAAACAAAATATTCCTTCAATCTTTTCCCCCAAACTCTGGATCCAGTCACCAAATCTCCTCTCCATTCAGGTCATTTTCAATCTGTCCTTATAAAACATCCTATGTTAGTTGACATGCATATTCTTCCTTTTTTTTTTTTTTTAATGTTTATTCATTTTTGTGAGAGAGAGACAGCGTGAGCAGGGGAGGAGCAGAGAGAGAGGGAGACACAGAATCCGAAGCAGGCTCCAGGCTCTGAGCTGTTAGCACAGAGCCCAATGCGGGGTTCTAACCCACCAACTGTGAGATCATGACCTGAGCAGAAGTCAGACGCTTAACTGACTGAGCCACCCAGGAGCCCCTACATGCATATTATTTCTTAGTCACATGCTGCTGTAATTGAGTGGCTCCAAGCAGAACCATGAGCACATGCTATAAAGCTAGAAAATCTGGATGCAATCTCATCTGTCTGAGTCATGAAGGAATGAGTTTCCCATCGCCATGGACAAATGTCCCATGCTATGTCTGCTTCACTTTTCTCATCTGAAAAGTGGGGATAGTATAGTACCTATCTTATGGCTACTGGAAGGTATAAATAGTTTATTTAATATAAATCAGTTAGATTCTAGAAATAATAAGTGCTCAATAACTGTTGTTATTGAAAAGTATTACTTTTATTATAGCTTTGCAATGTCTCTTTGTTTAGAGTTGTTCATATTGAATTGTTAAGAGTATGGGTTTTAAGTTTTAATATTTAAGACTAAAATATTATGTCTACTTTTTTTCATTTGGTGACCTTGAAGGAGGCATTTTCCCTTACATCCAAGTATGGGCATGGCAGTTGCTTTATTTCAAGATGTTGTAAGAATTGTATTAGACCACAGAGATGAATGCTTCTATCACAATGTCAGTAAGGAAATGTGAACCCTCCTCCCAATCTTGCTAGTGTATTCTTCATTAGGTACTTCTTTTACCATCATATACATTGTTAAGAACTGACCTTCAATGACTTCACAGTGCCTATGAGATAATATCCAACTTTCTTATACTTGAGACATTCCACAATCTAGTTCCATCCTACCTTTGCATAAGGTTCTCCTCTGCATAAAGCATCCATTGTAGTCAAATCCATTTAATCCACACCCAGAAACATATGATAAAACCACATCACCCCTTTATTCTTGCTATTATTGTCTACTCTCTTTAGTTCTTCCTGTGTATATGAACTCTGTATTTTCAAGGCTAAATTCAGATCACAGCTCTGCCATGGAATAAATGCACATAACTATAGCCTGGCATTACCTTTCATCCCCTGAATTCGTGTAACATTTATAGAGTACCTTTGAAAATTTTATATGCCTTTGTTCTCTTATTTCTTTTTGCATTGTGGTTAAGAGCTTACCCTTTGGAATGAGGCAGACTGTGTTCAGGATCCACTTATTAGCTATGAGCCTTTGGGCAAGATATTTACACTACATAAGGTTCAGTTTATTCAGTCACCAAATGGGGATAATAATGATGGCAAACTCAAAGGATGTTTGTGAGGATTGAATTAATACATTTAACATACTTAGCCCAGTATTATTATTGACAATTTTTTTAATAAATATGAATCAGTTTTACTCTTATTGTTATTATTTGTATTTTCTTATCTACCCCCAAAGACTGAAAGTGCCTTGGAGGTAGTGATTATGTATTGTGTTTTCATAATCTCCATTACCATGGGGCTTCTTGCTTTAATTAATTTAATTAATTTTTGCTGTGATTACTTGCTCTGTCATTTTTTTTTCATATAAGACATATGAAGTTTGGATGACAAAGAAGCAATCCCTGGTAACTGAAAGGGGACTGTATTTCTTTGGATAATGTCAGTGACCTAGGTAGCAAGCTCAGGCTCTGCCAGTTCCTGTCACAGAATTCTCCTCTGGCATTCTGTGCTGCCTGCTGTAAAGAGAGTGTTGTAAGTAGGGCTCTAGTGCAAACAAGGCTGACTGTATTTTGTTGTTGGAAATATGTCCAAGGCAAGACCATATGTATTATGTTGCTATATGGTTTGAATACCAAGTCCATCCTATTGCTTATGCTAAAGTACACAGAGCATGAAATTCTTCTATGAAATATTCCACATTGAGAGGAAAAACAAGGATTTCTGTGTCTGAACCAAATAGCATAAAATTGAATTTGTACTCATGGAACATCAATTACCTAGAAAAAATAGTGTTGGTCATCATTCTAGGCATTTTCGAATGCACTGACTATCACTGCTGTGAATTTTTTTTTTTTCTGATCCACCTTCTCCAGAGCCACGGATGTTTGCTTCTTCCTATTAAAATGTCTATTATCTCACTCTATAATTTCTGAAACTCTCCCTTTTGTTAAAATTATCTGTGTGTATCCTACTTAGCAATCTCTTCAAGATCTATATCTGACATATCACCACATCACTATTATTTACAACCCTTATAGTTGCCAATCAATGGCAGACACCCGTTGGGATTTGCCTAAGCACACAGGAGGGGAGATAACTTATTATAAAGTTAAAAGAGGTATCTTATAGAACCCACGGGCAAGGAATATATCCAGGTCTTCAAGAGACATAGGAACCAGGTACTTAATCCCTATAGAAAATACAAGACACTTCTTTTCCCCCCACCATGTCTCTTCTCTCTTGGCAGCTGACTGACTCATTCTTTGCTCCCAATGCAAACTGCCTTTTCCTACTTCCCAGTCTGCCTGAGTGCTATCAGCAACTCCTAAGTTTACATCTCTAGTATTAAAGTAAACAGTTTGGGTTGATTCCAGAATTTCATTATTTCCAGTTTCAGGTTCCCAAATTTCCTAGTGAGAATTTGATTGACACAGATTGGATTTGGTGCTTACCCCTAACTCAGTTATTCACATCTAGTACAACCATATAAATATGTAAGTGGATTCCTAGATAATAGGATACAGTCACTCAAAAGTGAAAGAGAGAAGAGTTCATAATGAATAACCTTTCCTATTACAGCACCTAATGCAGTGTCTTCATCCCCAAAATAGTTTGCTAATGTGGGTGGGAAAATAATTAAATAATCTGAATTTGCTTCTTGAACTTGATCTTTACATGAAGACATTGGGACATTTATTTCAGCTTGTTTTTACCTTTCTGAAAGTACAATGTCTTCATTAATATGCCAAATAATACACAAGAAATAATATATATCAAAATAACATGCTTTAGGGATTGCTCAAATAGGGATCAAAAATCCAGGATATTAAAGAGTTCTACTACACCCCCAAGATGAGATGTTTGTCGTGTATTTATTAGGTGCTGTTTTACAATGAAGTTAGGCTTTTCACAGTCTCCAATTTTTTGTCTCTTGATTTATATTTCCATGGGAACTGAAATAGTAAATGGTCAAACATATGGGGCATTGGTATTGTGTTTTAAGGGTTTTTTTTTTCCTTATTCTTTTATTTTTTCTCTCAGATACGCGCAAGAAAAATCTTTCCTTCGAAATATTTTTTTTAACCCAATCTTTAGGCAGTGGTTGAATCTGTGATTAGGAAGAAAATGAAAGATCATTTTCGTAAAATTCCTTCTGGGTTGTTATAGATGTTTGATTATGTAAGTTTAGGTATTGAGCTCAGTGAAAACTTCTGGCTGGTGAGACATTTTTAGATCAGGGTACAAAATGAAGATGGTAACCAGGCAACATGGTTTTGTACAGTTATTAAAAATAAAATGTGAAGCTTCCACAATGCAGAATAATTCTCTGACAAGTTTGTCTGATTTTCACTCTCTTATTGCCTGGAAAAACAGGTAAGTTCCAGTAGTTAAAGTTCAATGCCTACTATGAGCTAAAAGTCCTTACTTCGAAATGTTATGATTGTTGGAAAATCATAAGCACGCATGACTGTAATCATAATATGATTTTTAAAATTCTTAAACATTTCTACACAAAAAGTATGTATTACAAATGTTCACACAATTTACTATGTAAGTATAAATCTGACTCTGCATTGAGGATGATATCAAGCTTGAATAGACATACATATACTCTCTATATAGCAGAGTTTATTAATTAAAATGTTGGAAATCTTCCATATAATGTATAAAAATTTTCAAAGAATGACATGAAGATGTGATCAGTTATGACAACATATTCAATCATTATTTGATATTTCAAAAGATATATGAGCAAGTGATATTATCAGAGTAATCATGATATACATACCAAAAATAGCTATGTTCAAGTTAAGATTCCTTGTCTTTTGTGTTTCTGATGTCCCTTGGACAACTCTTCTAGGACTGTGTGTAAAATATACATATGAGTCCTAAAATCACATAGTATTCTAGGGCAATATTCTAGACTGCACATCAGAATAACCTGAGAAGTTGAAATGCTGATGCTTAGCCCCACCAACAGAAATTCTGATTTACCTGGACTGACCTTGAGTCCCAACATACGAGTGTGTGTGTGTGTGTGTGTGTGTGTGTGTGTGTGTGTGTGTGTGTTTTAAGTTTTATATATAATTCCAGTGTGTAGCCAGGGACAAGAACTATTGTTGGAGACAGATATTCGGCAAATACCTCATGTAGAATAGAGGATGAGTTTCCAGACAGAGGAACTCTACAGACATGAGTATTTGTGGGCTATTATAGCACAGTCCTAGGGAAATGCAGCATGTCTTGGCAAACATTCCTCTTATGTAAAGGCTGTCTTTTATAAAAGGCATATCTCAGTTGGGGAATTTCCTGGAAGATCCTCAGTGATCATTTTGGATTTGATGTGATCTTCCCCAGCTAAGTAATTGGGCCAGTGACCTGTCTGGGAACTTAGTGCTGTGTTCCTTCCTGGATGTTGAGAACATAATAGCAGTTAAGATGAGTCTTGGATTTTAGGAGACAAAAAATAATTCCTTTTCTCTGGTGGATTCTTGAAGCCATGGTTTAAAAAAAAGTGATGGAACTTTCCTAGAATCTACTAATCACAAGATAGGTTTTCAACCCTGATGGCAGCAGGAGTGCAATACCAAGACGTGTGTTCTGTATAATGTAGGCTATGGTCCCTTCCCGCCTTGCGGTTCTCGCCCACGGAGAAGCCTCTTGATGGCCTAGTGGGAAATCCTAGAAAATCCTTAACTTTTTTGAGTCTTACAGGTAAATACACACAACACACACACACACACACACACACACACACACACACACACACACACACTTCTAATGCAAATAGCAATGTTAAGCCACAGACACTAACCAATCAATAAACAAGGTTTGGAACACACCCTATTATTCTGGGTTTCGATAAAGATGATCCCTACCATCCACCATATTTTCTTCTGTGAAAATTTAAGCAAAACCACCATTTGTCTTTCCATGTTTTAACTATTCCCTCTGAACTTTTATGGTGAAGGGACATTTAAGATAAAATCTTAAATGTGCCTGGGTGGCTCAGTTAAGCATCCACTTCAGCTCAGGTCATGACCTCAGCATTCCAGAGTTCGAGCCCCACCTAGGGCTCTGTGCTGACAACTCAGAGCCTGGAGCCTGTTTCAGAGTCTCTGTCTCCCCCTCTCTGTGCCCCTACTCTTACCATACCCTGCTTGTGCTATGTCTGTTTCTCTGTCTCTGTCTCTCTCTCAAAACAAACAAACAAACAAGATCAAATCCCAGACATTAGGACTTCTCACCAAAATATTTCAGAATGTATTTCTAACTGGTAGGAACCTATTATTTATATAATTGTCTGCTGGTATCACATCTGATAAAAATAATGATTTCTTCATATCATCTAGTACATCATACATGTTTTCTAAAAAATACATATACTTATTTTATTAAGTAAGTACCCTGGACTAAAATTGGTATCTCAAAGAATTTGCACCTCTTTTATGACTTTTGATACATAGTGCTAACATGTATCATGGTCAAGATTGTACAGATTTAGCGCCACACTTCTTAGGTTCATTGTTACTGGAGAGGGAAGAAAGACATGGAAAGAGGAGGTATCCTGAAAATAACATAGCATAGATGAAGGAAGGGGAAGTTGAGGGAGGCAGGAGGGGACGAAGGCAAGAAATGAGAGGAACAACAGTTAAAAACCCAAGGCCAAGTTAATGCCATAAACTGTGTGAGTGATCAGGACTCCTGAGTCAGGCCCTTGAACATCAATGTATAGATTTAACCAGCTAATGAAGGGGTTCAAGCTGAGTATCTTTATGAGGGGGGAGTACAGGAAGAAGAGCAGGAGCCTTCCACCATACCCTATGGCCTCCAGAAAGCTGGCTTCTCAAATCCCACCTCCTAAAGCACTCACTTGAGGGATGCCCTTTTATCTTTCTTCTTGACTGAACTTGTGCACCCTGAGCTGCCACCAAGCAACATATATTCCAGCCCTTAGTCTCACAGGGCTCCACATGGCATAGGAAATCAAAGAGGGGCTTTCTGAGAGGGAAGATGGTTACTTTATACTGTCTGGAACTGAGCTGAAACTGCTTACTTTAGCAGGAGGAAGGAACCTCTAGGTACTGAGCAACTTTAAGATATTAGCTGGTTTAGCCTTTGTATTTTAAAACTTTACATCCTTCTCTAAGCTAGGTACAACTGTATTCATTTAGTAGATGACATAAAGACACAACTTTTATTTTTTTTTCCAGAATAAGTGAAAGAATGAATGCATGCATGCGTGCATAAATGAATGAAATAGCAAATGACTGAACGAATATCCAGTTCAACAATAAAATATAACCAGCGAACCACTGACTTAGCATAAGTGAAGTTAAATAAAAAGTAGTTGGCTAAGGCAGGATTCAAACTCAGGACTATCTGACTCTAAAGCCAGGACTTTGATAGATGAATATTTCATCAAGAGTTCCTGATGTTATGAGGCACTGGGGTGACTCAGTTGGCTAAGTGTTCAACTCTTGATTTCAGCTCAGGTCATTATCTCAGGGTCATGAGATCAAGCCCCACATAGGGCTCTGTGTAGCCCTCTGTTCCTCCTGTGCACACCCCTGTGTTCTCACTTGCTCTCTCTCCTTCTCTGAATGAATGAATGAATGAATGAATGGAGTCCCTGGTGTTAAAGTTCAAAATTTTTTGAATTTCCTCTTCTTGTACTCTCTTTTCTCACTTTACATGTCTGTGTTAATTTTCTTTCAAGTTAGCTAACATCTGCACTCTTATTATATGCCATTCATTATTGTCACCACTGCATATATTCTCACATGGAAGCCTCTTAACAATCCTATATTATCATCATCCTCATTTTATAGACTGAGAAACTTAGATTGGTTTGCTCATTTGCTCAAGGTCATCTAGCTAGCAAGTGACAAAGCTAGGAATTGAATCCTAGAATTCTAGTTTAGGACTCTGCTTTTAGGCATTCTAATGCTAAAACTATCAATTTAATATGTACTGTTTATACCCATATTCGTTCCTATATAAGTGTACTGAGATTACATAAAATGCCCTTCTGCTTCCCAGACAATTTAAAAGAGAGAAAAATGGCAGGCATTCTAGCATTATATAATATGCAACAGCCCTTTGGAGACATTTTGTGGAATAATATTGCAAGCATTATTCCTTCTACCTCATCCATAACACCTCCCATGGGATTTTTCTTCTTTGTGGGATAATTTCCATTGCAGTAATTCTTATTTGTTTTCTCAAAAATAATGGTTGGTTTCATCAGTAGATGCAGCCAGCAAATTTGGGGGTGCATCTGAGAGCCTAGACTTATCCCACTAGATTAGTAATGATTTTCTTGCTAAACTGACTCAACATGTCTCCAACTCTAGTTTACTTCAATAAGTGTTTACAGGCAATTGGGAAGGTGGAGATGAGCAGGGCACAATCTGCCCACTTGGAGCTCAATGTCTGGAGAGAGAGAAAGAAAGAGAGAGAGAGAGAGATTGAGAGAGAGAGAGAGAGAGAGAGAGAGAGAGAGAGAACGACATGCTGTCCCACAGCACTGTGCAGGTGCAGTTAGGGCCACGTGCCCAGGGAATGGGGAGCATATTGGGTGTCACTGGACCCCACTGTAGATGTCCTGTGCAGGTGGCATCACACCAATGGTGGAGGATGTCTGGTGTCTGCAACTGTTCAAAATCCCTTGTCTTGCAGAAATGGGAAACCCCAATTCACTTACTATGGTTAAATTCATGCAATGCTTCCCACATTTTTTGTGGGGCTAATGCAATGTTATATTTCTAACTGTAATGCAATCTGATCATTATCCAATTATGCAATTGGTTGCTATTTGTTATTATTATTAATAGGGTAACATGTTTCTAGTGATTTGAAACATTACCTTTATTTGCTAGTATATGCAATTCCCATGCGCAGGGAAGTCTTTCTGGGCTTTTCATTCTATCCCAATAGTTCACTAATTTCTTTATTCTTGTGTCAGGACTTTTTTTTTTCTTTTAAATCATAGAAAATTTACAATCTGTTGTTACACTATCTTACCTGATAGTGTGCCCTTCTCACCTTCACCTTCAATCCTCAGCACCAAATACTCATGCTGTGGTGTTCTCCTTTTCAGAGGTCTCCTCATTCTTCTATTTTTTTTCCATACAAACTTTGAAAGTAATTTGCTCCAGGGGAAAAAAAGATGTTAATATTTTTATCAAAATCATGTAAAAGGTACAATTTAGCTTTGAGAGAATTGACATAAGGGAAACTTTTAAAAATTAATTAATTAATTAGAACAGAACTCTTGAAGGACAAAAGTCAACTTGATTACACAGAAGGATACATTTCTTTGTTGTTTTTGTTATTCTTTTAATTATAGTCTTCTCTTCCACTACATCTTTTAAGTGATTATTTTTTGCATATAGGAGGATAGATTTCTCTGTGTAATTTTAAATCCTGCTTCTTCCCCAACTTCCCTTTGTTCTTGATAGCTTTTTCATGGGTATATTCTCAGTGGCCTGAATACTCAATTCAGTGGAGATTGTATACCATTCACATTGCTGCAAGTGTCTGTTGAAGAAAGGGGCGATGCATTTCTTGGTGGTGGAAATTTCTGTGTCTACCATGACAGTACATGTCTTACAAATGTGAAAAGAAGCCAGGCTGAAGCCATCAGAGGTGGTGGGAGAGTACTGTGCGCCAGAGAGCTCAGGCTCATCTTAAGGGAATAGCCATTCTTCAGAACCCAACTGCTGCCACATGGGAATGGGGTCTGTGTGACAAGATCTTCTGACCTTACAAGCGAAGCCAGAAATTAGGACTTAGAAATGAAATTTTCAGATTTTTAAATTAGTTTTAAAATACTCTTGGGAAAATAGAAAGGACAAAGTCTGTAGGTTAAATATGTTCTACCAGACATCAGTTTGCAACACCTGAGTGTTGTCATTCAGACCAGACAGAGCTGTTAAAAGGCATCTATGATAGGATTTTTTTTTTACTTATCATGAATGCATTCATTCACCAGGATTCCACAACAACTGACCACAACTTTAGTGGCTTAAAAAAAAAAAAACAACATAACTTTGTAATCTTACAGTTCTGGAGTCCAGAAGTCTGAAATGAAGGTATCATTATGGTGCTGCTTCCTCTGAAGGCTCTCTGGGGAGGACGCTTCCTGCCTCTTCCAGCTTCAGGTGGCTCCAGATGTTACTTGCTTTGTGGCTGCATTACCCTACTCTCTACCTACACCTACACATGATCTCCTCCATGGCACCTGCTCTCTATGTGTCTCTTATTAAGGATACTTGTGATTGGATTTAGGACCCATATAGACAATGCAGGATGATCTCATTCAGAGATATTTAACTTAATTCCATTTGCCATTTAATTTCTTGTTATACATTACCAAAATATTTTTCAAATAAGTAAAATGAGTTTAGGGGCTTTTGATATGGACATATCTTTTTGAGGATCACAATTTAACCCACTAGGAGTTATGTCACAGCAATAGAAAAAGGAGTGAAATAAATAAAGACCTGTTTTCAAAATATTTTTTTTTAGATTTACTCTTTTGTTAGCAGACAATATGAGTTCCTCTACTTCTTATTCTATTCCTTTTTTCTCTTGCCTCCCCTGGTACCTTCCCATTCAATCCTCCTCCCCCCTCTCCTCTCCTTTCTCTCCTCCTTTCCCTTCCTTCCTTCTGTCATTTTCTCTCTCTGTTTCTCTCATTATCTGTCTTTTTTCTTCTTTTTATTCATTGTTTCACTTATTTATTCTGTTAGTATTGCATCTCTGTGATGTGCAAGGACCTGTGTGTTTCTAAGTCATTAGCACATCCTTCCTGAGTTGAACATAGACCAGAAAGAGCTAAGAGCCTCTCCTTAGGCTGGTGAGAAGGAAGCCCTGGGTGCTCCCTGCCATGTAGGCTGACAGTGATGTTCTAACCCACAATGCATGACTTGTGTGGTTAAAGCAGCAATCAGGACTACTTACTGGTCACTCTCTTATGCTGTGTGAAGCCCCATTAGTATCTGTCAGTATCCCTTCACCTTGGTCAAGCAGGCAGCTGTGTCCTCTAACCCCTCTTAACACTCTGATAGCATTCCTCTCACGCCACACACTTGTGAGGTCTTCTTCCTCCTCAGCTGGAAAGGTCCCATCCCAAACATACCACCCTGGATGAATTATGCGTCTATTGACTTGCACGCTCTTGTCTTGGCCACAAATTTCAGAGGACAGCACCCCAGTTAAAGAGGAAAGAACCATGCATGTGTAGTTGTAATGCCAGCTAAAACCTGGCTTGTTATTTCCATGTTGTTTTAAGTTTACTTCCAAGGTTATACAAAGGTTGTACAACATGTATGCAGTGAGACATTTGCCTTAGAATCAGCTGTAGATTAATTTCAGAATTTAAAATAATCTGTTCAACAAAAAGAACAATTTAATACTAAGAATTTAATCAGCTCCACATACAAGAATGACCTTTCTCCTTTAACAGAATTCTTATTCTGTTTTCTGTGAGCTGAAACCTCAGTGTTGATGCCTTGGGTTAAATTGTAAAATTCTGATAATTTAACCAATAATAAAGGCATGTGTGTTCAGATCACTTTTCTTCTGAGTTCTTATCAGAAAGGAATAAAGTCTCAGTTCACTGGGATACACACACATACCCTTGTATACATATATAATTAGGTTAGATTACAATTATTCTGCCTTATACTTCTGTCTCTGATTCTGTTGCACCTTGGTGATTGTACATCTGGTATTAGGTAGTCTATTCCTTTCAAAACAAACAGGTGAAATCACTAGGCTACAGAAACTGTAATCACAGGCCAAGAGTGTTGGGTTACTGCTTGCAACCAGAGAGAAAGCTTTGGACCATCACAGATCAGAAGCTCTTTCTCTATTAATAAAGCAGAGGTATGATGTGTGCTGAACCCAAAAGGCAGCCAATAACATTCCAAGGCATTGCGGACACATGGCTACAGCAAGGTCTCTTTTAGAATCTTGAATCTTTCACACAATTTCATTCCATGTGAATGAAAATGAGTAGAGGGAACCAGTAAGACTTAATTTATCTCTTGCCATGGCCCTGCTAAAGAGAAATAAACAAATTGCTAAGTCCTGAAAGAAATCTGACTCAGCTAAGCTGAGATAAATCAGCAAGCATTCACTAAATTGAATAACATCTATTGACTTCTGCTTCTGCTTCTCTCAATTGTCTGAAGGGAGCTCTGTTTTCAGAAATTGTTTTTTGCCCTAGCACGGTCAGCCCATGTCACCAGTTTTACCATTTTGATTAGCTCACCCATTCCAAAACCTGACTGTAGAATTGTTTTGCTCTTCAACCTGTTGAATTGTCTGTCCAGTTGCCTAGTGGAAATGATATTTGATGTAGTTCGGTGATAGGGCATTTATTAGAGAGGGAAAAGAGGTGGCATAATACTGGACTACAGAAATGCTCTATAGCCATGGTTCTCAGTCTTTAGAATGTGAGAATCTCTGGGGTGCCTGGGTGACTCAGTTGGTTGATCAATGGACTCTTGATTTCAGCTCAGGTCATGATCTCATGGTTTATAGGATTGAGCCCTGCATCAGACTCTGTGCTGACAAGGCAGAGCCTGCTTGGGATTCTCTCTCTCCACCCTTCCCCCACTCATGTGCACATGGACACATGCTCTGTCTCTCTCTCTCTCAAAATAAACATTACAAAAAGAATATGAGAATGTCCTGGAGAACTTGAAGGGAAAGTAACAGGGCTGACCTACCTCCATGAGCCTGATCTCTGTTTCTTCATCAGCTCTCCAGATTGTGATGCCCACCAAAATCTGAGTCACTACTTTATGTATGGAAGTCAAAAACTGGGGTCTAGAAGCAGGCTAATTTGGGTCCAGATTTCTCTCTCAGCCTTAGTTTTTACCTCAAAAGTGGAGATATGGTTAGTACCTACTTCTTAGGATTTATGTGACACTGATAGAGGAAATGGATATGAATGCTTATTATTTTTATAACTATTAGTGCAATTCTCTATGACTAAATAGAAATCTGACAAAGATTTTGATGCCTACTCACAAGAATAACTTACTCATATTTATTCATTCATTACATAAATGTTTATGCCATTGGTTTATTAGAATTCTTGTGGCAATTCCAGACAGCATATACATAGAAGATGGTTCATTTATATTTGTTGATTTTAAGGCCTCATCATCCTGGGAGATTTTGTAATGCGAAATGCTTCAGTATTCTTATGACAAAGCACATGTTGTTCCATCTGAATAAATGTCTAATCTCTGTCCTCCCCCCACTTCCAGTTAAAACCTATTTTTCCCTTTTCTCATATGCATTTACTTCCCCAGCAAGCCCTCTTTGGCACTCTAAGATATTTCTCTCTGTCTGCATGTGTGTTGCAATTTTATATTTATTTAAATGATACTTTTCAAATTCCATCTTCCCCATCAGGCTAACTAACATTCTGATTTATCAATCTGATAAAACCCATGTATGTTTTAACCCAACATTTGTGAGTGTAGAGAATTGTGCCTGTCACAGGGTTAAGTGCTCAGAAGATTATAATGGATAGGTGTGGTTATTTTACAACCAACAGTTACCATTTTACTCCACACAATGCTGAGAACTTGACAAATAATAGCTCATATAATGCTTGTAACAGCACGAAATTAGGTATTAATTTTAATCCTGTAATTAATTTTAATATGTAAAAAAACAGATTAGGAAACAGAGACACAGAATAGCTGAGTCATCTGTTCAAGGTCATACAAGTGGAAAATGGGAGTTGTTGGTGTCAGACTCACACAGTGTGTCTCTGATGTCTACATTCATCTGTACATTATGTGGCTTCCTGGAAGGAAGTATGGCTCTTACATGGCGTGGCTGTTGAGGTCTTCAGGAAACCATTCAAAAGTGAATATATGCTGAGTTACTACTTGGGGGCTCTGAGTGTCCCCATCAGGAGCCATGGACCTTCAGAAGAGGTAATGAAGACACAGAGCTATTTCAGGTTACCTTTTGAGCAGCACTAAGACGCAGCAGCCAGATTGAAATTCCAGGCTGGAGAGCCCAGCATTGTAACAGGACATACAGGTGAGGAACAAAGCTTTGGAGGCTGCAGAGGGGCCCAGAGCAGCAATGCTCAGGAATATAAAGACACAGCAAGCACAGCAGGAAAATTCACCAGCAAGTGATACAGCATGTTCTATCCTCCTGGGCCATCTGCAGGCTATAGGATGGCAAGGCAAAGCTCCTGCCATACTGAGCCAGGTACTGAGCAAAAGTTTCAACTATAGAAGCAAAGCAAAGACCCTCTCATCTAAACCAAGGCATAAATTTGAGGCTGAGAGGGTGACAATACTGAGATACTATACATGGAGCTGGAACTGCTCAAGTCCCACCCACTGAAGTTTAGGATTTGCTCAATCATCCTGCTTCTCAAAGTATGGGCAGGAAGCATGAGTATCAGCTGGGGCTTGTTAAAAATGCAGCATCTTTTGCCCCACCCCAGACCTCCTCAATCAGAACCTGCATCTTAGGAGATACTCAGGCAATTCATATATACGTGCATCTGAGAAGCAAGAGCAGTTCTCAACTTACAGGTGAGGTAAGCATCAGGCCCACAGGGAGGAGGAGCAGGGGGAAGGGGGAGGAGGAAGTTAAGTACCAGCCATATATATATATATATATATATATGAGAAGGAAGAAGGGGGTTTTTGTTCAGAAATGTTGTCCCTTTTCCGTTTTCTGCTGTGTTGTGTACAGACAGCTCTCACGGTTCTTGCTTGCGTTCCCAAAGTCTGTTTATTCACACTCAGAACAGAGGGAGGTTTTGACAGCTGCTTTCCTTTCTTTCTCCTTTTAAATGTTCCACAATCACCTACCTGCGCGTTAACCACACATAGTCCTTCCTTCTTCAACGGGCTTTTTCATTTCCAGCAGACACAGGATTCAGAGAGAGGCGTTTTGAACTGGTAGACATTTTCAACAATGGGGTTTTCTCTAAAGATGTTTTCTTCTGAGATGGGGCAGGTATGTATCTTTGCTAGAGTTTGAGCCATTTTGGTAGTTTCTATTCTGAGGCTGGTTGGAATTCAGAGCTGTGGCATGTGGCCGAATGATTTACTTCTGAAGCTTCTACGTGTTCTGTTGAAGGCACTTCTTCCTGAGGTGTGTGTTGTTTTGGTGTTGCACAGAGAGAGGCTCAAGGTGCTGTGATAAAGAAAGAGTGTTTTAGTTGTTTGACTACTTTAAAAAAACGACCTCAGATGTTACTGGTTTAACAAACAACCACAGTTGTGCAAGGAGAGCTGGTCTCGGCTAAGTGGTTCTTCTATTGCAGTCAGCTGGAAGGCTGGAAGGGCCAAAGGAGTTCTGCTGAGCAGGGTGGAGACTGGTTGGGCTTCTTCCACATGATCTGCCATCCTCCTGTTAAATGTATTCGAGCACAGCAGCAGGCTTCCAAGAAAGAGAATTCCACAAAAACAAGCTTCAGTGAGCACAGGGTTTCCCAGCGTCTGCTTGTGCTGCACCTGCCAGTGTCCCCCGGACAGGGACACAGTGCCTAAGAGGCAGACTGTACATGGGTATGAAACCCCAGAAGTATGTTCCAATCCAGGGCCATTTCCACAGTCTACCACTGTTGATTAAGTTGTTTGGTTTGTTTGTTTGTTTGTTTCAGGCCGGGTGGGGTTGGGAGGAGGACAAGGGGCAAAAATGGTGAAAAAAGTGAAAGCTAGTCACCAGTCACCATATATGAGCGTGTATATGTACATACGTGACTGAATGCACACATTTAGTGTTCTGGGAAACAGGCGGGACTCCTCTATTTTCCCCCCAAAGATTCTCCTTTGTTTAGGAGAATTAGGTTACTCTATGTAATTAGGTTACTCTATGTAAGTTGTCTGGAGGCAGGGTTGTGGGAGAGAAGCTAAGCAGAAGGAGGATTTTCAGACAAATAGTTTAATCAGTATTGGTATTAGAATTCGATCACATACTGTAGCCAGATTAGTTTCAAATCAGTTAAGGGAGTGGCTATAAAAGGACAGTTAGCCAGCATATACTGACAACAGCCTGGAAAGTGACCTAAGGAATGTCAAATATTCTTTATTTTCCTCAAAATATTATGGAATCTCTTGTGCTTTGTTTTTCTCTTTACTCTTTGTTATTTACTTGTTTCAATTTTTCCACTTATAGTAGGTTTAATATATGTCAGGCCATGAATTTGGTGCTGGCCACGTAGTGATAGAGTTAACCTGATATGCTTCTCTCAGGGAGTTTAGAGTCTGGGGCTTCCCCCCCCCCCTTATGGCCTTAAAGGGAACACAGAGTGATTTAAATAATGTGAAAACAAGTCTATTTCCTGTGGTTGTTAACCTTGAACTGTAAGTTTCCAATGTCTTCCCACAACTACAAACAAGATGCTGGGAGGGAAGGAGGTAGTGTTGTCTTTACTTCTACAGGAAGATTAGGATGAGGAAGGCGTGGATTTGCTTATGTTCCCCTGAGTTGAAGACATTAGTGGAGCTGGTCCTCAGGCCTACCCTTGTGTTACTGAATCTTGTCTGATCACTATAAGACCTTGTGGCTCCGTTGGAACATTTAAGGCTGCACTACTAAAAAGATAGAAATTCTCTGCAGACATGGCCTCTTGAGTTTCTGTTCCTCACACATATCAGTTCACTCAGTGAATAGCACTGAGCTTTATGTTAGACTGCCACTTACTTAGGGCCTTTGCAGAAACTTTGATTTTTACTAAAACATCAATTATATAATGGGACATTGCTAAATGAAAAGAGGGCTTAAAATGATACTCACCGGTCAGTAGATCACATAATCAGAGATGCAGGATGGCCTAATGGTTGACCTTGGGCATGCTTTTATTTCATCTGAACCTCTATTTTCTCATCAGCAAAGTGGGAAGGATAGTAGTTGCTTATAGGTTGTTGAGATGAATAAAAGAATCCAAGAATAAAAGAAGCACAGAATCCTATCCACAGTAAGCCCCGATGTGATCAATTATTATCTTGATGATTATGAAGATGCTTTGTCCATAGTCTAGCATCACTAGAGATAGAAGGTTTGTTGTGTCATTGCTAAGGTCTGTGATGCAGATTTCACTGTAGCAATGTCATTTGTAGGCCACATGTCTGCCTGACAGATTGAACTAGGGATTTAGCCATAGGTTAGCCCTGGAATTCTTCTTTCTTTCTTTCTTTCTTTCTTTCTTTCTTTCTTTCTTTCTTTCAATCGACATCCAAAAGCATCCAGTCTACTAAAACAAAGAAAAACCATCACTTGTTTTTTTTATTTCCCAATGTTCCAGCAGTGGCCCACAAGCAATGACCTTCTCATTTAACTTTCTTCAGGGTTTGATGCCTATTTTACGTCACGCACACTTGAAAACAACAGAAGAAACGTATGGTTTGCTGAATACTGGGAGGAAAACTTCAACTGCAAGTTGACAATTAGTGGGTCAAAGAAAGAAGACACAGATCGCAAATGCACAGGTAATTTCATTCTCATTGTCCTTCTCCAGTTACTCTACGTGGCCAGCATTGAAATGGCTGCATAGCTGACAGAAGGAAGCTTGGCTGGAGACAAATTGAAAAAGTAAATTGAATTTTACTAGATTGTTCAGAAAATAGAACAGGAGCATAAGTCTTACAGGACAAGAGAAGTACAGACAAAATTGTATTCTTTTCTGCCTGTCCATCTAGCAGGAATTGACATGTTCATTGATTCTTGGAATTCAAAAGGGTCATGTTGCTTTGAATGCTCTCAGTGATAAATATTAGTTCATGTTTTAGCCAGGAGTATGAAGTCATCTTCACAAAGACAAAATCTGGTGAATATCTTTTCAGCACCGGATTTAATGGTTATCATGGACTGTACTGTGTTTTTGATTAAAGAAACAAAATACTTGGTTTTAGAGTAATGAGAATTGCACTGGATTTCCATAACATCAAAGTTAATGAGTCATCTGCTATTGAAAATACACTTCAAAATATTTAGGGGTGCATCTGGCTGGCTCATTCAGTACAGCATGTGACTCTTGCTATTGGGGTTATGAGTTCAAGCCCCACATTGGGCATAGAGTTTACTTAAAAAACAACAACAACAAAACTTCCGGCAACCTCATAGGGAACCTCGCGTAATTATTCCAAATTTAAAAACGTGTATGGGATGCCTGGGTGGCTCAGTCAGTTAAACTTCTGCCTGGAGCTCAGGTCATGATCTGACAGTTTGTGAGTTCAAAGTCCGCATTAGGCTCTCGGCAGTTAGCACAGAGCCCACTTCAGATCCTTTGTCTTCCTCTCTCTCTCTGCCCCTCCCCCACTCATGCTTGCTCTCTCTGTCTCTCTCTCTCAAAATAAACATTAAAAAAGTGTGTATGCCATGCATATATATGTATATACATGAAGTAGTCATAAAACAAAATTATTCACTGATGCATTCACAAATATTTATTGAGCAACTCCTTCCTGTTGAGCACAATACGAGGCATCATGATGTGATGGTAAGCAAGCCAGGTAAAGACCCAGCTTTCATGTTGTTCAGGGGATAGTGGGGGAAGATTGACATTATTCCAGTCATCTCTCAGTGAATACATAATTACAAGTTGCAGTAAGTGTCCTGAGGGCTATATGGGCATAGAACCAAGAAATTTCCCTTGTATTGGGGGCAGAAGCTATCTCAAAAGATCTCCTTGAAGAGTGAGTAGGTATTCGCTAGTTAGGAAAGGGTAAGGACAGATAGGAGAATTTCTTATAGAAGAATAACATGGCAAAGAGCTTATAGCAGTAGCAATTATGGTACCTCAGAGTATAGGAAAAACAAATACCTGACAGAAGTACAGTTAATAGGACAAATGTGTGAGCTGAGGCTGCTAGTGTAGACATGTGGACAAGGAATAAGCCACGTGGGGACATATGTGGAATTTGGTCTTTCCCCTAAGAGTACTGGAAACTGGGGGTGGGGTGGAGGAAGGGGAGGAGATAGGAATTGGGGGAGTGCAAGGGGTTACAGAAGCATGTGATGTATTCTACCATCTTATCACCTGGCTGTATATCACATGTCAATACCCAATTTCATACTTCAGTACCCTTTATCATTTATAGTGATGATCTTGAAATACCACAAAACCCTAAAATGTTTTTCTGTATAATCTAGAAAAGCACACTCAGGTTGGATACACTAATGTTTAGTTTGTGGGTCTTTGAATATTGGTGATCCAGATACTGTAGACTGACACATTCAACAAACACCTATTAATGAGGAATAATGCTTGTGAACCATGGTCCTAAAAACATCATAAGTGGTGTGAGGATGCTTAAGTTTAGGTCTTTTCTTCAAAGTGTTTTCGTGAAGGAAAGATAAAAAACAGTGATATGAGTAAAAATAATACAAAATCAACATATTGCATGATTAGATAAATAACTCAGTAAATTACAATACCAGCTTAACCATTCTCTAGACCATTATGTGTAGCAACAGTGTTTTCAGAAGTATGATCTTTATAATATTGTAGGGAAAAAAGAAAAAAAAATATTTCAATGTTGACTAGACCTGGGAGAAACAAAGCTCTCAAGAGGAAACTTAAAAAAATTCATTAGACATCTGCATAATTTGTCTATATGACAAGCAACATCCAAGTATACTAGAAGAATCTAGATGATTGATGACAGTTTTTTGGTTTCTTCTGACATTTTGCGTTCTGTAGAGTCTGGAAGGTAGATTATCTTATGCCCATTAGGGCTGTTCTAAGGCCAAGCCCCATGCTCTTAGTGTTTTAACAGTGATGTTTTATTTGTAGTCACATTTTCATGCTAATTGTCAAGAATTGCAGTTAATAAAATTAAGCCCATTATCCTTTTTCAAAAATGAATATGGAAGAGTTTTTCATATCCCACTCCTTCCATGTGACAAATCTCTGATCACATTTACTAAATTACCTGTGACCTCAAATTATTTAAATAATGTCCTTGCTCTCTTTTCTTCCTTACCACTTTCACAGTTGTTAGATTTGCTGTATTGAGTGGAGACAAATACTATTACCATCGTTGTGTCTCTTATTCCCGTTATTGGATTTGAATACATGGGTGGTCGTGTGTTTCTTTCTTGTACTGCCTTTCCTAAATCCAACTAAACCCATATTTTGCTTTGGAAGTATTCACAAAATACTGTTTACAAAATTGTGGCCTTTAGCAACAGTTGACCCTTAAACAATTTGTGTTGGAACTTCCGGGGTCCATTTAAACGGATTGTTTTCAACAAAGACAGTACTATAAATGTTTTTTTCTCTTATGATTTTCTTAATAACATTTTCTTTTCTCTAGCTTACTTTATTAGAATATAGTATATAATATCTATGACCTATAAAATATGTGTTAATTGACTATGTTATTGGTAAGGCTTTTCAACAGTAGGCTATTAGTAAAGTTTTGAGGGAGTCCAAAGTTAAAGGATGATTTTTGACCACGCAGAGGATTGGAACCCTAACTATGCACATTGTTCAAGACTCAACTGTATGCTTCGACTAGGAAATGGAATAATGTGAGGAAAAGTGTGCTGAGATTAGCTAGACTTAGAGGGAAGGAAGAGATGGAGAGAAGTGACAGATGGAATTGTATGGATAAGAGTTCTTGAAACCATGATGTGAAATTAAGGTTTAATAATGGAAAAGAATGGGTAAGAGAGGGAAGTGTGGATGGGTTTAAGGATGTGGGTAATGAAAGGGAAAGCTGCTTTGGTAACAAGGTTTTGAAACACTAGAAGAATGGGTACATTGGAAAGAAATATCCAGATGAAGAAGCAGGCTGAGTAGTCTGGCATTGCAGACAGTGAGTCTGGCTCCAGGCAGTGTAGATAGTGCATGTTCTGAGAACTGCAGAAAACAGCCCACCTCACAGATTTTTATCTATGACTGGGCTTTGCTAAAGAATAAGAAAGTCTTGGGGCCCCTGGGTGGCTTCGTCACTTGAGCCTCTGAGTCATGATCTTGGAGTTCGTGGGTTCAAGCCCCACATTAGGCTCTGTGCTGACAGCTCAGAGCCTGGTCTCTGCTTCAGATTCTGTGTCTCCCTTTCTCTCTGCCCCTCCCCACTCATACTCTGTCTCTGTCACAAATGAATAAACGTTAAAAAAAATTTTTTTTTAAACAAAGAGGAATAAGAAAGTCTTAAAATACCCCTAGGATTTAGGCACACATTAAAATGCCAACTTGTTTTTCTATATTTTTTTTACAAAGTCTCTTTAGCCATAATGATGAGCCATAATAATTCCATATTAGCCTTAAGTAGACAATGAATGAATCAATCATCTGACCAGACACACTTTGAGGATGAGATATGGGCCCCATACTATTTGGAGAGAGCAAATACCTGTGGTAACAGAATTGCAGTGGGATCTCAAAGGCCAAGGTGGTAAAATGTCATGAAAGGAAGAATAATCATTGAAAAAATGATATATTATTAAACTATGTACACTTCATAATTTAACTGGGAGCTAGATGTGCATGAATTCTTGTAGAAATTTACCTGAACAACCAGGCGATTCTTACTCTTATAAATTATCCATATGCGTTTAAAATCTCCTTCAGACAAGGAAAGCTGTCATGTTGTTCAGTATTTTAAGAACATTCAACTTTGCCTGATAAACCAATTCCTAGTTCTCTCAACCTTAAAAGCTAGTCACTCTTCATCCCATGTTGTCTGGGGACAGAAAGATTGTATGTCATTTTCTTTCTTGAGCTTCCCCATTCCCACCCCACTGGCTACATGTGTTTACCCTTAATACCAGCTAGTATATTGTTGACACAAAGACCAGTTTAAATTATGATATTTTGGGGAATGACATGTTTTTATGGGGATAACAAGATTAAGGAAAGAAGGAAAAGTATACAGGTGGTGATAATTCTGAAAAAGACATTGAGGCCATCTTGGAGTCCAGAAAATCACTCTGTTGGAGAAACCAGAGTTTTGGGCATGAAGGAGGCCTGGGTTTGTGTTCTAGAGCTATTTCCCAATGCTCCTGTGAGAGGTTGGGCATTATTTAATTTTTCAAAGCCTTTTCTCATCTTTGAAATGGGAATAATAAAACTTTAATTCCAACTTTAATGGTATCAATTACCTACTGTTTGGGGCTGAATGCAGTTGCCTGTGAGGGTTTCATAAAGATCCTGTTGTCATATGTTACTGCTATAGAAAATCAAGGTGAATATCAAATTCTTCCAGGAAAATAAAACCAGGGAATTGAATAAGCAAAGTAGATACAGGAGCTTTTCATTGGGATACACCGTGCATAGCAATATAATAGGATATCAAAAGTTGATAGGCAGCATGCAACTTCCTTTTCTGAATGGAATGTGAAACTCAGGGTTTAAAGAATTTCAGTGCCATAATGTAGAGTATGTGTCTAAGCATCGCTGGGCCTTGGACTGACTGACCCCCCCCCCCCCCCCATGGACCAACTTTTGTACCATTTTCTCTCTGACATGCTAGATCTTTATGGGGTTTGTAGCATCTCTAAGGTCTTTGCTCTGAAACCCATTTTTTAAGCTCAGAAGGATGTTTTGAGAATCTGAATGTGCTTGCCTTATTGCAGCCCATAAAAATTACCACTCTGTCATATCTTACGACTTACACAGAACATTTGTCTGACTAATATTACTGTTCTGCCAACTGTCACTTTGTGGACACTGATTCATCAGAGTTACCTCTTAACTGAACAGAAGGAACTCAGTATTTAGAAATCTATCATCCCATGAAGGGACAATTTGACTTTCAAAGATTTGTTTTCCTTTTGAGATGACAGAGGATGAATAAATTGATGATTTTTTTAAATAAAAAGCCATTGTTTTCCATTGCTAGTGCTTAGAAATCACAATTCAATTTTGATTGGAGTGCTTAATCAGTCAATGTTTACTGTGGAAAGAGATCAGAGGCTTAAGAGCATACTCTGGTAAATGTTCACATTTTGGGAGAATCCTTAAATCATCTTTATCTGGACACCTCCCTTGTCAAAACTAAATAGTTTAAGTAAAGGTCACTTTCTTGGTGGGGCCAAAAAAGTCTTTTAAGAAATGCTGTTAATGAATAAACCATATTTTTGTCAAGGCTTCCTTCATTTCACATGGGACCCAGGCCCATCAGAGCCTATATAATTTAACAAGTCTGTCAAGACAAAGGAATAACACTTAGGTAAGTCAAGTGCTTTGAGAATCTATGTGCAGAAAGAATTTATGACTAATTAATTTTCCTGCCGTTTTATCTTATTCGGAATTGACCTTTAATTGTTATATAGATGTTATATTGCAGCACCTAATTTACTCAGCATGATTGTGGAATCCACGTCAAAATGTTAAAGATAATGTCTAACCATTTGGTACTCGGACTTTTTGAAGTCCTTTTGATGAGAAGCAAATTAAAATACATTTTTATACCTTTGTGATTTTTAAATACAACTTCAAGGCAGATTAATTATGATTGAGTCTGCGTGTAGCAGCCATTAGAGAATCCTGTGTTAATATGTTCTTCATTAATTTTTGTATTCTGACTTATCTCTAGAAATGAAAACATTTGTTGATGTTTCTCTTGCTACCATCACCCTTAAGTTTGCCTCTACCTCCCTTGTTAATGGCTGGTTCCTATCATTGTGGGAACTGGAACTGTATGAGTCAAATTAATATGAATTTTTATTTATTAACTTATTCATTTAAAAATAAATGTTAAATAAGTATTGAATATCTGAGAATCACCACAGAAAGGCTCAGGTGTTCTTGTTTTGCACTGGTTTCAACCAGTGTTGTCAATGGACCAGTCCTTGTGGTTTTTATTATGTTTTTGGAAGAACTGCTTCTGCAACAACATCAGGAAACCTTGAAAAGAGTATAGGTTTATTCTTATGAGACCTTGAGATTACACAGTGGGGTGGTGGGTGTAGAGAGAAAATACTCAGGATCCTGTGGTTCTACTTTAATTGAGATTCAGGGTGGGGCCCATAGTTTGATTGGCTTATTCTTTGTTGGTGAATTTAAAAAGAAATAGTGAGAGGGGCACCTGGGTGGCTCAGTTAAACTTTCCACTTGGGCTCACCTCATGATCTCACAGTTGCTGAGTTTGAGCCCCAGGTGTGGTGCTTCACTGACAGTGTGGTACCTGCTTCAGGTTCCCTGTCTCCTTGTCCCTCTGCCCCTCCTCTGTTTGCACTTTGTCTCTCTCTGAAATAAATAAACATTCAAAAAAAAAAAAACAAAACAAAACATAACAGTGAGAATTTAAAATGCAGAAAGAGAAAAGGAAAGTGGCCCAAACTGTTAGTTATTGAAACCAACCAAGATCTAAAATAAAGGAGCCTCACTGGGGGAAGGTCATCAGGACTCCTGATCTGTTCCTGTGGCTGGCAATGTATGAATTGAAGATAGCTCTCTTTGTAAAGGATGAGTTTGCAATCATTGCTTTTGTCAGGCACTTGAATTACAAAAAAGAGAAGAAAAGAAGGAAAGAAGGACAGAAAAACTGTCAGGGCTTACACTACAATCCAATCCACCCTGTGATGCCAGAGCCTGAAAGTTAACGATGAGGACATTAACTTCTTGGGTAGCTGATAAGCTGAAAGTCAGGGGTAGGCACATTGTAACCCAGAGAGTACACATCAAAATAGGATTATAGTAGTAAACCCAATAATAATTATAGAGGCAGTAGTCTGAAATCTAGTCTGTAACCATTGTCTCAAACAAGGAGGGTTCAGCCATGGAAATAGGTCTATAATCTCAGCAGTGCACCCTGATAATCTGTTCAAAGATTTGAGCAATACTGGGAAATATTTTATCACCTTGGGCCATCTGGTGTAAGTAGGTGAACCTGTTCTGAGTTAGTAGATGATTCCATGTCATTGAATGAGTTTCTTAGTGCTGAGAATAGGTCAGTTCAATTAAAGAAGGCCACAATGCAGTTGGATTACCCATGTGAGGCCTATGTGATACAGATATTTAATAAGCATTTCTATGAAAACAAAAGAAAAGCAATGGTTAAGAATTGGACATACTAGAACTCTAGCTTCTGAATTCTAAATGCAACCATTTGAGAAGACTTCATAGATGGGAGGCTCAAAGCATCTTCAGATGAGGTGAGGATAAGCAGTGGCAATCTGCTAGATTTTGTTGGTTTGTGGTTTGTATGTTTCTGCTGATCAGAGGACTGGACAAAAATTGGAAACTTTTTTTTGAGAATTGTGGTCAGGTATTGGAGGACATTGCAAGAATTGAATATATAGTCCAATGTACAGGTAGAAAACAAAACCTCAACAACAGTTAACAGAACTAGAGTCTAATATCTGCAGCATATCTTATGGTTTCTACTGACCTATCTTTCCACCTATAATTACCTCAGTTTCTATCAGAAATAACCATAATTAAATCCAGTTTCTTTCACTAATCATGGCCTGATGACTTGGGTAAATGCAGCAAGAATAATGACTGACCATATAGGTTTTTAAAAGTCTGCTTTATTGGAATCTTTTATAAGGAATTTTATTATTTTTTTTAACATTTATTCATTTTTGAGAGACACCCTGTGAGTCGGGGAGAGACAGAGAGAGAAGGAGACCCAGAATCTGAAGCAGGCTCCAGGCTCTGAGCTGTCAGCACAGAGCCTGAGATGGGGCTCCAACTCATGGACCATGAGGTCATGACCAGAGCTGAAGTCGGACGCTTAACCGACTGAGCCACTCAGGCGCCCCACATGCATTCTTATAAGGAATTTTAGATTGAACTTTGAACAGCCTCTCTAGGCTAAGAAGCTAAACCAAGAACTTGGCATCAGACTGCCTGGAATACCTATAGATGCGGTGGATTCCTGTCTACTTGAGGTCCCCAAATATCCTGAGTTTCCTGGACCTATCAGGCAGTGACACCTGGTAAGGCCACTGTATGCAAGTACCATCCCATTTTTCCAAGGGGCCTTTTTGGCTCCTTCAGATCAACTTTAGTTCCTTAAAGCTGTGTGGTCATACCTGAATGTATGCATATCCCTCTCATACAGGACATTCCATTCAAAGCCTTGGTAATACAACTAGTGTTTCCAACTGTGACCTGTTAAAAGCACAACAGATCCTTATTGAACGTATGCAAATAGCCATATTACCATGAAAATAAGATACTCACTAAGAGTTCCCAAATTCTGGAGGTATCAGGTCGGGAGAAAAAGATAAATGTTTCATCTTTGTTCACAAAGATAAATTCTACATTACTGTAAGTTATAAATAGCTTAGGAGAAAAGGTCTCTTTATATGCAGAAAACAAAAGATTAAAGAACCAGCAATATTTCAAACAAAAAGTCATGAAAAGTATAATCATCCTTATCAGTTCATTCAGTCCCCATGTAATTCTTGTTGATCTTTTGTTAGCAGTTTCAGGAATCCAGTTTTTTTCCTTAGAATTCTATAAATTCTTACCCAGGTTGTACTGGTATGATTCCAAAGAAATCAGAAACCTACATTCTGAAGCACTGGCCAGAGTTCTTCCCATGAATTTCTCTTAAAATGAAACATTTTTGCAGGAACGCTTGAGAATTCATTGACAAGGAAATTAGCTTATTTCTGGAGCAGACAACATTTTCAGATGAAAACTAGCATTATAAGTGATAAAAGTATACCAGGACATGTCAGATTTTTAGGAATTTCATACAATTCTAGGATACATAAATTAATAACACTTACCCATATAATACAACTTAAGAATGTTTGTCATCCCTTATTTCACAGCTTCCCATATAATTTAACATATCAAATAAGCCTAAATAGTGTAACATCCATCTCTCTCTCTCTCTCTCTCTCTCTCTCTCTCTCTCTCTCTCTTTCTGTCTCTCATTTCTAATAAGGAGAAAGAAGACATCATGAAATTTTCCAGGGAGCCTCTGAAAAAAACCCAGATTTAGTTCAAGGTCAAAAAGACTTAATTTTGAATTTGATTTGAGTAAAGTTTGTCAAAAACATCAAAAGATTTGGACACGTGGTCAAATAGGATCATAGGTCACTATGAAACAATACTCAGTTATCCACATAACCAAAGTGACAATTGTGTTTGCAAGTGAACACAAAAGTTACATAGTGTGTGTGTGTGCGCGTGCATGTGTTTTAAAATAACTTAGCTCTTTTACTAAAGAAGGGCCAGCCTTCTTAAATAATCAAAGACCTGATAAGAAACACAGAAAAGTATTTTGAGAAGACACAAAATATTTGTCTTCCATACAGATTACTTCAGAGGTAAAGAAAAACCTTTATAACCTCACAATACCTAAGCAAGAGCAGATACATAGTCTAAGAAAACTTGACCTTTCAGCAGAAGAAAACTGGTTTAGTTTTACATGAATACATTTGGTATTAAAGCTTAATTTTAAAATCCTGAAAATAACAATTTAATTGTTGGCCAATTTGACCACACAAGATAAAGTTCTTTTTTCCTAACTTTCTATACCATATTGTCCTTTGTTTTCTCTTTCCCATTCTAAAATAACTAATTTTACAATAGGACATATTTACTTTTTTTCCCCATAACAAAAATGTATCTGTTATTTCATACCTTTTCTTAGCTAAAAACACATCCTACTTTCCTTGCATACAACTGTTTCCCTTGTTTCCAGTAGCCTTCATTGTATGTATATATATATATATATATATATATATATATATATATAGGAATTTTTAACCCTCAAAATCCTTTATTTCTGGTGACAATTAATTGCATAACTTTGAACTACCTATTAAACTAGCATTCTTTAGTTTGGCAAGTATATGAATACACTTCATAATTTCTAGAGGTACATTTTTTTTTCCAATATGGCCTACAACATGTTCATGGGTAGATATGATTATCTTTAGTTGCTCTAAAAAAGAAGCCATGGGAAAACCTGCTTTCAGTAATGTATTTTTCTGTGTTTTATCTTACTTGGAAGTGATCTAGATATTCAGTGAATTTTCATCATTGAAATTAGCAAAAACTCTAAGGGTTTAAGTTAGTGAAGAGATTTAGACAACTTTTTAAGTAGACCGATCATAAAACAATTTTTGCTAAAAACTTCACCTGAAGACTTATCTCACATCTATTGAATTCACTTGTTCTTACCAACTGTACTTAGATCGCTCATGAAAATTTCCTAGAAATTGAAAGCAGTTAGCCATCCTTTTAAGTTATCTTTCTAGCTGACAAATTTTGTAAAGGAGGTAACATGAGCTTATTAGACTTTGAGTGAACTTAGTTAAAATAGAAGGTTTACTACTTATGCTGATAACTCTAAAGACATGACTGTGTTAATTAAACCAACAAACTTAAACTAGTTTTTATTTACCGAAAATTATCCTAGATTACATGAACTTGAAAAAACATTTGGATTAGTTTCTGTTACATTTCTGGAATTTAGAAATAATCCATAAGTGCTTATTTTTAAGCCATTAAATAGAGCTCTTCTACAAATTCTGGAAATCCTATCCAAGGGTAGGGAAATACTGTATCTGTAACATACGTACATACCTAGACTTCCATAAGCAGACAGAGACACTGATCTCTTGCTTTCATTCCAAAACTGAAGCCATGAAGCAGAAATCGTATAAAACTCACTAGTTTCTAAGTAATCGTGTCTTTGGCAGACAGAGCAAGTTAAAGTTACCTGCCTAAAAGATTTTTGTTAATATTGGTGGAGAAGAATTTTAACTTTTTAATTTATCCTTGACAAGTAATCTTACGGAGGCTGTGATCTAGAACCTTTGTATGTGTTTCTGTTTTAAAAAGATTTCTTTGCTGCTTCTTTTTTTTTTCCTTCATTCTCCAACAAGTTTTAGTTCCCTCCTAGGGTGTTTACATTTCAAAGGCGTGGTAAGATTTTTATCTTCAGGCGACAACTTTCTCCTAGGAGTTTGAGTGCCTTTTGAATAGTTTTGGAATTCCCAATTAAAATGTAGTAACATCACCTTATAATTAGGGGGAGTACCTTGGAGAGAATAATTATCTGGACCTAGGGTCAGATGGGACCTCTTCAAGGTTGGAAACCGAAAGGGGATCTTTTGGGTCCCTCTGGTCGTGGAAATGATAAACCCCTGCAACCACACCATTTTTGCACAGTAGGAGAAAGCCTTTATATTAATGTTTTCCACTCGCTGCGAGCTATAGCGGTGATCACTCTTTTGGAGGCATGGGCATGGTGCCAGGCAGTAAATATCCAAGTAAGGAGAGGGGAGACCCTGTTATAAATATCAGTGGCTCCAGACACCATTGTCTTCCATTTTCTTTCGTCTTCACTAGAGGCCTCCGTGACCAGTCAGCTTTTCTCTTCCTGGCAGGGATGCCTCATAAGGTGTCTTTCTGAGTTCTGCCCTGATCAGGGAAAGCCAAGGGGGCTCAGAATTGTGCTGTATCTTTGTGAAAATGAGCGGATAGCCCTGATGGATCTTTCAGAAAGTTACAGATTTGGGGTCTTAAGGGATAGTGGTCAGTTGATTGATTTTGGCAGCTATAACAATTTAGAACCCATTCCAAACAAACAAGAAAATCTGGAATACCAAATCGGTTCCCCTGTTGCCTTCTTGTTGCATAAAATCTTGAAGAAAGATTTGAATTTCACTCAAAGTATAGTTTGTGTGTGTGTGTGTGTGTGTGTGTGTGTGTGTGTGTGTGTGTTTTCTACTTCTTGGTTTTTCCCCTATCCTAATTTTATGTGTTACTACTGGAACATTTTGGGTAATGTCACTGTGAGCTCTCTCTGTAGTTGGGTGCTTTCTTTTCCAGGGTGTCTGGAGAGACGTCTCTGAGATTCGGATCTTCTTCCACAAGTGCTATAAGCACTGGATCTTTAGAAAAAACCCCTAGGCCTCTGGAGCATATACCACAGTGCTGGCCCTTTGGTATGCGTGGCATTGAGTAACACCCAGGAAGAGTCGCTGAGGTTTTGCGTTTATCAAGAAACTAGTGGGATGCCTAGGTGACTCTGTAGGTTAAGTGTCCAACTTCGGCCCAGTTCATGAGCTCATGGCTCATGAGTTTGAGCCCTGCATTGGGCTTGCTGCTGTCGGCACAGAGCCCAGTTCCAATCCTCTGTCCCCTTCTCTCTCTGTCCCTCCCCTGCTCGTGCATGTGCGCGTGTGTGCGTGTGTGTGTGTGTGTGTGTGCTCTCTCTCCCAAAATGAATAAATACACTAATATCAAGGAACTGGTGTACTTTCACATGGTTCTTAGGAGGCACTGGAATGAGATGTTATATTTGGCAGTTAAGTTTTTTAGGGAATGTCATGCCAGGGATTGGACCCAGAATATCTCATCGGGTCAGAGGACAAAGAGCAATAGTAGTTAGTAGAGCAGTGACACAGAGACTATAAGGTCCCGGTTAGGTTTTCCCTCCTGCAATGCCATTGCTTTCTGGTTGTAAGGCTCTTTGACTCTCCTGGGCTAGGACATGTAGTCTGGGCACAAGCCACAAACTTAGTGATCGCAGGTTGGGGTCTCCTGTCCTCGGATAAGGGGAATCTTTTCCTCCTGCTCTTCACCCAGAGCCTCTCCTTGGGTGGTGACAAAGGCCTTGCAATTCAATCCACCCTTCTTAACCCTCCTTGGCCTTGAGGCTTGGAGGACCTCTACACACATTAATGGCCAATTAAATCCTTTGTAATTAGTAGTATAATAGTCTCATTAGACCATATGGCCTTGATCACAGCACTCTGGGGAGATCATTGGATTTCTATGGCAGCTGTAACCTGCGGGTTTGGATACTGCGGGTAATACACGACACAAGCAATATGCAAGAGCACACAGCAGCAAGAAGGATGCCAAGCAAATGGTCCTCCTTTCCCGGATGGTGGTACCCACCTGAGTTAGGTGGTTAGCAAGCAAGTTGTAGTTGCAGGGTGTTCCCCTTCATTGATTGCAAGAGTAATCATGCATTCTTGCCAGTTATACCAACTGCTTTTGAGCTGATGTCGGACTCTCAATAACTGGTGTTGGGACTGGTCTGGCCTTTGGTGTTCTCACGATGATTTCAGGACACCTCTCATCAACAACCATCAGGAAAGTTTGAACAAATAGGTGTTTATTGCTTACAAGACTAGAAATTACACAACATACCTGAGGCTACACAGCAAGGTTGCAGGAGGAGAGTGAGGGCATATGCACATGGGCCTGATGTTCTGTTTTTATTAGTGCTCAGGGAGGGCCTAAATTTTCACAGGCTCACTTGGTATTGGTGAATTAAAACATTAGAGTGATCATTTAAAGTGTGGAAAAAGACAGGCGGTCCAAATGGTTACTTACCTAATCAATCTAGATCTTTAAAACAAAGGAGTCTCAGGTTAGAGAGGTGTCCAGGATCTTTATATAGTTGTGTGGTTGGCAAAGTATTTATTGGAGAGAAACATCTTTGAAGTGGGTGCCTCTGCCTTACAAAACAGAAAAAAATAAATAACTGTCAAGGATTATACTACAGAAATACAAGTTTGTGGATTTAGTATAGCATTTGATAGTATCTATTTGGGTGAATTTACTAATAGAATTTAGCTAGATGAAACAATAATTAAAATAGAATCTCCCAAATTAAAATTATTTGAATGTCACATCTGAAGTCTTCACTGTTCTTGGAAAACTTTAAATTCTTTTTGGAACAGGACTATTGGATAAAAACCCCATGTCCATAAAAGATGATTATGTTTCTAGTAATAGTCTAACAAAAAAGGGCATCTTCGCGTCAATGCCATAGTAGTTCTATGGCTTTGCCTTTAATGCATTTAAATATTAAAGTTTAGGGGCGCCTGGGTGGCACAGTCGGTTAAGCGTCCGACTTCAGCCAGGTCACGATCTCGCGGTCCGTGAGTTCGAGCCCCGCATCAGGCTCTGGCCTGATAGCTCGGAGCCTGGAGCCTGTTTCCGATTCTGTGTCTCCCTCTCTCTCTGCCCCTCCCCCGTTCATGCTCTGTCTCTCTCTGTCCCAAAAATAAATAAACGTTGAAAAAAAATTAAAGTTTATATTATTATATTATTTTAAAATCAATACACTTATTTTTTTAAAGGGATTGAAGAACAAAAATGTGGCTTCTTTTCGATGGGCAGAACCTCACTAGCTATGTCAATTGTCCCACCAGATAAATTTGAGGGAAGATGAGCAAGATGGTAGCAGTGCTTGATTCTGAGAGGATGATTAGTGTAGCCTCTCCTATGGCTATCTATTCACAGTGCTCAGAAAACAAAGCCAGCGTGTAAAACAACGTAACTTCTGATTGTTTTTTATAGTTTCACTTTGTGTTCAAGACTCTATTTCAATGGCTTTTTGAAATTTAATTAGTCTTTTTAGAGTCTATTCTACCTGGTCAGCAGGGTTGAATCATAGTTACAGGCTTTTTCAAGGCCAGAATATAGGAATTGCTTACAGAGTCCCTTTGTTCTGTGCCTTTGACATCTTTCCATGACTTCTGACTGTGCATGAATCCACCTCAAGGAATGTACCTTGCATGTGCTGGCCCTTAGTGGAGATTTGAAGGTGTCTATAACTGATTCTGGGTCCTAGCCTCAGGGTGTCTCCAGGTTCCCTTCTGATTTTGATTACTTCCATGGCCTTCCTGTGACATGGTTGGGGAGATGGCAAGCTTAGGGTTCTTTACAGGTGCATACCCCAGCATTCAACTTGATGCTTTCCCCAGTCTCTCTCTCCTCATCTTCTCTTTCTGAATGTCTTTGTTAGAAGTGAGGGAAGAGGCTAACTTAGATCCAATCCCATCCTTGCCATCCTCTTGTATTTGGTAGATACTGTGTGTCCTGAAAGATTGCAGCTTTTGGAGCTCAGAGCCTAGTACTGACCACATGATGCTGGCTTTTAAAACTGAAAAGTCCTGGGATGAGCACTGGGTGTTGTATGGAAACCAATTTGACAATAAATTTCATATATTAAAAAAAAATAATAAAAAAATAAAAAATAAATAAAACTGAAAAGTCCTTTTTTTTTTTTTTTTGTCTTCCTGTGGTATGTTATTAACTAACTAAAAAGCAATAAATGAGAGCTCTGTGGCTTCCAAAGCTGAGAGATGGAGTTACAATAAAGGAAGAAGGGAAGAAAGAAAATGAAGGGCACATCCAAATAACATGTTAGGGGTGCCTGAGTGGCTCATTGGGTTAAGCTTCCCACCTTTGATTTTGGCTCAGGTCCGTGACCTCAAGTTTGTGAGATTAAGCCTCACATTGGGCTCCATTCTAGGCATGGAGCCTGCTTAATATTTTCTCTTGCTCCCTCTCCCTCTCCCCCTCTCCTGGTCCTTCTCTCACCACACACGTTCTCTCTCTTGCTCAAAAAATAAAAATAGAAGAATATTACCATACAACACAGTATTAGCACAACCAAGGTATAAGAGGTATGGATGGCAGGGCAGGCCCTGGCCTTTACTAAATGGTACAAATATAGCACTAAACTCCTAAAGTTCGTTTTCCTAAATTTTGCCCAGATACCCAAGGTAGGAGCTGGCTAATCTTGAGCCTTCTGAAATAGATGTTTATAGGACCCTGCAGTAAATAAATTCTGCGTTTCACCACCAACCCTGCAGAGCATATAAAAGGGTCTCCACCACACATCATTTTACTTCAAGCTGTGCTCCCTCACATTCTTCTCAGCACACCAAAGCATCTGTAGGAGTTGTGCTTATTTCTGTGCAGACCCAAGCCAGGCACTGGAACACCAAGCTGAAAGTCCGGGTTACCCAGGAAAAATGGTTTCCATAACTGTTAGAAGCCATAATTACTTGAGCTGTGTGTCATTTCTTTCTCATTAGCTCCGCTATGCAATGGCTTTGAAAATGGTAGTTATGGCCTTTCCAGATTCAGTAAGTCTGTCAAGCTAGGCAGTTAATGAGAAGGAATTTGTGAACTAGGGGAATTGATGGGTAGGCATCTAATCGGCATCACTCCTTGTAAACAAAGTGTCTCTTCGAAGCAATAGAAGTATTATAAATGGGATGCTTAGAGTCATTTTAGTAGGTATGAGAAAGGGCTGTTGAATGACTTATCAAGTATCATCAAGCAACTTTGAATGGAATATAGCTTTCCTCACGAAGAGTTTCTAATAATACAGATTTTCTTCTGCTTTTTCCCCTTTTCCTCATCCAAAGAGAAATAAGGATACTAAAAGCATTTTAGGTTTTTATAGTGTCTGCAGCATCATACTCATTTTTTTTTTAGAAAATAAAAACGTGCCCACCGAATAAATACCTACCATGTATACAAACCCGGATTTAAAAAACTTGGAAGAGCAACTTGTAACTTTGTCTCATTGTTTCTAGTAACAGTAGATCAGGTATGTGGATGAACACAGGGTGAGGCTCCCCATTCCTTTATCCTCAGCTAGTACTTCTTTGCTTCCTGGGCGCTGAGCGCTTGTGCTGACTTGAAGGATAGTGACTATTAGAAACATGCTATTTAAGCTGCCTGAAGTCATAGGTAGTTGACTCACCAGGGGCAGGTTACTGAAACATTCTGAGCCTCTCATTTCCTCAAGTGTAAAATTGAGATAAAAATAGCCCCTGCAACATGGGATCCTGCACAAGGGTAAGCAGAATGGTGCAGCTCAGAATTTGCATGCTCAGTGGGTTTAGATGCCACTGTTGTTGTGGTTGGTGATGAACAATGCCACCTTCGGCCTAAGAAAATAAAACAAAACGAAAAACTCCTCTATCAGTTGGAATTCGCTGTCCTGTTATTTTCATGCCCAGACTTGTTCTTCCTTTACATATCCTTTGCCTTCTATATAGCTATACACATATCAAGACACACTGATGTGTTTATATCATCTAATTTGATGCCTGTATTGACCTTGTGAAATAGACAAGGCAGCTGTCAACCCCTTTTTACAGAGTAAAACGAAACAGAACTGAAGGTTGGAGAAATCCTCTGAGTTCCATGAGAGCATGGTTGCTAATAAGGAAATGTAATAACGTCAATGGTCTACGTTCATTCTCATGAATTCTGTCACTCCTTTGTTCACTTAACAAACGTGTGTGGTCAGGCCTGTGCTGGAGGTGAGAATACAGGCTTTGCTTTCAGGGGCATCCATTCCAGTATGGGAAGCAGAGAGGAAACCAAAAGCTGATGAATAAAATAATTAGAAATTGTGACTAATGCCGTGAAGGAAACAAACAAGCAGCTGAAGTAGAAAACCACAGTAAAGAACTGTTGCAGAAAAGTAGGATTGGTAGAGATCACCACAATAGCCCTGGCCGTCCCTGAAGGTTTATTATGCCCATTTCGCAGATGAGGAAATTGTGTCTTGCTTGGATGCAACCAAGTGATCACTGTGCCCTTTGTCCTCTAAGACTTGGTTGCCTTTGGACTCAGGGAAAACTGAGTGTGAATAGGCACTTGCTCATTTTGGGTAACTTCATGGTTTTGTTTCTATAGCAATTCCCTTGCTTTGTGACACACAGCCACATAAAGGCTCTTAGCAGAACATATTTAAAATGACCCTGGATTGGTCTGTTTGATCCTTTCTTATAAACAGTACAATGCAGTGGAGAAACAAAGTTGACCTCATTTCTTTTCTCCTCTCTTGAACTTAAAACGGGGCATTGTTTACCAGTTTGTGCTCGAACTTTGTTATATTGATGACACATTAGTAGCTTGCACAAAGAGAAAGACACAGGATTCAAACTCCTCTCTCATAATTACACAACAGGGAGTTGCAGCCCTGACCGTAAAATTCTCTCCAAACGTATCTTATCCCTGTGGGATTCCCTGTCCTTGTATAGTGGGACACATGGACGCTCAGTCTTATCAGAGCAGACGGTGGAGACTGAAATAGTGAGAGCTGGAGGAGGTACAAAATGATACCTTGAAGGGGATGCATACCAAGAGTGGATTTGCGGTTAGAAGTGTTCTGATGCTCTGGCAGAAGTAGGCAATTTACTACGGAAGGAAAATGTTGAATTACACGATGATATTGCTTTTTCATCTGAGAAAAATGAAACTGTCACGAGCAACTTTCAGGCAAGTTTGTAACAAATGGCTACATTTTAGAAACAAACTTTTTTTTCAAAAAACATACAAAGAAAAAGAAAATTATTCCAAGAGCCCGTCTGAAGCAGTTCTCCTTCTGTGCATACAAGCGTATACAAATCATGAGGACAAATACCTATTAGATTTGTGATGTTTGACAACCTGACTATGAACGTGGCTACAGAAATCAAGCTTCCAACATGGACTATATTTCAATATATTCTTTCTTTCCCTGGACAAGTTTTGAGATTGCAGAAAAAGTAGTGAATTTTAAGAAGTGCTCACCACCCAAATTGGTGCTATTTTTAGCATGTGGTAATCATGTTATCCCAATACTTGAGGCATTTCAATATCCATATATTGTTCACTGGAATAAAACTAAAATTCTAAGCCAGGTTTCCAGGGTCCCCTGTGGCAGGGTGCCATCTCCTATTTCTGCAGCTCTGAACTTGATGTAGTTGTATAAAGGCACTTGGATTTTCCGTACCACAGGGCCTTTGTATGTGCTGTTGCATCTGCCCAGAATTCTCTTTCTTCATGACAGTGGATTAGTTTGGCTACTTAATACTTCCTCACACTTTACATCTTAAAAGTGTCACCTCTTTGAGAAGCCTTCACTAATGTTCCCACCACAATGTAGGTAAAGTTCTTTGTTATCATCTTCCCACTTACTCATCTTTGGCCTGCATTTGTGTATGTTTGTGATGGTGTCTGCATTAGTTGGAGTATGTGGTGAATATCTATTGTACTCAGCTGCAGGCTCATTGAAACGAGGTACCCATGTCTCTGTTGATGATGTTCTTTACACCACCAGCCCCAGCTCAGATTGGACATAGAGTAGGAGTTGTTGAAGCATTAATTTAACTTTTTTAAAAAAAATTTTTAATGCTTATTTATTTTTGACAGAGAGAGAGAGGGCGAGCAAGCATGAGCGGGGGAGGGGCAGAGAGAAAGGGAGACACAGAACCTGAAGTAGGCTCCAGGTTCTGAGTTGTCAGCACACAGCCCGTCGCAGGGCTTGTGGGGCTCGAACTCACAGACTGTGAGATCATGACCTGAGCTGAAGTCGGATGCTCAAATGACTGAGACACCCAGGCACCCCTCTTTTCCTTTGTTTAAAACAAAAATCTGCTTTGCATAAAACATGTCAATGCGATTGAGCAAATAGGGAGGAAAGGGGGCAAGTGATATGTGCCTGTATTTTCCTAAAGGTGTCCAGCTTCTTGTACCGAAGAGTACTGAAACAGAATCTCTGATTTATAGAGTCAGTTTGGGCAAATGGATTGAATCAAGGGCTTTGTAGGATTTATTGGGCTGCATATGTTAAATGTTTCAGAAGCCCATTATGTTGTTTTTTACAAGACACAGAAAGAACATAGCAAGATCTGCATTTGTTTCAGTTGACAAGTGCTCCATTTTAAGTAAAAATGTGGAAACTCCAAATCCAATAAACTATAATATATAAAACATTCCTCCCTCTTAAAAACAAAATCGCAGGAACAGAGGAATAAGAACACATCAGCCTCCCAGCTTTGACCATATCCTTCCCTCTACTGATTATTGCTATTCTCATAACTAAAGAATTGCTGCATTTTATACACTCTGAGGAAGAATTTAGATTCAGGGCCAGAGTAACATACTAACAAAAATTATAGTAACACAATAGTAACAAAAAACATAGTAACAAAAATTATAAAGTAGCCAATGCTTATTAGATATTTAAATGGCAGTCTCTCATCTGACAAATAAATCCGTGAATACGTATCTAATGAACAAACACTTTAGCTTTTTGCAAGTTTTACATTTAAGACTTTTATTTAGAGCATCTTTTTAAAAAATAATTACAATAAGCCCTGTTTATGAGTGCTTGGCATGTATGAGCCACTAGCTTAATTACTTTTCATAGACAATAATGATCCTCAAAATGAGTATTAGATTTTTGTTGTCAACTGCTAGTTGAGGAAAATGAAACAGATTTTAACTCTTTTAATCCTCACAACAACCCTCAGAGCCATTTCTTTCACTGTTTCATAAATGAGGAATGGAAGCACAGAGGTCACGGTGACTTGCCCAAGCTCACATGGCACAAAATGGTAGCTAAGCCTTCGGGAGCTTCATGACATCACATGTTCATGGCCATTTGGTTAGAAAGTGGCAGAAATAGAATCCAAACCTAGGTCTGGCCTGATGTCACTGTGTGGGTTGTTGTTTTTGTTTGTTAGTTTGTTTGTTTGTTTGTTTGTTGTTATGTTCCAAGCATCCTCCTGAGTAGAGACAGCTCAGAGTGAAAATGGTGTAATGCCAAGACATTCAGACATTGAGGATCCAGCTTTGGATCCAAAGATGGGTTTTGAACATCTGCTTTAACCTTCAGTGTCTGATAGGAGCTCTGTATCATGGGCTTGTCTACTATTGAGTTGGCCAACCAAAGTAGAGTGTGTCTATCTTTTAGTGCCTTTGCTACCCTGCAGTAGAGAAGGGACATGGAGAAAGGAAAAGCGGTTGTCCTTGAAAGGAGTTGAACTTCTCTGATGGAGTAAATTGTAACATAATAAACTCCAGGCAAGTGTTCCACTAAGACTATTTCCCCTCTCCTGGGAGAGTTTCTTTGATTGTTCATCTGTATCTGATTTTCTTCTGATATTAACACCAGAATGTGTGTTGTTGCCTTAAAATAGGAATTGCAGCTCATCGGTTCTTTCCTATTGACTAGTGCTCATGGAAACACAGAATTTCTTTTTAAAAAAAATATTTATTTATTTATTTTTGAAAGAGCGAGCAAGTGAGCACAAATGAGCAGGGAAAGGGCAATGAGAGAGGGGGAGAGAATCCCAAGCAGGCTCTGCACTGTCAGTGCAGAGTGTGATGTCATGAGGTCACGACCTGAGCAGAAATCAAGAATTGGACGCTTAACTGACTGAGCCACCCAGGTTCCCTGGAAACACAGAATTGCTGGTGACATCACTGGGATTTGTCACTATGGTCTTAGCAAAGGAAGGAGGCCTTTTTGTGTTACTTCATAGTCCTTGAGAAAACTTCCAATGGGCACACCAAAAATTCTGGCAATCCTACAACCGTAACATGGTGACAATAAGAAATTCACATAATTTAATTTTTAAAAAATTTCTAAACTGTCAATACTGTACTTAGAGCTTGCTTATTTTGAGTATTCTGTGATAGTTCTATGAAATGATACGATACACCATCACTTGTTGAGTCTTTACTTATATTGTGCCCAATGTTAACAGGTATATAAAAAAGACATTAGAAAATATCTTCAGACTTCTTGCTTTTACTTTCTTTTGGATTACTTTCTCCGGATGAATTTCTAGAAGTTGTTACATGAAGTAATAAAGAATAAGGATTTTGAAGTCAAATCACCTTAAATCAATTTCCACCCCTGCTCTGTACTAGCACAAAGCCTTAACCTAAATGATGTTGCATTCCTGTGCCTGTTTCCTAATTTGTAAAATGTAAATGATAATAAAACCTGATAGAGTTTGGTTTGGTTTTATGTTTTAAGGAGAAGCACTAAGTGAGCTAACCTGTACAAAGTTGTGAACTGCTTAGTACAATGCACAATAGGAAACATTTGGTAAACAATAGTAAAGCACACATTACTTTTATAATTACAGATTCAAAGTATAAATATTTTTGGACAATTGAAATGTATTGCCAATTTGTTTGCTGCAGGCTTTATGTTAATTTATTCAGCTGCTGGGAAAACTACTAAAATGTTACCTCTGTTTTGATTTGCATTTCTTGGAAAACTTACAAGATTGGATTTTTTTCCATATGTTTGGGTCCTGATTTACCGTTTTTGTGAGCTGTACTTTAGAGCCTTTAAATTGTTTTAATATCTCCTAGGTCATATGATAGATCATCCCTGCCACTCAGCAGAGTTGGCAGAGCTGATAATATTTACAGTATACAGAAAAGAAAGATAAAAGCAAGGTTCTTAAGAGATTTGTTGATGACTTGCTCAGAGCCCCTTGGCTAGTGTCTTGCAAAGCTGTGATTTGAACCAAAACATTTAGCTTCACTTTAGTAAATAGTGACTTCTGCAAGTGGTACCTCCTGGCATGAAAAGGTTAATACAATATTTAAAAAACAAACAACAACAACAAAAACAATGCCTAACTTTTCCCTATAAAAAGCTTAATTAAGTCTCTAGAGGAATATGATTTAGACATCCTAGAAGCTGCTACCTGTAGTTCATTTGGAAACCACTAGAGACTTGACATTCTGACTCCTTGAAAGACATACTAAATGACAAAGAATTAGCCATAAATTAGAACTTGGAGGTAGTTGTCTTATAAAGTATTATTTAGTGGCTGCAGGCAATAGGATGGTTTCAAAATAAATAGAATTTGATCATCATCCACGCATTTACCCTGTGGTCTCTTGGACTGTGGCACCAGTCTACTAGAGAATTGGCATAGTCTGGGCTGCTGGACTGCTAAGATACATAAGAAAGGAAGCCATTAGATCTGGTACAAATGGCCAATAGTCACTGAAACAAATGCAACAAATCATAATTCACCAAAAAAAATATATACAAACTGTAACCACAGTAAGATTACACATGGATAACATGAAAAGATACATAGCATCAAGTGTTGAAGAAGATCTGGAGAAGCTTTGCACTTGATACATTTCTGTTAGAATGTAAAACGGTATAATGCTTTGAAACAAGGCACCTTTTTTTTTTTTTTTTTTTTTCCAGAGAGAGAACATGACAGGGGCAGAAGGGCAGAAGGAGAGAGGGAGAGAGAGGGAGAGAGGGGTAGGGGGAAACCCAAGCAGTCTCCACACTCAGGGCAGAGCCTGACTTGGGGCTCCATCCCATCCCTGGGATCATGACCTGAGCCAAAATCAAGAGTCAGACACTCAACCAACTGAGCCACCCAGGTGCCCCATGGCAACTTCTTTAAAAGTTAAACAAGCATGATCTCATGACACAGCAACTGTTAAGTATTTACCTGAGAAATAAAAACCTTTATGCAGAAATGTTCATAGTAAATTTATTAATAATTAGCTTATTAGGGGACAACCCTATATGGGTCCCTTATGTTTCTGCTTATCCTGAGAACAGAGGCATTGATGATGTTTTGAAGATCATCGGTACCGTGATGGAGAAACAACACTACACATTGGTTCCTTTTTGCGAGAACACCTCTCTTCTTCTGGGATACCATCCGTACCTAACAATGTGCTGTTCACCAGCTCGTGTGCTGAGTCTTTAATAAGCTAGTGTGACATTTTGTTAGAGCACAACTTCTTGGCAAAGGGTATGTGTAAGACAAGTGAGAGCTGTCCTATTGCCGTACTATATTGCTATCAAAGACGTTTCGGTAAAGATAATGTCATACTGTATAAGCAAATGGAACCTAAGTACAAGGATCATCCAAGTGGGTTTTCAAGTCTCTTCTGATGAGCAGACTTATTCTAGGACTATTCCAGATGAAGGAAATCCATGCCAAATGTATTTCTATAACTCAGGGGTACCCCCAAAGGATGTTTAATGTCTTCTTAAGGCTTATAACAAATACTTTTAAAAATATAATTTTCTTATATGGTGACACTGCTGTCATCCTGTCACATCTGTGTGTTTTGGGTGCACCTTCAAATGAGAGAAGCAACGGAGCTTCACTGAAGTTACACTGAACCCATAGATCAACTTGAATAAAATGGATATTTTAATAATACTGAGTTTATTCATGCACCAACATCTTATGCTTCTATATTTATTTCTCTCAACAATTTTCACTCTATATATTTTTGTTGAACCCTAGGTATTTTATATTTTTATGCTACCACAAAATAGTGATTTTGTATTTGTTTCCTATTTTTAGTGACTCTTGTATACATACCTTGATTATTACAGATTTGCTATGCTTCTTTACTAGTTACAGTAGCTCCTTCATAGATTTTTAGGTAGATGATCATGTCATCTGTGACACCATACTTTCTTTTTTTTTTTATGTTTATTTTATTTTTAGAGAGAGAGTAAGAGCAGGGGAGGGGCAGAGAGAGAGAGAGAGAGAGAGAGAGAGAGAGAGAGACAAAGGATCTGAAGTGGGCTCTGTGCTGACAGCAGAGAGCCAGATGTGAGGCTCAAAGTCATGAACTGTGAGATCATGACCTGAAGTTGGATGCTTAACTGACTGAGCCACCCCGGTGTTGCATACACTTTCTAATCTCATTGCATTTTGTTAGTCTTGTTGTATGGCACTGATTAGAACCTCCAGTACGATTTTGAGTGGAAGTCATAATGAAAGTATGTTACTTGGTTCCCAGTCTTAGGGTAAAGCAATCCTGGACCAGTGAATATGATCATAGCTGTATATTTTTTATAAATGTTGTTGGACCTACTTGATAAGGTTGAAGAAGTCCCCTCCTATTCTAATTTTCTGAGTTTTATTATCATTAATAAATTGTTCAAATGCTATTTTTGCATCTATTGAGATGATGCAATGCTTGTTTCTTAGTCAATATCATGAGTTATGTTGATTTTTCAAATATTAAATTTATAATCCTAGGATAAACATGCTTAATCATGTATTTTTTTCATATATACTGATGTATTAAAATTGCCTATATTTTGTTAAGGAGTTTTGTATCAACTGTCATCATGGACCTTGGTTTGTAGTTTGCTTCTCTTGTAGTGTCTTTTTCTGGTATTGGTACCAGATTAATGTTGCTCTCAGAAAATGAATTGGGAAATGTATTTACCTCTTCTACTGTCTGGAGGACCAGACCATCCTCCTGTCATCCAGTCTCCTGCCTGTGATGCCCATTTGCTAAATGAACTGGATGTGAAAAGGCAAGAGAGTTCTTTGATTCTTTCTGTCAAAGTGAGCTTTTCAGGACATTGAGAGTGGTGCTGAGTGGATCTTGGGAGAAACACAGTTTTTCCGGTGCAGGAGTTCTCATCTATTTAGGTGGCAAACATCTGGAAGGTAGGAAAGGCAAGAATCTATTTAGTTTTGGACATGTTGAGTTCATTATAGCAATAAGGCATCAACTGGAGGGGTTAGGAAGGCAATTCAGTGCCTGTGTAGAACTCGGAAGTCTGTGTTGGAGGTAGAGTGTACATTTGTCAGCAGATGATAGTAAGTGTTGTTTGAATGAATATGATTTCCCAGGAAAGAGTGAGGGTTAGGAGAAAAGAAATACAGGTCTCAAACCCAGACACTGATCAAGTGAGGAGAAGAATGAATGCTGTTGGGAAGAGACTGTCCATGGATGTCTCATGTTTCTGCAAATTGTGCAAGCAGAGACACTAAGTTCCCCTCATTCCAGATTACCTTTTCAAGGATGTTTATGTAGCAAACCATCTTGGAAGGTAGAGGAAGTGACTTCTGGCAAAGGTCAGACATGTTTATGGTGAAAACACTGGGATCCCTTCCTGTAGCACAGCCCACTATGTCATTTGGCCCTCTTTCTGTCACCCTGTGTGATTAGGGGTGTGTGAGATTAGAGAGTCAGAGCCAGCAAATGGTGACACTCTACCTAGCGCTATTGCTGTGAACAATAAAGCCCTTGGTCACTGACCCATGAGTCTCTTGCCTTCCACCAACGTGTCTGTGACTTGTAGGCTTGCAAGTATGGTAAAATCTCAGACCCTTCATAGTTCTTAACAAATGAGTCAAGACCTATAGGAAGTAAGACTCAAAGGAGCAGGAGGTTTTTTTTTTTTTTTTTTTTTTTTTTTTACAAAAGGAGAAATAAGTTAGAGGAGGCAAGTGGTATTGGGGAGCAAAAGGTCACTGAGATACATGTGTTATGTAAAGGGAGAAAGATGATCTCCACTTAATAGAGTCACAGGGGAAGCAGTGTTCTCAGGAAACAGATTTTACTTAAGGAAGTATTTGAAAACTTGGATAAGACCATATTAGAGGAATGATCAATGTGGATTAAAAATCCCAGAAAGCACAGCCAAAGATGTGAAGAAGAAGGATCTGGTGGTTCAGCAAGGCACAAGATAGCATATAGGGGTGAGTAAAGGGCCAAGGGCAAGTAAAGGGTCATCAGAGAGGCACTACCCCATAAAGCTTGGATAGGAGGCATAAATAATTTAGTTTTGAGAATTTTCTGGAGGAGGGTGATCACTTGTGCCTATGAGATTTAGGTGAACTTGGGAACCATCAGTCCCAGTAGGGCTGAAGTAAATCATGATCTCTATTTTGGTAGCTCATTTCTGGCTGTAAACTTGGAAGCATTGGAACTGATGCATGATTTCTCATGTTATCTAGCGACATGGATAATGTAACCAGCTTCTCTTTCATAATGTCTACGTTTTTATAGACTAAGAAACAAGCTTACGTCATATAACTTTGCATCAGTCACATATATAATGCCTACAGAGGAAGAATTTCAACCCAGGCTTGTCTGATATAAGCCTACATGCTCCTAATTCAGTTGTTGGGCTGATTGTAGGAGAGAGGGAAATGCCATCACATACTGGTTTCAAAATGTTGGTGTTTTGAAGGACCTTGATCCAATTAAGTCATACTGGTAACCTGTGTGTTTTAAACTAAGCCTGTGCATCAAGAACCTCCCCTATATGCTCTGTGAAGAGTTTTCTTTTCATTACTACTGAATTACTTTGTTCCACAAGTAGCATGGATGTGGCTAACTGTTCTTCAGGAAAATTATTCAGTGTGTTGGGAGTGGTGAGCTGTCAGTTTCAACTTTCTGGTTAGGAGTAGGTTAAGATGCTTTCTTTGTCAGGGTAGTGATTTGATTTTTCTTTTATTTTTTTTAATATTTATTTAATTTTGAGAGAGAGAACAAGCTTCGGAGGGGCAGAGAGAGAGGGGGAGACACAGAATCCCAAGCAGGCCCCAGCCTCTGAGCAGTCAGCACAGAGCTGGACACGGGGCTCGAACCCACGAACTGTGAGATCATGACCTGAGCTGAAGTCGGACACTCAACTGACTGATCCACCCTGGCACCCCAGTCATTTGTTTTTTCTTAACACAGGTGCAATGTGACATTGCTAAATGCAGTGTTTTCAGAACTTGGGAGTGGAGAATCCTTCTAACTTCATTTCTCATCACTTAGGAATATTGTTAAAGCCTCATATGAGGAAACTGGTCTTATTTTTGAACTGTCATAGCTAAATAGTCAAAAGTATGTGTGAAGAAGTATGTGTAAACCTATATGGTTTTTTTGTTTGTTTAGTAAAATTAATCTTCAAAAAAAAAAAGCTCACAGTATTTTTATCAACTTTACTTAACTAATTGACACCAGTGAAAGCAGTAATTGAAGTCTTGGGGTACATAAAAACTCAGTTTGAAAAACCCCAATTATCCACAGTGAAGGATCATTACCTTCCTTTTCTACTCTTTTACAGGAGCTCCTTGCTCATTATTTTATTTCCCTTCCCAAGATGCTTATTTGTTGTTTCATCCTTTATTCAACACACATTTGGTGGGTGTCTACTATCTTCCAGGCCCTATCTTGGCTCTAGGCATATGGCAATGTGTAGAGGACAGTCTTGCCTTTGGGGAGTTGAGCATATATGTATATATATTTGTCTGTTTGATTTAGAGTTGCTTACACCTGGATATGGAGCCCAGATGGAGGTAAACAATAGTTTTTTTTCTTTTTATATAAACTTTCACTGGACTGAAGATTTTGAGAAGTCCTTTCAAAACCTGCAGTGGGACGAATTCCCTAAGGACCTTTGCCTATGCTCAAAAGGTGACAGGTCAAGGTGCCAGTGAGATAGAACCACTCCATCCCCACAGTATGGCCACTGTGCTTCCAGGAAGTGACATTAGACTGGGGAGTCAGGTGACCCTGCCCGTATGCCTTAGCATCTACAGTGTGTGTGCCCCTTAACAAATACCTGGGAAGCAGAGTCATTCTGTCAGACCTGAGATGAGAGATAGAAACCTTTTAGCAGGAGCGTTTGAGTGGAGCTGTGAAAAGTGCCAACAGGACAGGGTTCCGTATTGATACCTATAACCCTTGTGTCTAGCAGGGTGCGTGGCACATAGTAGATGCCAGTTAAATGCAACTCACCTGCCTTCCTGCTTAGTTCCCCTTTTCTTCATCCCAATACTCTTCTTTTTGTTTTTTTTTCTCTCTTTCTTTCTCTTTCTCCTTTCCGCTCCCCAACCCTTCACAGGCCCCCCTCCACTGCTCCTTTTATTCTTCTTCCTTTTCTTCATACTCTTTTTCTCTCTTCTCCTTTTATTTTTATTTTCCTTAGCATGTTGTCTTTCTGGAAAACACAAAAGCTGAGAGAATAATATAATTATTCCCCCTGCATCCATCACCAAACCTTAGCAGTAGTCCATTTATACCAATGTATTTTATTTTCATATACCCAACTCATGTTTTATTTTGTTTTCTCCTCTCTTCACTGGCCAACTTAAAGTAAACCCAGACATTTAATTTGTCTTAAACATTTAAATACACAATTCTGAAAAAAAGTTCTTAAAAATACATGATAATACATGTACACAACAAAGAAAAAAACAATAGTTCCCTATAAAATAGCCTGCCCATTCTCTCTTGAACATCTCCATGCCATTAGCTTGTTCACATGTATACCTAAAGTAAGTCCATGTGCTCTATTTTTAATGTGTCTTTTTTAATCTAAATATGTTCCTCCCCATTATTTTACTTCTTGTCATTGTTGAATAAAACAGCTTATTACTATTACTACAGAATTTCTCATATATGGTTTTGTTCTTTGCATCTGTGCAATGTTGATTTACCTGTTTTTCTGTTTTCTGTATTTCCTCAATATTAATCAGTAGATCAGATCTAGATCTTTCCCTCCCTCCCTCTCTCTCTGTGTCTGTCTCTGTCTCTCTCTCCCTCTCATTCTTTTTCTTTCTCTGTGTGGCAGTCTTTTCATACACTTGACATGTTTACCAACTGATAGATTTATTATTGTATTATATCAAGGATATATAACATTCTGGTTTTATTGTGTGTAATGTGAAGTTGAGAAGATGTCAAGATGGTGGTTGGTTCTGTTTGGAAGGGGGGAGCACACTGGGGGCAGAAGAGCTAAGTTGACATTTTGTCAGTCTGAAGATGTGCTGTTGTGAAGTTTTTAGTTTTGCATGCTCCTTCAGTTCTCATACATGCATATACAATGCTATCTTTCTAAATTAAAACAAATAAATTGTGAATGTCTAAGCCAAAAAGAATGAGGAGGAAGAGGTTGGGAAGGAGAAGGAGAAGAACAGGAAAGATTCAGCAGTAAGGCCATTGTTGTCAAAATAACTATTCACTGTAAAATACCCATAAGCCTTTGAATTCATGGTCTGATCAGCTGCTGCTGATTGCACAGATCCATTATTTCATGTGGTATCTAAATGCATTTTTAAATAAACTGGTTAATTAATATTGTGAAGGCTCAACTTGAATACAATTCCTGGAATGACATAAACAGAATTTCACAGGGTCAGGACCCCATCACTGCAGCAGCTATAGCTGAAGAAGTGGTTAAGAACAGTCATCTATGGCATAGTTTTTCTTAATCTTTAAGTCAGTTCTGGAAAGAAACCTTCGCTAGTGATTTTAAAGTTTGCATGGAAGAAGCAATAGAAAATATATAAACAGGAATTCAGCTGAAGAAATCAGAAAAGAAATCTCTATGAGAAATTGAAACTGTATCCATACTCCTCTTTAAGAATCTACATCTTTTTGTTTGTTTGTTTGTTTGGTATAGCACGTTTCCTGGTGTGAGCTTCAGAAGGAGTGTTCTTACCTTGACTGAATTGGCTCATGTTACATACAACAGGCTCTTCTTGGCAGTGAAAAAAGTCCTTGGTTGAGTATCTCAGAACACCACCTACACGTTTGAGGTGTGTGAATGTTGGGTCTGAAACTTCATGCCCTTTCATTCCTCTTCCCCAGTACATTGTTTGAAAACTAACCCCCTATCCCTGCCCTTCCCTACCCCACCCCACCACACACACATATTTACTCACTGCTTGTATTTTTATTTGCACTTACCTGGAAATTGGAAGTGGAATTGCAGAAGGAAACTCAGTTTTAAGTAACAATTAAATGCTCCCCCCCAGGAAGCATCCTGCATGGAAAATGATTAGAAATGAGGGTTTGTGGCTAGATATTGTGTATCTCCCTTGCTGGAAGTCTTTATGAATCTATAACCAAGTACTCCATGTGTATCCACTGCAGAACATTAGGATGTTAATGGTTCATTTGTAATCAAATTTTGGTCATCTAAAGTAGAGGATCAGTTAATAAGTCAACTGCCATTTCTGCTTTGTTTTCTTGGTTACTCTGCCAACATTTTGGTCATTTCTCTGGATACTTTGACCACTCAAGGAGAGATCAAGGGGAGGATATGGTGGGGGTTGTCAAAACCATCCATTTCCTCCTTAGAGGAAACTCTTGTAGTGAAGTATTCAGTGGGGATGAGAGGATGTACAAGTCATGACTAGCATAAACCTGGAGGTCATTTATGGATCTAAAGTTGAAAATGAACAGAGATAAAGAGGAAAAGTTCTAGTTCATCGCTTTCCATGTGCACACAAGGAAGGAACCAGGTAGCTAATTGCCCATAATGTATAGTGAAGTAACAGGCAGGAAATGGATGGTAAATGGAAAAGACAATAGTACTGACCGAAGAAAGTGTTGTGAGAGTTAAAAATGAAGCCATGGATATGCTCAGCCCAGAGTCTGCTGCATAGAAAGTACGCAGTAGATACATGCTCCCTGTAGTACTATGAACCCTGCCATTTTTATCAGGAGTTCTGTTTCTCATTGTCTACAACCAGAAGCACAACCACGTTGTGCCTACAAATAGAAGCACAACCATGTTGAAGGCTTTTGGTTTCAATCCAAACCTTCTGACTTTGACTGATATTTATTGCAGGCTATGGGTTTTTACTTCTGAGATTCTATAAATGCAGTCACTTAAAAAGATGGCAACAAAGTAAACTTCCTCAAACACAGAATCCAGTTTTACCATTAACATTCATAGTATAAGTAGAAATGTATGCCTCTAAGGGGGGGGGAAATATCCAGTAAGTCAAGTTATTTAATTTTAAAATATGGAATGGACTACAGAAACATCTTGATAAGGCTTGCTGAGGAACTGTAAGCCCTGCAACATTTTCTAGCACCCCAGGGTACCCACCGAGTTGCCCCTACTCAGAATCTAGCAGCTTTGTTAAGACCGAAGTCTGCCCTCACTCTGTTTTGAGTGCCTGTGACATACTCTTTTCCTGTTTATTAAGGTATTTGTCATTTGCAATAAATCCAAACATTATTACCATAGTTAATTATACAGAGAACTACTCAGCACGTCAGCCTCAAGAAATATTTGAGTTTAAGGCTCTATATTCAATAAAATAAATTTGAGTGATGCATGGTTTATAAACATGGTCAGCACCAGCATGCATTACTTGAGAGAGGTCTTTCCAAACCAAATAACTTCAATTAATATTTTAAATCAAAATAAAAATCAGTTTTTCACTCCTTTAGAAACATATGGTACGCATTAGACCATTTGTTCAAATCCGCTGAATCTTTCTGGGAAGTTTGTCCGTCTGCATTAAAACATCTTTTGTTTCCTGACTTCCTGCTACGCCATCTCTTTCTTTTAGTTTCCTCAGTGAAATGAGATTGTTTATATTAATAACTTGCCATATATAATGTCTTGCATTTTCTATTCCTTTTTTTCTTCTAAAAATTTGCTTATGCATATTAACTAAGGCATACATTCTAAGAAAGAAGTATGCAAAAATGAGTAGGTTAAGCAGGTCATTCAAAGAGAATCCTTCACCAGAAGAATGAACACTAAAAATTCTGATAGTGGAAAAGTTTATGGATTATCTGTGTGTAGTAAAGATGAGAGTTTATTCAACAGAATGTGAAAAAGGTGTGCATTTTGAAGGTAAATACTGGACTCTTGGACACAAATACCAACAGAGCAGGAAATCAGGAGAATTTATTTTCATTTATTTTTTTAATATAGTTGACACACAGTGTTCAATTAGTTTCAGTTGCACAACATAGCGGTTCCACAAGTTTATATGTTATGCTATGTTCACCACACATGTAGCCACCATTTGTCTCAATACATAATTACACTATCATTGACTCTATTCCTTATGCTATACCCTTTATCCCATTACTTCTTAATGCCATAAATAGCAGCCTGTATGACTAGACACAGGAAAAAATGCTCAACGTCACTCATCATCAGGAAAATAAAAATCAAAACCACAATGAGATGCCACCACACACCTGTCAGAATGGTATGTTGGCAAGGATGCAGAGAAAGAGGATCTCTTATGCACTTCTGGTGGGAATGCAAACTGGTGCAACCACTCTGGAAAACAGTATGGAGTTGCCTCAGAAAATTAAAAATAGAACTACCCTATGACCCAGCAATTGCACTACTAGGTATTTATCCAAGGGATACAGGTGTGCTGTTTTGAAGGGGCACATGCACCCCAATGTTTATAGCAACACTATTGACAATAGCCAAAGTATGGAAAGAGCCCAAATGTCCATTGACGGATGAATGGATAAAAAAGATGTGGTGTATATATACAATGGAGTATTACTCGGCAATCAAAAAGAATGAAATCTTGCCATTTGCAACTACGTGGTTGGAACTAGAGGGTATTATGCTAAGCGAAATTAGTCAGAGAAAGACAAATATGATATGACTTCACTCATATGAGGACTTTAAGATAGAAAACAGATGAACACAAGGGAAGAGAAGCAAAAATAATATAAAAACAGGGAAAAGGACAAAACATAAGAGAGTCTTAAATATGGAGAACAAACAGAGGGTTACTGGAGGGGTTGTGGAAGGGGGGATAGGCTAGATGGGTAAGGGGCATTAAGGAATCTACCCCTGAAATCATTGTTGCACCATGCGCTAACTTGGATGTAAATTAATAATTAAAATTAAACAAAAAATAGAAGTCTGTATTTCCTATTCCCCTTCATTCATTTTGTCTAACCCCCCTGTCCACTCCTCTCTGTCAACAACCACTTTGTTCTTTGTAATTATAGGTCTGATTCTGCTCTTTGTTTATTCTTTTTTTTCTTTTAGATTCCACATATGAGTGAAATCATATGGTA
>NW_024412414.1:7195220-7227720 GCF_014898765.1 Herpailurus yagouaroundi | reverse complement strand
ACCCTATACCAAGAAAGATACAAATAAAAATGCACTGTGGAGTTGTTTCTCACATAACTGTCTGATTGACAAAATCAAGTTTGACGATATACTTTGGTGAGTTGCTTGGGGAAATGAACACTCTCACCCTCTGTTGGTAGGAGAGCAAATTAGTGCAATCCCACTCTAGAGGGGGATGTGTCAATATTTAGCAAAAGATACATATGAATGTACTCTTTAACAAAGCAATCACTCTTAGAATCCATCGCCAAAACAGGCAAAACATTGAAAAACTATTTTCAGAAGGCAGTTAATATACTGTACTTTTTAGACTGTTAGACAAGATATACTGACATGATCTATATTATGGAATAAAGCAAATAAATAACCAGAATGGTATTATTAAGAACCAATATTTTTCTCATAAAAGGGAGGCAGTAGAGGTATAAGAGTGCCAAAGTTAATTAAAAAACAAAAACAAACAAACAAAAAAACCCCTGTAGTCATGAATTTCAATTGGAAGTAGCACTATGGATTTATGATCAATTTTATCTTACTCAAAAACTAAAAATCCTGGGGCACTTGGGTGGCTCAGTCAGTTAAACGTCTTCACTCCTGATTTTGGCTCACTTGATCTCATGGTTGGTGATTTGAGCCCTGCTTCTGACTGCACTGACAGTGTGGAACCTGCTTGGGATTCTGTCTCTCTTCCTCTCTCTCCGCCCCTTCCCCTGCTCGCTCTCTGTTTCTCTCTCTCAAAATAAATAAACTTTACAAAAAAATTACTGTACACATGCTGAAAAGTCTAGATCCAATGACAGGCAGCAGCATGAGGTTATTGGTAGTTAAATGAAATATATATAAAACACAGAAGTGTCTTCCCTATGAGATATTAATATGTGCTTTGAAAAGGAAAAATACAAATTCAAGAAAATTTGGGAAATTGTGAAATTTCATCCTGTAGATTATAATTTTTCTGATAACATTAAATGGTGTGGAAAAGTCAGTAAAGAAATCTAAAAATAAGTAATGCAATGTCTGTCAGGAACCTTTGATTTTTCAGGGGAGAGGACTGGAGTTGTAGCATTCGTCTTGCTTTTTTTTTCCACTTAGAAATGTGCCATGGAAAACAATTTAGGAAATTCTGCTGTGAAAGTGAAATGCAATCTGTGGGTAATTATTCTTTCTAAAGGATCAAGAGGTCTAAAGGGAGTTCCTGGTATCATGTACTTAATGAATGCATAATTTAATACAAGTATTGTTTAGAATCTACTAAATACTAAATGCTGTGTTTGCTGATAGCAATATAAGGTAAAAAGGAAATGAAAAAATCTAGAAACCTAGTAGAGCATTAAAATATAGTGCTACTATATGTGATGAAAATCTTTAAATATGACTAAGTGTAGGAAACCATTGCATTGCATCATAGAGAGGGAATTAAGTTGTGACGAGTGAAAGCAAGAAGGAAAGATGTTTCTGGCAAAGTAAAGAGCATAAGAAAATATAACTTGACATTAGAGGTGGGGTGTATTCAGAAAAATAGAGCGTCATATCTATCTGGAACAACAACAACAACAAAATTACAGGGAAAGGGTTGTGCGGGGCTGATGTAATAAGAAGATGTAGTGGGCTTTAGGGTTGGACGAACCTGAGCTATCATAATCATTCTACCTGTAAATGATCTTGGGGAGTTACTTAATCTCTATAAAGCTGACCTTTTCTATCTGTAGAGTGAGGATAAATAATGTTTAACTCCCAAAGTAAGAATGAAATAAGAATAATGTGTGCCAAGTTTCCAACACAGTGAAGGGCACTTAATCCCAGTTCTTCTTCCTATTAGGCAGATGGGGGCAAAGTGATGAACACTCTGATTTGTCAAGGGAAAGAATTTGGACTTTATTTTGTAGGCAGTGAAGAACATAGAAGAACCCTGAGCATGAGGATGAGGTGATAAGCTCTGTTATTCGGAAACATGGATATGGAGTAATGACCAGATAAGATGAAGGGAGGTATCTAGCATTGATTGCATCCTGATGGAAGATAGAAGGGCATAAATGGGGTGTTGGTAGTGTGGCTGCATATGTTCAGTGTTACAGAGATAGAGCTGATAGAACTTGGCTTCTCTTAGATATCTGTGGGTGGGAGAGTTAAAAAGGAAACAATAAAAAATGACATGGTTTCTAGCCTGAGCACCTGAGTTGTCAGGAATACCAACCATTGAGCCAGACAAAAGGTGGAGTGGATATACAGAAGTTCATATGTGGAATTTAGTTTATTTTATATCATTTTCCCTTGTATCCATCACCTCTTTAGAGTGAGTAAGCTTTGAACTTTTGAATATAGCGTCCCAGCCTCTAATCCATGCAATCTCTTTATTCTATGGGACCACTATATTTTGAATAGTATGTTGGCTTATTACAAAAGCCATTGTGATCTTGTGGAGTGTGCTTCACAGGTTTGTCTAATACGTTGGAAAGGTTAGCGTAATGGACTACCAAGTCAAATGCCAAACACTATCCAAACAACTTAATATGGTAGCTAAATGTGGATATGCTGTTTGCACTATTGTATTCTCCAAAACATTGTTTGCTTTGAGCATAGTTGGATGTGAATGCAAATTTAGATGCTTTACTCAACACCAATCTTTGTGTGTGCATGTTTCTTGTTTTAATGTGCAGGACAGGAGAGAATTGGGAAAGATTCCAACTATGAACAGGAGGGTAAAGTTCAGTTTGTGATTGATGCGGTCTATGCAATGGCTCATGCCCTTCATCATATGAACAAGGATCTCTGTGCCGACTACCGAGGGGTCTGTCCGGAAATGGAGCAAGCTGGGGGAAAGAAGTTGTTGAAGTATATCCGCAATGTTAATTTCAATGGTAAGTCACCAAATATCCATGATTTGGGGAATTCTACATGTTGGCATCCTGTGTTTCCTGAGTTATGTAGTTAAATTATTTACTGTTAAGACCTGGTTGGTGATAAGATTTCAAATCAATCTTATGAACAATAAATAAGCAAATGAAGGAAAAAATAAATAAATACTTGGGAGTTAAGATTTATCTTTTTTGGTAACTATTAGTAAGAGTGGGAGGGGAGAGAGGAAAGGAAAGGGATCTAAGTAAATTGAAGTAATGATTGTAAGTTGCTATAACCACATCCCACATTACACACATTTCTCAGAGTATAAAACTCTGTTAGAAATTAATTGGTTACCTAAGAGAAGTAGGTAGAGATGGGTGTGGGAAAATGGGCAAATCAGGTAGAAGGCATAAGGGAGAAATACCACTTCTCTGATAATATAGTCTTGAGTCTTTACAACATGTGAACACTTCACTTATCAAAAAGTAAACAAATAATTAAAATAAACCTGAATGCGGGCCACATTAGTCAGAGTACTCCAAAGAGAGAACCAATAGGACATCTGTAGAGATACATAGAAGAGACTAATTTATAGGTATAGGCTCACACAGTTACGGAGACAGGGAAGGCCTTCTATCTTCAGTCTTCAAGCTGCAGAACCAGGGAGGTTGGTGTTGTAATTCAGTCGAAGGTAAACATTTAAGAATCTGAGGGCTTATGATGTAAGTCCTGATCTGAGTCCAAAAGCCAGAAAACCAGGAGCAACAGTGCTGAGGGCAGAAGAACACACCTGTCGCAGATCAAATAGAGACAGTGAATTGGCCCTTTTTCTGCCTTTGGGCTCTAGTCAGTCTCTCAAGAGACTTGTTGATGCCCTACCCCCATCCACCTTGGGGAGGGCCACCTGCTTTATTCAGTTCACCAGTTCAAATATTGATCTTTTTCAAGTATGCCATCACCGATACACCCAGAAATAATGTTTTACCAGCTATCTGGGCATCCCTAGTCAAGGTGACACATAAAATTAGCCATCATGTAGGTGTAAATTCAATACAGACAGTAATAAATAAATTTAAATATATTATATATGAGCAATGTAACCACACTGAGGGGTTTGGGGAATCAAAAATGAGCACACGTAGTTTTGGAAGATAGTATTTGACTGTATGCTATAAGACCAAAGGCAAAAAATAACTGTACACAATTATTGTACAATAGCTAGTAAACTTGTGGGTTCACAATTAAGAAAATAATTTACGTATGTGAGAGGATTGAGAGAATAATGAGTATATTGTAGATAATGAGAGCCATGTTTCTTACTGTTAGAGAAAGAAGTTACTAGAAAGAATGAGAGAAAACTAGAAGGAACCTTGTTGTGTTTGGATGGGAGATACCTGAATGAACTCTTGGCTTTTAATATGCATGCAGATGGGTAGATACATAAATAGATTTGTGAATGTTATATATGTATACATACCTGTGCTGCCTAGTTCTGTCCACTGAGAGGGCTAGCAGTAATAAGATCCTGGTAGAAAGGACAACACCTAGTATCCACATCTTATTTATGTATAACAATGGCATGGCCATTCTTACCCTAGTTACAAAACAATTGATTTTGCAAATGCCCTTGGTGACTTTACCCTGACTCTTTTTCCAGGTAATGTCTGTAAACTGATTTGGTCAAGATGACATTTCCCACTGATGAGCTAGAGTTTCTGAGCTTCTGACTGGACACAGTGCTCCTGTTTATCAAATGATTACTGTGTGCCAGATCCTGTGCTAAGTACTTCACTTGAGTTGGCTTACTTAATACCAAATTATATAGATTCTGTTATTTTCCTTAATTTTTTTATAGATAAGGAAAGTGGTTCATAGAGAAATTAAGAACAACGATGTTCAAAAGTATATACACAGTAATGATGCTACTCGCTTTGGTACCTGGACACCTAACTCCACAGCCTGCTCCCTTGACTACAATTCTTTAAGTTTCTGATAAGGGTTTACTGCATCATTCCTGCTGACCGACATCTTAGGATGGAGACTTTTTTACGTGTTTTATGGAGGATTTTTATTTTTCTTGGTCTCAATCAGCTTAATTTTGTGCTTTTACGTTACTTTAGTACAAAGTTTCTTGTACCCCTGGGAGTTTTGTTCCAGACGAGTAGAGTACAATTTAATAACTCTAAACTTCACATTTACCAAAGCGTCATTTTATGAAATAAAAAAATGCCCTAAAAGTACTACTACAGGTTCACCCAGTACTTAACCTTCTTTTATTCAGTAAGAGAAAAGATGGCTAATTTTGTCATTATCATTTACAACCATTTTTTCCTACATCCCAAATGAATGCAATGACTTGAGCCTAAATATGATTTAGTTATGTCTGTGTTGGCCCATCCAACTAGATGGTATTATTGTAGATGTAAATTTAACAAATTTGTTACCTCACATACATAATCTTACAGCATTGCTATATAGTGAAGTACTTAATGTGAAGTGTGTCTGTATCTAGATTTGTTAGTTTCCAGAGAACAAAGTAGATTGGGGTATATTTTTGTAAGGAAGACACACCTCCTGTCTTTTTTTTGAAAAATGACGTTAGCTTTCCTTCATTGGCAGGCAAGATCTGGTTTTCCTCCCCTTAAATCTGAGTGAGGCTGTGACTAATGCAGAAGTGACACTATGTAACTTCTACAGCATAAGAGTCATAAGTACTCTGCCTGGTACTCTTGACACATTAGTATTACAGAAACAGCTACCATGTTGGGAGCAAGCCAAGAACTCAAACAGGCCATATGAGGGTACTCCAGCCATAGTCCCAGCTGAGGTCCCAGCTGACAGCCAGCATCAATTATCAGGCATGTGAGCTTCAAGCTGCCCCCTCTGACATAAGTGGACCAGAGAGGTGATGTCCCTGCTGAGCCCTGCTTGGATTTCAAAATACAGGTCATCATTATTTTGAGCAGTAATTTTTAGGGTGGTTTGTTGAGCAGCAGTAGATAATTAAACACAAATCAATGCAGCATTTCTGGAATCTGTGTATGAAGTGGTAAAATGAGAGAAAAATCCTAAATACCTTGATGCAAAGTACTCTTTTGTCATCTGGGAAATCTAGATCCCGAATTCTTCTCTGTCCTAGAAGAAAGGAATTTCATTCTGATACTCTAATTCAATAGAGGAGGTGGAAGACAAATACTTGCTGTCATCCAGTTTCCTCTCAATATCCCAGCTTGTCAAGTGGCCCTGCTTCCTTCACTATTGTGCCCTTGGGTTCTGGCCCTGATACCTGTGGACATTTCTGCAGGGGATCACTTCTCTTTTGATAACTTCTTTGTCCTCTCTGGACTTCTTTGATCTTTTCTTTTTTTAAAATATAGTCTTCATTGAACAAAATCCCCTTTATTCTCTTTCAAGAAGTTCAGGGATGCTGTTAAAAAGGAGCTGTGCGGAAAAAACCCTGGAAATAATAAGCCCAGTTGCATTATAGAATCCATCAAAAAGGTCAAAGCCACACAATATGCTATTACCAGTCATCACTTAGATAAAGTGTTCACCTCTTCTGCCTTAATATTTTTTTTAAGCATGAACTTTAATGAGAACGGAAAGGGCATGACAAGAATCATTTCTCCTAACAAAGATTGTAAGAAGAGAGAAAGATTAGGCGGTGTGTCTCATTTTGGTGAATATTTAGCTGGTGAGCTAGAGACCCTTTGGAGCCCCAGGCCTCCAGTATTACTGCTCTCTCGTCTCAAAGACTATGAAAAGCTCAAGTCCTGGTATTTAATGAATAGAAGCTGTAGAATTACCACAAAGCACAACATGAATCCTAGCATCCAATGTGGAAGAAAAGAAAGGTGAGCATATGAATATTAATATCTTCCTGTGAAATGATAGGATTTTCATTTTCTTGCTAATAACATGTGGAATCCAGATTTTGTTTCTTTTCCTTATGCTTAGAGCTCACTGAAAGTGGAAATCCTGTATTAAAAAGCTGTTTTTGTTATCGATGTTGTATGTGTTTTTTTTTCTGTCTCTACTGAAAAAGCTTATGCTGATTAGCATACAGAGAAGGCTTAAGAGCTTTCTCTCGTGATAAAATTGGGTGTTTTTGTGGGCCCTGGGGATAGCTTTCAGATAAAACATAGAAGAAATAAATTGAAATGGTGCCCTTGGCCACACAAAATGCACCCATTGATTCAATTTGGTAACACCAAAGCAATGCTATTCGTACGTCAGTGTACATCATCAGAATGGGCTCTAGTCTACTCTTTGGGAAAAAAAAATCACTGATAGAGAAATTAAAATAAGATACCAGTTAGGAGAGACATATTTTCTGCCTTAAAAGACAGCCTGAATATCTGAAGGCAGGTGTTTTGGTCTTGAGATATGAGCACATAAAACAATGATAAAAAAATGGAAGTGTTTCCTTTCTCGCTCCCAGCCAACTTGGTGGCTTCTCTTCATTGAGGCCGTTCTGCCCCTAAGGCAGGAAGATGGTGGCTATGAAGAAGATGAAAAAGTCAGTGCAGTTGATCAACCTAGGCTCCAACTCATTACGAAAAGGGGAAAGTACACGCTGGTGTACAAGCAGACACTGGAAATGATCTGACGCGGCTAAGAAAACTGCTCATCTTGACCAACACCTGCCCAGCCTTGAGGAAATCTGAAATAGAGTACTATGCCATGTTGGCCAAAACCACTGTCCATCACTGCAGTGACAATAATATTGAGTTGGGGGCAGCAGGGGGGGAGTACGTGTGTGCACACTGGCTATCATTGATCCGGATGATTCTGATATCATTAGAAGCTTGCCAGTACAGATTGGTGTAAAGTAAATCACACAAAATTTTTCTTTAATAAAACCAGGCAGAACTTTCTTTAAAAACAGAAAACAATTAAAACAGTTAAAAATATCATTACCATCTATTGAGCATTTGTTATGTAAAAGGCATGGTAATAAGCAGTTTATATACTTTATTACATTTGATCCTCACTAACCCTAGGAGAAAGGTGTCACTAGGGACAGTCAGAGACAGAAGCAGAAAGAATAACTTGATAAAGGTCGCACATATAGTAGGTGGTTCTTGGAATTAAAACCCCTTCTTGGGGATTCCAAAGCCAGTTATTAGGCACTATTCTAGTTTAGTTAGCTGAGTGACCCTGGGGCAAGGAATTTCAACCTAAGTATACTTTGTGACCTATAAAATTAAGAAGTTTGGTGTTCTGTGTCCTCCAGCTCTTGATTAGTTTTCTATTGCTACTTTAAAAATTCCATAAATTTAGTGGCTTAAAGAACATACATTTATGATCTTATTGTTCCGTAATTCGAGAGTCTGACCCAGGTCTCACTGGGCTTTAGTTAAGGTGAAGGCAGGGCTGGTTCCTTCAGCAGGCTCTGTGGAAGAATCTGTTTCCTTGTTTTTTCTAGCTTGTGAGGGCTGCCTGCCCTCCTGGGATCACAACTCCTTCCTCTTTCCTCATTTGATTCCTGCTCTCTCTTACCTATGGGGATGATTATTATTGCACTGTGCTCACCCAGGTAATCTAAAATAGTCTTAGCCCATCTCATGATCCCTCATTATTATCTGTAAAAAGTCTTACCATGTATGGTAACATTCACAGGTTCTGGGGATTAGGACATGGAAATACTTGGGGACCCATTATTAAGCCTATCATAAGCTCCATTTTTTTTTCATTTTTAATAACAAAATGTCATCAAATACTGTGCCCAATGGTTGTAGGATGGTGTGGAGTTCTTTAACTGTTCCTGTATCCTGCCTATATATTGAACTGCCTCTTTCACTAGAGGTAACTTTCTGCACAGGATTGTAGCTCTGTGTGTTTCTGATGACTTAGTATGTTGTCTCTCTTTCTGGACCCATTTTCTAACTCTGTTCTGTGTTAAGTGATCATTCACTTGTGGTCACCCAGCATCATGCCTGCTTCCTTAAGTATAGGTGCCTTTTTTTTCCATCCGTGTTATTAATGCAAATATCATCTTGCCCCAAATTCTGCAGAAGCTAATGACCTTGCTAACCAAATGTAGAGCTTTGCCATCATAGGATCTTAAATTTATAATGAGAGTTCTTAAAAGGGCTTCATTCTCATTACCCGAAGTTACCCTACCCTTCCCCATGAAAAATTAGCAAGATGAACTTCTGTTCTTAGTGATTCTGTTGCAGCTTATAAATGATCTTTAACTTACTTATAAAAGACAGGAAATATACCATTGTTTTCTATGAAAATTATCAATCCAGTATTAACTTACAGAGCAGATACCAGTCATATACCCTGAGGCCAGTGGTATTTATCCTATTGCCAAGGGATCGTAAGAGAAAGAACACTCATTGTGCCAACTTTTGATGAATCCTTTGTAACTGTTGCTAAAAGTAAGCCGAACCCCCATCTTTCCTTCTCTATATATGGTTTTTCAGTTGTTCCATGTGGTTAATACTAAGGAGCTTTTCATTAATATCTAATTTCCAAAAGATGTACACACACATACACACACCCAGACACACAATAGATGTATTAGTCTTTTTAAATTGACTTCAGTGCCTAATTCTGCCAAAATAATGGGTTTCATCCTAAGACCCACATTTTAAAAAAGTAAGACCCACATTGAGATATTGAGAAAAGAATAATATCTATTAAACACTTTCCAGGTTTATTGCTCAGCATTTTAGACTCATCATTTAAATTAGAAATAATCAACAAATATGTTTAAGTGCAATTAATATCTAAGTACATATTTAAATAAACTTTTTTCCTTGTGTGCTTGTTTATAATTCTCTTAGATTTTCTTTTAAAAATCTATTAATCATTTTTGAAATGGTTCTTTACTAACCACAGTCAATCATTAGGTGGAAACTAAAATAATAATACAAGTTAAGATAGTCCCTAGAAAATAATGCATTTAATTTTCTTCTCAAGGGGGACAGATTTGTATAAAATACTAAGAAATACTGAGACATATAACTTTTCAAAGGGGGTGGCTGGTCACCTTCCACCTTCTGTAATAAGAATCCGCAGACCATAGTGCTGACTTGCCTATTGCCCATTTGGGGGGGAACCATTAAATAATGGGGTTTTCCACCAGTTACCTTGCTCATCAGTTGGTTTCTGGACCATCACCCAAGGCCTAAGAGGTAGAAGGAATCTTGTTTATGAGATCTGTTATTTTCTTGCCTCCCTCAGGTAGTGCAGGCACCCCAGTAATGTTTAACAAGAATGGGGATGCACCAGGGCGTTATGACATCTTTCAGTACCAGACAACAAACACCACCAACCCTGGTTACCGTCTGATTGGACAGTGGACAGATGAACTTCAGCTCAATGTGAGTACTACTTGTTCCTCTTCCTTTGCTCATGTGATGAAAGAGCAGACTTCAAATACGCTAAATTAGGCAAACATTCCTTGCTCGTATGTTTGCATGCATATACAAGTGAGCATGCATTCTGTTATAATCATCTGTAGCAACTGATAATCCATAGTAATAAGAGAATGATCATGATGAGGATTATGAAGATAAAAATGTGTTTTGAATTTCTGCTGGGCATTATACTCAGGACTTAACGTGAATGATCTCATTTAGCCTGAGACTTGGATTGTTTAACCAACAAGTTACCAGCTAATATGTTAAAAGATCCTTCTCTTGGTCAGGTTTTCTTTCTTTCTTTCCTTCCTTTCTTCTTCATTTGGTGATGTATGTTTTAAAGCATTTCCGTGAGTCACTTTGGTTTGTACTGAGATTCTCTGAGTAATTGCATTGTTAGTTTCCATAACCTCTTCCTCTTTATGTCAAACATGACCTTGAGTAAGTAGCTGCTTCCTTGTGCAATGTTATGTCAAAGTTCACCAGCCAGAGCTATCAAGAGCTCGTCTGTCGTCAAACACAGTTAATTTATTTAACTTGTTTCATGAAGAGAAGCTCCTGTCAGCAAAACTTCTTAATTATGAAAGAGTTCAGATGTCATTTATTATATGTTTGGGGCTGAGATTGGTGATTTTTAGGAAGTTTAGAGAAACAAAGGCTTTGGCTTTGATCCTCTAAGGAAATAGACATAAGGTGATGGTTGTACATCTTGGTAATGTTTGTTCCAAGGATGGGAAGATAAAGGCTGAGCAAGAGTTTTCACTAACAAAGAAGTAGTAGGCACTTTCGAGAGCTGAAAAAGGGAGATGTCATTTTTGTGGTTGCAGAGTATCCTTATTTCTAACTAGTTCCAGACCCAGTTGTGGAGTGGCCTTGTTTTTGTCCTGTCCCACCTTAGTCATTGAGTGACTTTGTCTGATTATCATTTATATTCTAGTAACGTTGTTGATGTTCTGTTTGGAATGTGCCTGCCTCAATATTAGCTAACAGATTTCTGGCCATTTAAAACAATTTTTTAGTTTCTTAATATGTCAGACTAAACATTCAGTGGTGTTCTTCTAATAATATTTCAAATGCCCCATTTGAAATTATTGTTAATGTAAATAAATATACCAGTCTTCACAGTGGCAAAGAACATGAGCCAGGATACTTCCATCCTGGCTGGGCTACATAGCTGGAACTCAGCATACCACACATCCTCTCCTTTCTCCCCTCTCCCTTAAATAGGCCAGGCCCCAGCTTGGTGCTTGGGATCTTGGAACCTAGATCCCAACAGAAGCTGGAGAAGTAAGAGTGTTCTGGGGCCACTGTGCTAAGGTGGGCTGGATAGGGTTACACTTCAAGAGATGCTGTAGCAGGTCCCTTCCTGCAGTGGCCTTGCAGCTGGGTACATTGGGCACGGCTTACAACTTGGGTAGAACATCCCAGGTTCATAAATGCTACATTGTATATGAACACATGATCTCATTTTGTCCAGAAGGTTCCTGAATTACTCTAGTTGCTTTAGAGAAATGGAACTAATAGGATAGATGATAGATAGATAGACTATAAGCCAATGGTTCCCTCAGCTAGGAAGGATAAGAAGTCCCAAGATGTATAATTGAGAAGCTGGAGACCCAGGAAAGCCAGTGGTGTAATTCCAGTCTGAGTGTGATATCAGGGGAAGACTCATGTCCCAAAGGAAAGACAGGCAGAGAGGATTCTTTCTTACTTAGCCTTTATGTTGCATTTCCACTTTCAAATTTGTTGAGGTATACTCACACTGGAGAGAGCAATCTGTTTTACACATTCTACCATTTTAAATGTTCATCTCATTCAGAAACACCCTCAGATACACACCTAGAATACTGCTTAACCAAATAGTTGGGTACCTCATGCAGATAAAATGAACTATCGCAGGCCCTATCCCAGAAAATTCCTTCTAATGCTTCTTACAAAGCTCAAAATTAAGCTAATACCATTTATCATTCTACACCTTTAGAAGACACTTTGGAAATTCCTGAGAGTAAGGCTTCTTGAGAGTGTAATCTAGAATTAATGTTATGGGAGTGGGGAGTTTGGGGGCATGGTTTATAAGAAGAGAGGATTATTCATAAGTGGGAGGACTGGAGGCTGATGCGGCCACCACAGATCAGTTACCTCATTTGTACGGTGCCCGGCCTAGCTCTGCTCATCCCTGTCTAGTTCTTCCTCTCCTGAGATCTTCCATACAAGTGAGCTCACACAATGATTGAGTCCAGAAGACTGTGATAGAGCCAGACCGCAAGTGTGAGCCATGGCTAAGATGTGTGCTGAGTACCAGAAGCAAAGGAAAAGCTAAAATTATCCTTAACTTAAAGTGTACTAAATTTTGAGCAAAAATAGAAAATGAAAGCAAAACAAACAAACAAACAAACCAAATTGACCAGGTAGACTCAAGGGGTAATAATGAAAAGCAAATCAAAGTAGCATAATCTGGCTGACATACCCAAAGTGTGTTTTGATTGGGTGTTGCCTATGGCATACAAAGATGGATCAGCCAGAACTAAATATAGGGAATCAAGGTCTATGGTACACATGTGAAGTGAGGCTTATTATAAAACCCACAAGATTGTATAGGTACATTAATCTTTGCTAGCATAACCCCCTGCACCAATGTTAAATTCCTGGCATGTATAATTTGTTCATTTTGTCCATGCACACAAGAATCCCAACCATGCTTCACCAACTTCAAATATTACCTGGGAATTCCTTTTTTTTTTTTTTTCAGAGAGAGAGAGCATGAGCAGGGAAGGGGGGCACAGGGAAAGAGAGAGAGACAGAGAGAGACAGAGAGAGAGAGAATCCCAAGCAGGCTTCATGGAGCCTGATGCAGGGCTCAAGCCCATGACCCTGGGATCATGACCTGAGCCAAAATCAAGAGTTGCACACTTAACTGACTGAGCCACCCAGGCGCCCTTACCTGGGAATTGGTATGCCCACAATTTTTAATTTTTTTAAATTTTTATTTATTTTTGAGAGAGAGACAGAGTGAGTGGGGGAGGGGTAGAGAGAGAGGGAAACAGAATCTGAAGCAGGCTCCACACTGTCAGCACAGAGCCCAACATGGAGCTTGAACTCATGAATGGCAAGATCATGAACTGAGTCAAAGTCAGACATTTAATCACCTGAGCCACACAGGCGCCCTTTAAGCCCACAATTTTTAAGAACCAACATCAATACCAATCTTATTTTTCTTTATTTGGTTTGTATTTTATCCTTCATAAGAGTTGTTTTTGATTAGCCATTTAACAGGTTTTCATTTTTTGTTTAAAAAATTTTTTAATGTTTATTTTTTTGGGGAGAGAGAGACAGAAACAGAGACAGTGTGAGCAGGGGAGGGGCAGACAGAGAGGGAGACACAGAATGTGAAACAGGGTCCATGCTCTGAGCTGTCAGCACAGAGCTCAATGTGGGGCTCGAACTCAGGAACTGCGAGATCATGACCTGAGCCAAAGTTGGACACTTAACCAACTGAGCCACCCAGGCACCCTATTTTTTTAATTTAATGCATTTTTTGTTTGTTTTTAATGCATCTATGACATGGTAAACATTTCAAGAGGCAGTGGGTGCACGATGGGGAAGAAAACACATGTCGTCCCTGTTGTCACAGAATTGATGATCTGGAATAGTGGTACGTGACACAAAAGGAAACAGAGAAGATCCCAAAGTTGTGAGAAGAAGTATGGAGCAGGGAGAATAATGGAAGTGGAGAAAGACTTCCCAGATGAGAAGCTAGCCATGTGAGGAGTATGAGTGATCTACCAAGCAGATCAGGAGGCTGACATTGCAATGGCATGACTAAGGGACAGGAGGAGGAGTGGTAAGAGAGGTTAGAGCCATTGCTAAGACACACAGCATAAAGTCACTTGCAGGCTATGCTAAAACATTTTTAAAATTTTATTCCAAGTGCATTTTAAAGCCATTAAGAAGTACTAAGCAAGGGAATGACTGGATCAAATTTAGGAATAAAAAATTACTTTGTCTGCTAGGAAGGTAATGAATTGGAAGAGGTAAGAGTGGGAGAGGAAGACCACCTGAGAGTTGATTTGAGCTGTCTGGCTAAAAAAGGATGGTTAGCGCAGGGCTTCTCAAACTTTAGCATATAGCAAGATCATCTGGAGTATTTGTGAAAACGTACCTTGCTCGTGCCCACGCCCACAGTTTCTGATTCATGTGGTGTCTGTCTTGATTGGGTGGGGGCCCCAAAATGTGGAGTAGGGATCGAGTTGAGGCAGGTGGCATGGATGGTGAAAGGATTCACCAAAGGCACAACTAAGGAGTTCGAATTTTATTGGATACACCACCAGGGAGCAGTGGGAGGGAGAGCAAAGGAGAGATTCTCCAAGGAGACAGTTGATGGGGCTGTTTTTAAAGAGAGAAGGTGGGGAGGTATGGAGAAGTATGGAATTTCCCTCCTTTGGTAACTGTGCTTGGTTATAAATAGCCCATTGGTCATTTAGGGCCTCTGGATATTTTGCGGTAGGTTGCCTCATGGTCCTGTCTATATTCAGCCAGGAGGTCTCTGTGGACCCTTTTACCTTGATCAAGTTTCCATTGTTCAAACCTGTTGTCCAAAAGTAGCCTCTAAATTCAGAAGGTCTCAGAGTGGGAGGAGGCTGAAGCATTTGCCTAAGAGTCTCTGTGTAATGCTGGTGGCACTTTGAGATCCACTGGCTTAGAGAGTGTAGTGATAGTGGAGGTATAATGAAGTGAGTAGAAACATATAAGTGTCTAATGCATATAATACACATGTGTATATATATTTACATACACATATCTTAGAGGTAGAAAAGCATAATGTAGTGATGGCTTCACTTCTGGTATTGGAATAAAAATAAGAATCAAGAGTGAACCCCACATTCATGGCCTGAGTGGCTGTGTGGATGATAGCCACATAACATGTGGAAGGCTGCTCAGTGTAGCAGGGGTCGGGAGAAAGTAAAAGTGAGAATCCTAAGCTAGTGTTCTTAAATGTATAAGAGCCAAGATGAACTGGATTTAAGTCTGAAGCTCAGAAAAGAGTTTTGGCCTACAGTTATTTAACAAAAACACAGTTAAGTTGTCAACCTATAAATGACATTTAAATCCATTAAAGTAAAAGAGAATAGCTTAGAACCCAAGGCCTCAAAAACCTCACAGGAAATGGTACAGCTTGATTCCAGCTTTTCAACATAGCACCCAGCTTCAAATACTCGATTTCATGAGCCTGGAAAGTTGGGGTAAACATACACTTGGCTTTTGTGTTTGTTAATGGAAGCTAAATCAGGGAGATACAGCCTTAGATGGGAATACTTCTTACTCTATTTTGTCATGCTGAACGTGTTGTGTCATGAAGAGCATACAGGACACCTGAGTTCACAGGTGGATCCAGTAGTGTCTGCTTGGTCCTGCATGCCACCTGAAGGTATGAATGCGCCAGGACAGGGCCATTTTCAGAATGGTGAGAGGCTGGATTAATGCAATTCAGGAGAGCTGCAAGGATAACTAGCCTTGAGAGGCGATTACCCTGTTGACATCTTTTTTTATGGGATCCTTAGGCGATCATGAAGTTGAATGTAAATCCCAAAGGAAAGACACAAGAGGAGATAGAGAACCCAGAGGCCACTCCTGTACCCTGCCCTGGACAGCCAGGGCCATGCCCAGGCAGCCAATCCAATGGTTAGTATCTTACCCAACATCACCCTACACATAATGTTCCTTTTGCTATAATTATTCTGATTCAGTTTAAATTTTATAAGAGTGTAATTGGGCAAACTTAGTTTTGTATGTTTGCTTTCTTTTCTTCTAGTCAAAAGAACAAAACAAAGCATTTCAAAATGGCAAGTGTACTTCTCATTTACAAAGACTCAGGAATATGCTTTCAATCCCCAGTTAGATCATCTCTAGCAAATGAAATTTTCATGAGCACTTTCTCTGTGGTCAGTAATTGCAAATGAGTTTCTGAGCCAAGAAATGAGAGTTTTAAGAATCCCAGCCTATTGAGCAGACTGCTCTGCTATTCGGTATCCAATCCTCTGGAAGTTAGGTTCCTAAGAGCGTGCTGTCTGCTAGGGACCGTGGTCATGCTCCCTTATTGCTGGAGGGGTAGCCCTGGACACTATCTCCTCTCTGGACTAAGAGAGGACCACATGGTTTGCTACTAGGATATTTCTGCACTAACAAGATTTCATCACAAGGAAATCATAAAGAGTAAAGCCATTTACTCTCTCAATTGCAACCTCTACAGAAATAATCCTGACTTGCTGTCTCAGGTTTGTATTCTGCTACACAGAGATTCCATAAAACATGATGCCTGGTGGAAGGGCAGGGAAAGCGGTAATGAGACAAATAGACATTGGTTATCTGCAGTATGTCAGGATGGATGATAGCTAGTGGAGCTGCCAGGATAGAGGACAGGCAGGCCCTGCACTTGAGCTCATGGACTGGGATAAAGGGTCTGTAATGAATATACCGCATATAAAGGGCTTAAACATTATATAATCTAATGTGTATTTTTTTTAACATTTATTCATTTTTGAGAGACAGAGACAGAGCATGAGTGGGGGAGGGACAGAGGGATGGAGACATAGAATCTGAAGCAGGCTCCAGGCTCTGAGGTGTCATGTCAGCACAGAACCCGATGCAGGGCTCGAACCTATGAACCGTGAGATCATGACCTGAGCTGAAGTCGGATGCTCAACCGCCTGAGCCACCCAGGCACCCCAATCTAATTTGTATATTTACATTTGAACAGCATTTTGAAGCATAGGTGGTAGTTCCCAGATAGGAAAGAAGAAAAAAAAATGTTTTACAATGCATAATGTAGTACCATTTAAAATTGAGATACGGGAATATGTCAGAAAAAAAGACAAGAATGAAATGGAGATGCTTTTCAAAGTTCTAAATGTATGATATGAAGTAAACTCTACATTTGTGATGTGTATTAGAAATAAAGATGATTTTTGTCATCTTTCATTTATTTACAATTAGTAGGAAATTAGATGTGCCCATAATGTTAAATTTTCAAATAACTGAAATTATTGAAAATACCAAAATGTTAATTAGAGTTTAAGAATAATGAGTACTCTTAGTAGGCACCTTCCTGCGGTGAATTGCACTGTCTTACCTAAAAGGCTCTGAATGAATATTACTTAACCTTTCCTGGAACCTCAATCATCTGCCATTCTGTAAAATAGTCTGGCTTAGTGATCTTGTGAGGTACGTGAGGCTTGTTATCTTTTTAAGTGATTTGTTCCCCCATTGAACTTACTTTCCACCTATAGACTGAAAGCTCCTTGAAAGTAAAACCCAAATTTTAGTCATTGTTTTACATACACACTAGCAAAGTACCTGGCGCCCGGTAGGCATCTGGGTTTTTTTGCTAACACATAAAACCATGTAAAATGAATATGATCTCTTTTTAATGATGGACAGTACCTACAGCAAGCAGCCTCTGCTTCCTCCCTATGGGAAGAGTACCCAAGTGTCCTTTGAGCCATATGGTTTGTGCTAGATAATTCCCAAGACCAGGGGTGGGATCTGATTGAGCTTAAGCTGGTTGCCAGGACCATTGTAATGGGATTGGTGCCAAACTAAGCTTGCCCAATCAGGATAAAGCACTAGATGTCTGGTGGCTAATCTGGGATACCAAGAAGCTCTTGTCCAAAGTGGATGTGACTCTCTGGATCCACAAGGAGCCATTTGGAGGCCACAATGCAGGAGCACCAGGGAAGAGGAGTCAAACTTGGAGAGAGAAACAGGTCTAGCTTACAGTCTTTAAGCCCTAGGAAAAGCTTGTTGGAAGCCATGCCTTCTGGATGGCTCTGTTATCAATAAATCAAGGGCATTTGAGTATTTTTTAAAATATTCCCAGGTCAGAAATGAAAAAAGAATCCACCTACCCTCAATAAGCAGAATTTTTCACATTTCATTAAATTGAAGTAATCAAAATGTAATTTTAAATGTTGAGATTTTGTTATATATTGAATCTTCCTCAGTGCTTAGAATTTTGGCTCTCACAGGCATCTGAAGATATAAAAAGTACAGTTAATTGCAGAAATCATTGTTTAATCAAATTACATATGCCAAAATCAATACTTACTTATACCTGCATATAAAACTACTAATCACTCTATTATTTCATAATTGCAATAGTAAAAATGTTTTTGTTTTTTTTTTTAATTTTTTTTTTCAACATTTATTTATTTTTTTGGGACAGAGAGAGACAGAGCATGAACGGGGGAGGGGCAGAGAGAGGGAGACACAGAATCGGAAACAGGCTCCAGGCTCTGAGCCATCAGCCCAGAGCCCGACGCGGGGCTCGAACTCACGGACTGCGAGATCGTGACCTGACTGAAGTCGGACGCTTAACCGACTGCGCCACCCAGGCGCCCCTAAAAATGTTTTTTAAAAATGTAATCACACTGATAATTTACTGTATTGCATGAACTATGAGATAATAGATAGCCATAATCAAAGCAGTGTTGACAGGGAGGAAAATGTGTGTAAGCTGTCAAAACCTAGAACTTCTTTAGGTTCAGTTTGCAGTCTTAAAGAATCACTTGATTGTGCATCCCAATAAATAATAATGAATAACCCTTATCTTACAATTTATAGTTTTCATGTTATGACTACAAGTCATGAAGCTGACCTGATTAAATGGACCTGAGTCTCAGCCCTACTACTTACTAGCTGTGAAGTGGTGTTACAATAGCATGAATTCCATAAGGTTATTGTTAGAATTAAATGTAGTGATATATGTAATGTACTTACAACAGTGCCTGGCACATAGTAAATATTCGATAAATGTTAGCCACAGGAGCAACAATTAATTTAATATCCCTAGTTGCTAACATTATCTGTAACTGCTCAAAATGTCAGTTTCTAGTATTTAGCCTCATTATTTTTTTATACCCCTGCACCCAGTATAATGCTTAGTATATAAAAATGGCTTGTTCTATGTTAACTAGATGAGGAGATAAACAGACAAACCATTGAATTACACCATAAATGACCTAGGGGTGATGAATGCCAGTTTTGATGTAGAATTTCCAGTGTCTGTTGGATGAATGGACGAGAAGATTTGTCCAGAGTTCTACCCCAATCAGCAAATTCATATGATTTAGGGATTCATCCGAGAACTTGGTTTACCAGACAGGTTCCCAGTTCCATTTTGTACATAGTATGTAGGTAGGCTGGTTCAAACTGCAAAGATAGACTGCTTTGGTCTCGGAATGATAAGGCAAGTCAGGAAAAAAGGAGAAAGAAGGATAAAAGATGGCTTTAGTTTTGTTTCAGTTGATCCTTAGTTTTAGAAACCTTCCAGTGGCTCTTGAGAACATGGGGTGGGACTACTGTCCTGAGGGATCAAGTGGGAGAGTCATTGGCTATGTTGGTATTGGTGAAAGTAACTTAAAACTTAAGCCATTGAAGCTGGTTCCATCTGCCACCTGCTTCTCTACCCTTTAATGCTACCTTAGTGAAGAAGTCAAAACAGCAAAAGATTTAGGATCACAGCATCTGGTGTATAATCATTCTCCTTGCAGTTATTAGATCTGTGAACCAGGACAAGGAAGGTTTCTTTGAAAAGATGACATTTATCCTGAGACCAGAGTCACAACAGTTCTTTGCATTTGTCAGTAAATTCTAATTTATTGTCTGAATCTAACATTAAGTACTGTTTTCCAATTGTCAGGCAGCTTGAGACCACAGATCCCAAAATGAATACAGTCAGCAGGTATGTTTAAAAAGTTAATGACTTTGGGGCACCTGGGTGGCTCAGTCGGTTAAGCATCCGACTTCCACTCAGGTCATGATCTCACAATTTGTGAGTTTGAGCCCCACATCAGCCTCTGACAGCTCAGAGCATGGGGCCTGCTTTGGTTTCTGTGTCTCCCTCTCTCTCTACCCCTCCCTTGCTCACTCACTCTCACTCTCTTTCTCTCTTTCAAAAATGAGCAAACATTGAAATGAAATAAAATAAAAAGTTAATGACTTGACAGTATTTTAAAAATCAATAAATTCCATAAGAATAAGTATATTTTGGGCTGGTCTTTTAAAAATCAGAAAATCTGGCGATAACATGCCATTATCCCATGCTGTAACAGCTGGCTGGAACTAAGTAGCAACTTCCCACTTCAGACAAAGTATGTGTTCTCCCAAGTTCCCAAGCCCACCACTACCTTACTCCTGTCGTTGTGTTTCATTCTCCTAATCTAGATTTAGATTAGATTCTAACTTATTTCCACTTATTTGGTTTGAGCATATGCTTGACTTTTTTCTTTGGAAATTGGTTTTTAAAAAGCAACAATAACATACCAATTTTGTTAATGACCCCAAATACCCGTAAGTATAAAAAACATTTTATTTAAAAGCATCAACTAAAGCACTTAGTAAAGATAGTGCTTTTGTTTGGAAATACGTATTTGTACATATTCTGAAACATATTGAAAATAAAAGAAGCACATCACCCTTGCATTTATCAGCATTTTTTTCTAGTAGTCAGTGGTGTATAACTGTGTTCAGTCTATGAACGTCTGGAAGATGAATGGTATTTATAATTACCAATATGGCTCCACAAACATGTAAACAGAGAACTCTAAATCCCGACTTTTGTTTTGGCATGGTAGGTATTCACACAAGTCACTTCAAGTTTATGAATATACAACCACGTTGTATAGGGAAATTGTTGGATTTTATTACTGTGTGCATTTTGAACTCAGGCATAATACACCAGCAAGGAGAAATAATCAGAAGGACAAGTGGAAAGAGTTCAACTGTTAGAACAGGGGCTTTCAGCAGATGCCGACAATCCAAAATTATAGTAAGGAAAGAGATGAGTTTATGGACCCTCTGCCTGACTTTTTGCCCTGTGAAGCTAAAACTGCTAGAATGATCCAATCATGTTAAAATTAAAATATAGGAATTTGATTTGACATGTTTTCAAACGCATGGAAGTTAGTCTTAACAAGTGAGGCCGTGTCAGAAGGCCGAGCTAGAATCTGCCTTTGCCACTTAGTGCTTTAGCAGATCTTCTAACATCCCTGAATCCCAGTTCCCTATGAATTTAAAATAAAGTGAAGTCAAGCAAAACAGCTACTTCACAAGAACACTTGGAGAATAAATTGCAATAATTTCCCTGATGTAAGAAAGCCTATGGCATTTGTGGTTGTGTTTCTTGTATGCGTTTTTTATGGGTGCCGTAAATAATACCTAGAAATTAAGTGACTGAGAAAAGCACAAATGAATCCTCTTAGAGGTCAGAAGTCAACATGGGTCTCACTGGGCTTCAATCAAGGTGTCACCAGGGTTGTGTTTCTTTCTGGAGGCTCCAGGCGATCGTGTGTTTGCTGCTCATTCAGGTTGCTGGTAGCATTTGGTTCTTTGTCATATGGCACTGAGGCTCTCTCTTGGCTGTCAGCTGTGAGTTGATCCCAGCTTCTAGGGACTGCCTTCATGCATTGGTTTGCACCCCCTTCTTCCTCAAAGCCGGCAATGACAGGTTGAGCTTCCCTCATGGTTCCCCTCTGCACTGCCTTCTCTTTCTCTCTCTCACTGGTCCTTGCACCTTCCTCTTCCACTTTGGAGGGCCACTGTGATACACTGGGCCCAGCCACATAATCCAGAATAATCTATTTTTAAGGTCTGTAACCTTATTCCATCTACAGAGTCCTTTTTGCCATATAGGGTAACATATATACAGGTTCAAGAAATTAGAATGTGGACGTTTCTGTTTGGAGTGGGTGCAGATTATTTTGCCTAACCACAGTTCTTTACTGCATAACTCTTTACCTGAAGTCTATAACATCCATATCATATTCTGATTATTCATAAATAAGGAGTTAATATAGTTGTGTACACAGATAGGAGGTTTATGCAGTTCTCTAAACTTAAGCACTTTTGGTGTCTAAATGAGCTAATGTGTTTGATTAATAAATGTTCTAATCCTATTTCTAGAAAAGTCTAGGGAAAAATCCTGAATTAAGAACCTTGAATTAATGAGAATTAAACAGAATCCCCCCCAAGTGAGGAGGCAGCACTGAAGACTATCAGGAAGAGTAAGTGATGCCAGCACAACAAGAGACTTAGCTGAGCTCCAAGAGGGAGTTATGTGACCTCCAACTTTTTCTCAGTCAGATAATATGGCCCAACCTGCTTATTAAATGAAACTCCCAAAAGGATAGTGAGGGACAAGGCTTCATCTTGCATTAACTCATTTTCTTTTTTCATTTGTCGGGAGATAGTAATTTGATGATACTGACGTTTCCCAATCATCCTATCCCCAATTAATTAATCTTTTAATTCACACTCTTAATCTAGAAGATTAATTCTTTTAACCTTTTGTTCCCAATATAGCCCCCAAGTTCCTGAGCATTCATTTTGATTGCATTAGTTCTCTTTAAGTGGCAAAGCAGAAATGCAGAGAGAGAGAATATATTGGCAGTTCTTTTTTTTTTAATTTGTTTTTAACGTCTATTTATTTTTGAGACAGAGACAGAGCACAAACGGGGGAGGGTCAGAGAGAGGGAGACACAGAATCTGAAACAGGCCTCAGGCTCTGAGCTGTCAGCACAGAGCTGATGCGGGGCTCGAACTCACGGACCGCGAGATCATGACCTGAGCTGAAGTCGGTCGCTTAACCGACTGAGCCACCCAGGCGCCCCTAAAAAGCTAAAAACATAGAGTTGCCATAAGCACTAGCAATTCCACTCCTAGGTATATATTTAACCCAGATGTTCTGTATAGTAGAATATAGTAGTAACTTGGAATATGGGGTGTTTATTGCCAGCTCCCTGACACAGCTACCAACATGCCCTGTTGATAAAGCAAAATCATATTTACCACACAATAAGGGAGATCACCACCTTTACAGAGTCTTAGTAGCCTCTCAAAGGAGGAAGGGCATGTGTGGATTGAAGCACTTCTTTTCATGAGGGAGGCTTGATCAGAATTGAGCAAAGTGTGTGTTATTAGAGTTTCATGTTGGTGAACACAGCAAGGAGGGCTGGGGAATAAGTATTTTTGAGCAAATAGTCATTTTATTGGAGGGCTTGGGTCAGTAGAGTGATAAGTGATCTGGAAAATGACTTCCCCTATGGCAATTTATATTCCTGGGAATAGGATGATCTATTATTCAAATAGACACATTTTGAGGAAGTTCCTCATATAAATTACAAAAATATTTGTAAATTCATCTTCCTGGTCCTGAATTTCTAGCATTATGGACCATCATTAGTGTAGACAGAGTGTCTTTGATCCTTGCATGCAACTTGTTCTGAGGTGGACCGTTAGAATGCTTTTGTCTGGGATAAGCTAACTGTGTGCAAAGTCATCCTCAGTGGAGTTCTGTAACACCTAGCAAGAGGCTATTTTGTGGTATCATTGCTACCCACATGTAAGGATAATTCTTCCTCAAATGTGAAAAGTCACCCCTGTCTTCTTTTTCCATTCTCTCCCAACCTTCAGAACCAAAATAGCACAGACACCAAGGTATATGTCATCTCAACCTACCCCACTTGCTTCAGGAAGCCACCTCCATAACTGATGCTATTAAGGTCCATCCTCTGTTTAAATTAGTGTCTGTGTCCTAACCTAAGTAGGGTCCCTCGTCTGAAAGAGTTCACTTTTCTGGTTACCGCCCTGGAAGGCCCCACTCTTATTTTTCTCAGGTAAGCACTACCCTTCCTAAGGATGCTTTGTGCAAGCCATCTTTCTTTCTTTCTAGCAGCTTATGTGGCATGATGTCTACAAATAGCTTCTCCACATGATCTACATTTGAGAGTAGCAAACCCTCCCGCATAAAAATCTGAATGAGCAGACCTTCCAGCCCTTAATTATGTTGTGCATGTTCACATATGTGTTTCCCATGCCTGGGAACAGGTTCCAGCTGGTCTTTCCATGACTGCACAGATTATGTCTCATCGTTAAGAATAAAAGTGGCTTCAGTGGGTTTTTACCCCCAAACCCACTTAGGCTCTCTCATTTGATGGATTGTGTAGCCCATGAGAAATCTCTGTCCTACTTGGAAAATGAGGTGTGAAGAGCCTGGGAGTGGTGGTCTTCCAGCTATAACCTTTGTCCCAAGCTACACCTCAATCCCAAGAAACTGTCTTGCCTGCCACTCCAGACACAGCTCTCTGGCCAATAGGTGTTCATTCTTAACTATTTCTTCAACAAACACTCAAGTATTCAGATGTAGGTGGTGTTTCAATTGCCCTGCTTAATAATCCTCCCCAATATGACAATGAGAAAGGAGGAACAAGCTCAGAACAAGGAAGACAGAAAAGATGCAGTAGGAAAATAAAAAGAACTGTAAATTTCTCATAAATAACAAATGCGTTCTTGATTTATTGTGTGGTGATACTGTAACACAGCCTTCACAATGACTGAATAGGACATAAGGGCCTTTATCTTAGCAGGGAACATGATGTCTGCCATTTGAAATCACACTCTGAAAGCCGGCTTTAACACGGTGATGGATATGCGTTGGAAAGGGAAGTGGCTCTTTGAAATTGCTCTGAAATCATTTATGCTTCAGTAAGAAGCTAGCAGCGAAGTTGGTAAATAGTCAGTTACATGATTTGTGCACATATTTCCCAATAGTTAATTTTTTCCCATTAAAGGTATAGATCACCTTGGCTATAAATGCCAGTTTACAGAATTCAATCAAGAGTGGCAGATTAGACTGTCAGGAGTCTGGCGAGAAGGGGTGGAACCAATAGTTATTCTCTCTCATCCCTGCTATTGTTATACAAATGAGTACCTTTGCAACTTGAGGTGACTGCCTATAAAGAAAGGAGGCTTGAGCAAAAGACCAACTGATTTGCCTTATAGTCATTAATTTGCAGCATTGTTGGAAAACTATTGAAGATGTCCTAGCTGTCTTGCAAATGTCACTGTCAAGCATCTTATTAGGCATATCCAGTATTTGTAAGTGTTTTTTTTTTTTTAATTTTTTTTTCAACGTTTTTAATTTATTTTTGGGACAGAGCGAGACAGAGCATGAACGGGGGAGGGGCAGAGAGAGAGGGAGACACAGAATCGGAAACAGGCTCCAGGCTCCGAGCCATCAGCCCAGAGCCTGACGCGGGGCTCGAACTCACGGACCGCGAGATCGTGACCTGGCTGAAGTCGGACGCTTAACCGACTGCGCCACCCCGGCGCCCCTGTAAGTGTTTTTATAAAAATGCATTTGGGGGCACCTGGGCGGCTCAGCTAAGCCTCTGACTTGGGTTCAGATCATGATCTCACATCACAGTTCATGAGTTTGAGCCCCACGAGGGGCTCTCTGCTGTCAGCGCAGAGCCTCCTTCAGATCCTCTGTCCCCGCATCTCTCTCTGTCCCTTCCTCATTTGTGTACTCTTTCTGTCTCAAATAAATAAATAAATAAATAAACAAACAGACAGACATTTATTTATTTTTTACAATGAAATTTTATTTTTATTATTTTTTTAATATATGAAATTTATTGTCAAATTGGTTTCCATACAACACCCAGTGCTTATCCCAAAAGATGTCCTCTTCAATACCCATCACCTACCCTACCCTCCCTCCCACCTCCCATCAACCCTCAGTTTGTTCTCAGTTTTTAAGAGTCTCCTATGCTTTGCCTCTCTCCCACTCTAACCTCTTTTTTTTTTCTTCCCCTCCCCCATGGGTTTCTGTTAAGTTTCTCAGGATCCACATAAGAGTGAAAACATATGGTATCTGTCTTTCTCTGTATGACTTATTTCACTCAGCATCACACTCTCCAGTTCCATCCACGTTGCTACAAACGGCCATATTTCATTCTTTCTCATTGCCACGTAGTACTCCATTGTGTATATAAACCACAATTTCTTTATCCATTCATCAGTTGATGGACATTTAGGCTCTTTCCATAATTTGGCTATTGTTGAGAGTGCTGCTATAAACATTGGGGTACAAGTGCCCCTAAGCATCAGTACTCCTGTATCCCTTGGGTAAATTCCTAGCAGTGCTACTGCTGAGTCATAGGGTAGGTCTATTTTCAATTTTTTGAGGAACCTCCACACTGTTTTCCAGAGTGGCTGCACCAATTTGCGTTCCCACCAACAGTGCAAGAGGGTTCCCGTTTCTCCACATCCTCTCCAGGATCTATAGTTTCCTGATTTGTTCATTTTGGCCACTTTGACTGGCTTGAGGTGATATCTGAGTGTGGTTTTGATTTGTATTTCCCTGATGAGGAGTGATGTTGAGCATCTTTTCATATGCCTGTTGGCCATCTGGATGTCTTCTTTAGAGAAGTGTCTATTCATGTTTTCTGCCCATTTCTTCACTGGATTATTTGTTTTTCGGGTGTGGAGTTTGGTGAGCTCTTTATAGATTTTGGATACTAGCCCTTCAGACAGACATTTAAAAAAAGAAGTATTCAAAACTTAGGGACTCCTGCTGAAATCACCCTGCTCTTACTGGTATCAGCTCCATGTTTAAATTTATTAGTATTTTTTTAACCTATAGCTAAAATTACTGATAGGATTATTTTTAAGTAGAATATGCTGCTGATTCCTTTCAGTGACCTTTCCTGAAACAGATTTGTGTTATCTGCCTTAATTTTCCTTGCTGAAAAATGGAGAGGAATTAATAGGTCACCATGAACAGGTATCCTGGCATAGGTCATTTCTGAAGAGGCAATATGGCATAGCGTTAACAAGCATGGGCCATGGAGTCAGGCTGCAGGTTTAAATCCTGAGCTTCACTACTTATTAGCCCTACTTCACCTCACTTAACTTGCCTCACTCACCCTCTCTGTAAAGAGGGACTAATAAGGATAGCTACTTATTAGTAGGATTTTCGTGAGGATCCCCTGCATGAAAAGTGCCTATGATCGTGGTTTGTATATTCAGTATTTACTAGGACTACCATTATTGTCAGTGCATCTTTTCTTAAAACCTGACTTAACCTGGGGCACCTGGGTGGCTCAGTTGGTTGAGCACTGAACTCTTGATTTCAGCTCAGTTCATGATCCCAGGGTCCTGGGATGAAGCCCCACATTGGGCTCTGTGCTTAGCATGGAGCCTGGTTAAGATTCTCTCTCTTTCTCTTTCTCACTCTGTTTCCCCACTCGTTTGCCCCTTCCTGCTCATGTGTTCTCTCTCTAAAATAAAATAAATAAAATAAAATAATTAAAAAAACCAATTTGAGGGACACCTGAGTGGCTCAGTTGGTTAAGCATTCAACTCTTGGTTTCAGCTCAGGTCATGATCTCACGGTTCATGAATTCAAGTCCCACATCAGGCTCCATGCTGACAGCACAGAGCCTGCTTGGAATTCTCTCTCTCCTTCTCTCTCTGTACCATCCCCCGCCCACCATCAAAATAAATAAACTTAAACTGAAAAAAAAAAAAAAAAAAGATTTGATCTTGTCATTCTTCTGTGCCAGACCTTCATGCTGTCCTGTCCTTCCTCCAGGATCAGGGTGGGCACTCCTTTTCAGCTTCTGCCTTCTCCCCAGGTAACCTGGGTTCCTCTCCACATGCTTATATTCTGTTAACAGACCTCCCTAAATTGTCATGGATCTGTCACATTCTCTCTAACATTTCTGTCTTACCGTCACTTGGAATGCCATAGTCTTCCAAGAACTTAAACACTTGTCCCTGAAAGTACTCTAACTTGTCTGGAAAGACCCTACATCAAGCATTTCCTCCCCTGTGCCCCACAAGTGGGACTATTCCTCTCCCCCTGGCAAATTCTTCTCTGTAACCACATCCATGAAGTCCTCAATGGCACTGGACCTCCTGGGGCCCAGCACAGTGTTAGACACCAAAGACCTACTTAAAAATGAAATCATTAGCAGAAAATATTGAAAACTTGGATATCTTCTCTGGCACCAACTTCCTTTTTGTTGGAGAGCTCTGAAATTCAGGTGTATGGAGAAAGGTCATTATTGAAGCTGGCAGAAGCACCTCTAGCTTAAGTTCATAAAATGCACTCAACAGAGCAAGATGCGCAGTTGTCCAGAGCCATGCATTGCTCAGACCCTCCGGGTTCAACCTCACCCCAAAAGAGGACTAAGAGGGCACAGGAAGTCTTCCGTAGACAGAGACTAAGGAAGCATTAACCACTCCTCTCAGACCTTCCTGATTCCGATATATACTTCTGCAATGTTACCTTTTTAACTTGCTAATGCCAGCTGGCTTTCAGAATGAATAGACTGAGATCAATTAATATCCAGGATGGCTATTTTCAGAAAGATATCCATGGGTATGTGGTCGGAGTTAACAGGTTTACCTGTGTTAGGTAACTTCTTTAAGAAGGAACCCTCCACCAAGGACATGGTTTTGGGGCTATTTTTAGCCTGCTTCTCATTTTGCTTGTTGCACTTTGAGATGCAGATCTTTATTATTTTGTTTTCTTCTTCTTCACTGTGATCACAACAAAGAAAAAGCATCATATGTTCCTTTTAAAAATAAGCCTTTTGAAATCTAATTTGAATGTTTTTGAATCCATTCTTCTAGCCATTTCTCATGGGATTGCTAATTTTCCTCTCCCTCCTGCAAACTCTGTATCCTCCAATTAAAAAGTAAAATCACATACAAATACTTTCAGTAAACTTGGTACATATCAATTTCTAATCTAGAGCATGGTACAAAAGGGCATCTAATGGCCATTTGTTAAGGTGCAAAGTCTTTGTATTTAACCATGACCCCTTGTCCCTTCCCCTTGGAAGATCAAGTTCAGAGTGTCAAAATAGATGACTTCATTAAAGCTGAAAAATACAGCTTTCCAACTTGCAACGTGAACTTGGCAGTCCTTCTTGGTCTGTTGTGCTTGTTCTTGTCTTGTAGTCACTTTCCTTTCCTCAGCCCACCGAAACTCACACTGACAGCATTGTTCAGTAACCATGAATTTGCAGGCGTGGTCTCTCCCAAGCCAACTGGAGGGAAATCTGGGGAATTACTGGCCTGTTGAAAGACCATATGTTTCTGCCATCCTAGGTGGAAGTCTTCACAGTTAAGCACTGGGCTCTGTTTCATCAGCTTTTGTGTTTTGGGGAAGGTACCGACTGGGTAATTGCTCATGACATTAAAAATTTATGTTGCTCAATGTATCAAGTAGACATTTATTTTTAAGCTGTGAGATGAAGGGGTCACTTGAAAAGGGAGAGGGGAGAAAGAATATTGGATTTGAAAAGTAAATATCCTTGCTAATGCTCTTCATTCTGCCGGGGGGGGGTTATACAAATATTTAATAACCAATAAAATTTGGGACCAACTAGTCTGTACAGTCACCAGCCCTTGTTAGACTAGAGTCCTGGAAGGCCCCTGCTGCACTAATCCATGAGTTTCTGAGTCATGGATGGATGCAGGGTCGCTCATGGCAAGGCTAGGGATGCAGAGCAGTAGTGAATCCTGGAGGGAGGAGGCAGTTCTCCCATCCAAGTACTAACCAGGCCTGACCCTGTGGGCAGTTCTATTCATCAAGTGGTATGAAGGCATTTTAGTATTTTAGCAACTCACAAAGTTATTCTTGTGTATGTGACTGCTTATTAGTCCATCTCTGCCCACCTCCCCCAGGCATGCAATTGCCTGCTCATCTTTGCAGGTAGTTCAAATATCACTATCTCTGCAGAACCTTCCCTAATTCCCAACTGATTCCTACTCAGTGTCCCCAGAACACTAACCATGACTTTGATACTTAAAATCATATGCTAAGGACCAGAAGACAGTTACATCATGGAAGAGAAAAGAGTATGGTCTCTGGGGTGCAGTGAACTTCTCTGGCCTCAGTGTACCCATGTATAAAGTGGGGACATTTGTATTTCCCTAGTCTACTACATTCTTCAAAAGGCCAATTGTGAGACAAGGATTTGGATGCAGACATTCGGGAGATGATCCCAGCAAACATGTGAGAGGGTAGGGGAGTAAAGCAAGAAGGGATCAGTGCAGAGTGTGGCCAGGCAGGCTTTCTTTGAGGGCATCTGGAGCATAGTCCCACTGGAGATTCCGAGAGAGTATCCAGAAGAGCCTCAGAATCATGGCAAGGAAGCTGGGGGATTTATCTACAACTGCATACCTCACAGGTTGAGGACTGTTCCTTGGGCATTATCTCCCCAGCAGTTCCACCTAAAAATGGCCAGAAGATATCCTCAGACATGGCAACCAACAATGACATGTCAGTATGTTGGAAGTAATTGGCATGTACTGAAACTATCCACAGACTAGCCTCTGAAGTGGGACAAGTTGGTATGAGTAGAGCATGGACAACACCTGCTACAAATACCCCCTTCACAGAGTGTTTGTGATACTGTATGCAGAGGATCTAGCTGTATGTCTACTCCATAGAGCCTTCTCAATAGTCATTTGATTAATAATAATATTAGGTGACCTTTTTGATCACCTATAGTGACTATATGCCAGTCACTATTTGCATGCCAATTTATTTAACCCTCATAGTTAACTAACAAGGGTATTTTTATTCCCACTTTATAGGTTAGGAAACCAAGGTCCCCAACAATGGTGGTGAAGGTTAAATAGATACTCAGTGGGAGTTATAAATCCAGGCAATCTGGCCTCACAGTCCCCACTCATAGCCACTATGTATTATTTCTCTCTGAGTATAAGGGAAAAAATGGCTGAAAAGATCTCTAGATTTACATAAATATTAACTAACTCTAACCCTTATTTTTAGTTTGTCACTCAGCCCATTTATATGACCCCAGAAACAGACCTTTGGAATAAAAGACTTGACACTTTGCTTAATTTAGACCAGGCCCATTCATTTGCAGTACACAGTGGATACTGTGCTTGTCAGACACAGATGCCATCATTAGTCAAGAGCATTTACTTGAAGGTTTCTCATGTGGAGAGCTTTGTTCCAGGAGCTGTTGGGAGTTAGAGAAGAAGTGGGGGAGACAGTCTCATCCATCACTGAGTCTAACCAGGTAGTACAGATGCCCATAATTTCCTACCTAAGTGGCAGAAATGAAAACTAAGCATGCAAAACTCAGCCAGTCCCCTTAAGGTAATACAGACAGGTTCTTCTTCTTCCCCTGCAATGTGTTTTTCAGGTTCCAGCTGGTGAAAATGCAGATTTAGAGCAAAATAAGAAAAGTCACAAGGGGGAGAGACCATCCTCTTCACTAATGTCAGGGAAGATGGGTTATATATAAACATACCTCAAAGCAATTAGAATCAAATCATGCTTTGGGTTTGGAGCTGTGTTAACAATGACTTGGAGACTGAACTTCAAAATATGAAATAGGCCCCATAATATCCACTTCTCCAGTGAGCTGCAAGGTTAACTAAAAAGCAAACTAGCAAAATGATGGTCCATAAATGTTATTTTTTTCTTTCTCTGCTTACACTTTGGGAGCAGTAATTCATTGTGAATATTGCAGACTTACGCCTAGTGGGGGATAGGGGATGTTAAATGTACAATTTAGAGCTGTGAGTTTCAAACTTTGCCATACATTCCTATTGGCATGAATGTTGAAATGGAGATTACCATAGGCAGCCACCAACTCTGAAATTCTGATTCAGCTAAAAAACATTGTTCGGTGTTGAGGAAATTCTGCTGTAGTTGGTGTCTGGAACACATTTTGGAAAGGCTGGCCCCTTATCCATATTTGCCAAGGAATCCAAGAGTGAGCTGCATAAATTTAATAAAGTGATCAATTTAGAGCCTACCCACACAGTTACAAAGTGCATTAAAAAAGGAGACACTTAAGCATGGGATTGTGTTACAGTCTGAATAGTTACCTAGATGCTAGTAGTGCCAAAGTGTGTGAATGGGTGGGCATGAGTGAAGGCATGAGGGTACAGGGTGCATTAGTCTTCATACTTTTCTTTTTCTTTTCAATATATGAAATTTATTGTCAAATTGGTTTCCATACAACACCCAGTTCTCATCCCAAAAGGTGTCCTCCTCAGTACCCATCACCCACCCTTCCCTCCCTCCCACCCCCCATCAACCCTCAGTTTATTCTCAGTTTTTTATTTTAATTTTTTTTAACGTTTATTTATTTTTGGGACAGAGAGAGACAGAGCATGAACAGGGGAGGGGCAGAGAGAGGGAGACACAGAATCTGAAACAGGCTCCAGGCTCTAAGCTGTCAGCACAGAGCCCGACGCGGGGCTCGAACTCACGGACCACGAGATTGTGACCTGAGATGAAATCGGACGCTTAACTGACTGCGCCACCCAGGCGCCCCTGTTCTCAGTTTTTAAAAGTCTCTTCTGCTTTGGCTCTCTCCCACTCTAACCTCTTTTTTTTTTTTCCTTCCCCTCCCCCATGGGTTTCTGTTAAGTTTCTCAGGATCCACATA
>NW_024412414.1:7123852-7190220 GCF_014898765.1 Herpailurus yagouaroundi | reverse complement strand
GTGTCCTCAGGTCTAAAATGAGTCTCTTGTAGACAGCAAATAGATGGGTCTTATTTTTTTATCCATTCTGATACCTATGTCTTTTGGTTGGTGCATTTAGTCCATTTACATTCAGTGTTATTATAGAAAGATATGGGTTTAGAGTCATTGTGATGTCTGTAGGTTTCATGCTTGTAGCGATGTCTGGTACTTTGTCTCACAGGATCCCCCTTCGGATCTCTTGTAGGGCTGGTTTAGTGGTGACGAATTCCTTCAGTTTTTATTTGTTTTGGAAGACCTTTATCTCTCCTTCTATTCTAAATGACAGATTTGCTGGATAAAGGATTCTCGGCTGCATATTTTTTCTGTTCATCACATTGAAGATCTCCTGCCATTCCTTTCTGGCCTGCCAAGTTTCAGTAGAGAGATTGGTCACGAGTCTTATAGGTCTCCCTTTATATGTTAGAGCACGTTTATCCCTAGCTGCTTTCAGAATTTTCTCTTTCTCCTTGTATTTTGCCAGTTTTACTATGATATGTCATGCAGAAGATCAAGTTACGTCTGAAGAGCGTTCTCTGTGCCTCTTGGATTTCAATGCCTTTTTCCTTCCCCAGATTAGGGAAGTTCTCAGCTATTATTTCTTCAAGTACACCTTCAGCATCTTTCCCTCTCTCTTCCTCCTCTGGAATACCAATTATGTGTAGATTATTTTTCTTTAGTGCATCACTTAGTTCTCTAATTTTCCCCTCATACTCCTGGATTTTTTTATCTCTCTTTTTCTCAGCTTCTTCTTTTTCCATAATTTTATCTTCTAGTTCACCTATTCTCTCCTCTGCCTCTTCAATCCAAGCCATGGTTGTCTCCATTTTATTTTGCAGCTCATTAATTGCATTTTTTAGCTCCTCCTGGCTGTTCCTTAGTCCCTTGATCTCTGTAGCAATAGATTCTGTGCTGTCCTTTATACTGTTTTCAAGCCCAGCTATTAATTTTATGACTATTATTCTAAAATCACTTTCTGGTATATTGTTTAAATCATTTTTGATCAGTTCGTTAGCTGTCGTTATTTCCTGGACTTTTTTTGAGGTGAATTCTTCCGTTTTGTCATTTTGGATAGTCCCTGGAGTGGTGCGGAACTGCGGGGCACTTCCTCTGTGCTGTCTTGAATAACTTGCATTGGCAGGCGGGACCACAGTCAGACCTGATGTCTGCTCCTAACCCACCACTGGGGCCACAGTCAGACTGGTGTGTGCCTTCTCTCCTCCTCTCCTTGGGGCGGGATTCACTGTGGGGTGGTGTGGCCTGTCTGGGATACTTGCACACTGCCAGGCTTGTGGTGCTGGGGATCTGGTGTATTAGCTGGGGTGGATTGGCAAGGTGCACAGGGGCAGGAGGGGCAGGCTCAGGTAGCTTTTTCTTCGGAGATCCGCTTCCGGAGGGGCCCTGCAGCACCAGGAGGGAGTCAGACCCGCTGGAGGGATGGATCCGCAGAAGCAAAGCATTGGGTGTTTGCGGTGCAAGCAAGTTCCTTGGCAGGAACTGGTTCCCTTTGGGATTTTGGCTGGGGGATGGGTGAGGGAGATGGCGCTGGTGAGGCCTTTGTTCCCAACCAAGCTGAGCTCTGTCCTCCGGGGCTCAACAACTCTCCCTCCCATATTCCACCAGCCCTCCCATTCTCCGAGCAGAGCTGTTACCTTATAACCTTCCAGATGTCAAGTCCTGCTTGCCGTCAGAACACACTCTGTCCGGCCCCTCCGCTTTTGCCAGCCAGACTCGGGGGCTCTGCTTTGCCGGTGGGCCGCCCCTCTGCCCTGGCTCCCCCCACCAGTCCGTGTAACATGCACAGCCTCTCTGTCCTTCCTACCCTCTTCTGTGGACCTGTCGTCTACACTTGGCTCTGGAGAATCCATTCTGCTATTCTTCTGGCGATTTTCTGGGTTATTTAGGCAGGTGTGGGTGGAATCTAAGTGATCAGCAGGACGTGGTGAGCCCAGCGTCCTCATACACCGCCATCTTCCCCAGGTCCAAATTCTCCGTCTTCATATTTTTCAAAGCAAGCTGAAATTCATTCCTTAATTTGATGCAAATACTAGGCAGTTTGTAAGGGAAACATGGAGTTGAATCTCAGATTGGTCAAATAGTGGCTGTAAGGCTTTGAGCAACTTATATGACTTCTCTGAGCCTCAGTTTCCACAGTTGAGGAAGGGGGTACAATAACCAGCTAACAGGATTGTTGTAAGGAAAAATGGTAATTGTTATCACTATGTGTGACTGAGCCCTCAACACATGTTATATTGACTTGGCAGAAAGAACCTGTCTCAGGGAGGTAAAAGGACTCATGTCTATTCATGTGGATATTGAATGTGCCCACTCCCTCCCCAAGGTTGTTACAGAATATGGAGGAAGTATTCTCAGTGTAGCCAGACTGAGCATCTGGCAGCAACCATGCAAAATCCCTGCTGTGAGCTGCAGAAAGCATTGAAGGTGTGAATGTACTTCAGAGGTCAAAGCATTTTGCTAATTAGAAATTAGTATTTCACACCATGGCAGGCAAGTTGGGTCCTGTAAACCCGGTGATTTTGATTAAATGATCTCAATCCCATAGACAGTGCTCTAGACAAAGAATCTGTCAGTTGATTGATTCCATGTAAAGTCACATGTCCTGAAGTAACGACCTCATTTAACTGCAGGTGGGAAGAGGAACTGTTAACACAGGTACCTAGTTCCCATTAAAGTGCCAGCAGTTTAACTGCACCTGGGACAACTGGGGAAGGTCAATGACAAGTTGGTCTATAAGATCCTGAAGGAAGACAGTGCCAGGAGGGAACACCATATCTTCAGACAGTCATGAAATGAGAGACTGGAGTGATACAGAGGCAGTGATACTATATCTAGGCCAACTCGGTATCCAGTGATGAAAGACTCTGTCTACCAAGTAGCTGGCTTATTTTCTGGAAGAAAGAAGATCACAGAGGTTTTTGTAGAAGTTTAAGGGAAGAAAGTGAGAGAATGAGCAGCCCTTATTAATGGAAGTTTAAGCAAGGAGCTCTCAGAAATGTTTTGGAAAAAGGTTGAGGGTATGGTTCCTCTGATTCTGAGGATCATGTGCTCTGTTGTGTCATGAGACTTTTTTCCTTTTTTAAAAAATAAACGACATTAAGAGAATTATATGGTCCTTGGGGAGAGAAAAGGAAGAACTAACATTCATTTTATGCCTCCTCTGTTATCCTTATCATTGAAAATTTACTTTTATCATCTATGACATTCCTAGCAAACTTAAGAAGTATGTAGCTCTTGAATTGCCCTTTTTCAAAAAAGAAATGAACAAGAACATGAGTAATACTGCTGTCTTCCTAGCATATCCATTGATTCATCCAATAGATATGCACTGAGTGCCTGTTGTGCCAAATGCTTTTCTAAATGCTGAGGGCTCAGCCTCTTGGGCGAGAGGAAGTAGGTTCATGTTCATATGAAGCATGACATCCAAGTGCAGAATATGGCAGTAAACCAGTAAATAAAGAGACAGTTGCAGGTGCTATGTGAAGATAAAATAGGGTGATGGATACAGAGTGATACTTTAAACTGGAAGGCAGAGCCCCTTTGTGGAGGTGACAGTCAAGTTGACATGGGAGTGACAATCAGCCAGGGAAACTAATCTGGGGACAGAATGGATTTGCTAGGTGGAACATAAAGCAGTCAAGGAATAGAGCCTCAAGGAGAGAGGACACTAGTGTGTTCTGGAAACTGAAGGAGCTACCAGGATGCTGGAAAGTAGAGTTAGGGGGATAGGTAACAAGGTCAGTAGTAGGCAAGGGCCAGTGGATCTTGGATCTTGGGAAGAGCTTGGATTTTCTTGAGAGTACCAGAAGTCATTTGAGGATTTTAATTAGAGAAGTGATATGATCTCAGTTATATCTGTGGTTTGGGGACTGAGACTGTGTTGTAGGGGATGGGAGCAGGAGAAAAGCTAGTTAGGCTGAATGGTTTTATTATTCCAGGTGAGAAGGACTATTTATAAAGCCTTTGAACTGGAAATTCCAAAGAGTAAAAATGACTTTTGGCATTCCCAATCTCTCTTTCTGTGTATGAATTGATATAAATATATGCTTGTATCTATATTTATATATATATTTATGGATGTATAAAATATATGCATTATGTTGGACTATGTAAGGACTACTATACCATTTAGGAATACTATAAAACACAAAATAGACATTAAAAATCTAAAGAGAAAAAAATCTGCTAAAGAGGAAAGAAGTATTTTAAATAGTTTATTACATTAAAAGTAAAAAAACTGCTGTCACTAAATATTGCTATTAAAAACACCATTAACATTTTGGTGGGTAATATAATCCAAAATACTTCATTATTTTTTTTTTAATGTGGTTTAACAAATTCTGATACTAAGATTCAAAGATCTGGCTCTGAAGTCAGTTTATTTCTGGAATGGTTTTGAATAGCTGTCACAACTGAGACACCACCTCCTAAGGGAACAAATATAAATATAAAATAAATACTTGTAGTAAGGTGTGTTATTAATGAGAGCAATCTTTAATTTCCAGTTGTCTTTTGATACAGTTCACTGTGCGTGTGTGGAATTTGTCAGGCTTAACTGGATCAGAACATGTTATACCCTTTAATAGCATTTAAGAAGGAACAAGAGAAGTGGTACCTCCTCCATTTTCTTAATTTCCACTGGTAATATTATTTTCATCAATCCAAGGTTCCATTAAATCCATTTGTCCATACTGTGAGGATTGCTTGACACTGGATAATAGCAATTCACAGTAAGTGTAATAGGTGGCAGTGTCTATCATGTGTGAAAATATATCTCCTCCAGTGTCCAGAGCTGGGAGGATCATAGAGTGGAGATTAAATGCTCCCAACCTCTAATTGTGAGGATGTATGAATGGAGGCCCAGACAGGGGGCATGAGTTATACATCCTCCACACTTACCTTCATTCAATTGTGTGCCAGGCACTGTTCTTAGCACTAGAATGCAATTGGAATAAAATAGACAAAAAGTATTCCTGGGGTTAGTATGTTTGTATGATTTCCTTATAATACTACTTTTCTGATTTCTAATGTTGAGAAATTTATGATTAGATTGAACCTTCTAACCTCTGGTGGTGGGATCTCTAAAAGAGCCCAAAGTGCTCCTCAGCTTTCAGTTTCATGCTTTTCCAACCCTCTTCTCTGTGTGTTAGCCAAAGCTAGAAACTCACCTGTAGCAGATAAAAATAAGCAAAGGTGGTGGGTGTTCATAGCTTGGAAATGAACAGTCCTTCTTATGAGCTTTGATATTAGACTCTGTCTCATTTGGCATCTTGGCTGTAGCAGTATGAGAGACTGTGAGCCACAGGACCCAATTAAGGTGTGTCTAGATTTCCAACCCATAGAATGTATGAGAAAATAAATGTTTGTTGTTTTAAGTCAGCAATTTTGGGGTAATTTGTTACACAGCAATATCTAACTAATATGCGATCTTTCCCCTGGATTCAACTTTTTTCTTTTCTCTCTCTGTTTCTTCCAAGTGTGCACATTCTCAGGAGAGTTAGAACTTATCAGTGAAGTGTTCCTTAATGAGCTTCTCAACTCACCTATTAAGACTGCTCTGGACACGTCATTTAGATACATCCAGTTGGGAAAGTATGCAGTATATCACCTCAGTTCTAAGATGACCAGTCATCAGGTTTCTGGGAGATAGATCTGTTCATAATAGTGTTACATGACTTTTAGTTTGTACTTACCTTTTCCTGTTTGAATGAGTGGGGGGAAATTTTTTTTTAGAAACTTAAACACAAAAGATTTTAAATTTGAACTTTAAGATAAACATTAAATCACCCCAAAGTATTAGAAAGTACTAAAGGAAGTTGAGGAATTGCTGATTCTTTTAACAGATATGACACTAATTATTTTCCCAGAAAGACTCTTTGCTGTCTTATTTTTTGCTTTTTCAAAGATTACAGAAAATAGATTTTCAAGTATTCTTTTCCTGTCCTTTGTGTCTTATCACAACAGCGAGAAAATTTATGGTGCCACTATATAGGAAGTTAATGGTGCAGATTATTAACCCATGTTCACAAACTCTGCCTACATGTAAGGATGAAAGGGAAAATCGGAAGAACTTAAATGGTTGCATTTCTCCAAAAATCCATGAGTAGATAATAGTAGAAGCTGTAACTTGGGGCACCTTTAACATGTAAAGACATAAGTGAATGCATAAGTAAGTGTATATATAGAAAAAGATACATTATATATGATCAAATCTTCGAGAAATAAGTACCAGGTCTCACAGAAGTTGAGGATAAGCTTTAAAGTTTTTTAAAGAGTCAATTAGGCAAAAATGTAGATCTTAAGAGCTGCCTCTTCAACTGACTCTGACCTAGGAATGTTTCACTTTGCTCTAAGGAGGTACAAGTAAAGATTTTTCATAAATTTAAATTTATCTAATTAACTTTATTCTGGGATTTTTTTTCTGTTTGTAAGTATTTAAGAGTTCTTGATTTGTAAGGGGTGGTGGTTGTGGTGGTGATGATGATAAAATGTGGGAAGATTTTGTTGCTTGTTCTTATGTCCTTGGCAAAATTATAAATTAGTTTTCTTATTTTAGTCTCCTCTCTCCACTGTTTGATCTTGTTCCACATTCTGGAAACCAGTGATAAAGGAAGGTCTTTCTTTGCTCTTTTAGCAGAAGGCATGACATAGTAGACAAACAGAGTACTTAGCAAATCACATTCTTCACATGGTTGGAGACAAAGTGACAAGATCACCAATACCAATAGTAACTGCAACAACTAGTTATAATTGCTAATTCTTACCATTTGCTTGCTTTGTGTAGCTGTTGCTTCAAGTACTTTGCCTGCTTAAACTCATTTAAAAACAACCCTATGAAGTAGGTATTAAAACCATCCTCACAATATTAAAGTATCTCAACAGATACATTAAAAAAGACTGGAGGGGTGCCTGGGTGGCTCAGTCAGTTGAGCATCCCACTTGATTTCCCAGGGTCGTTCCATCAGGCCCCACATCAGGCTCTGCACCAAATGTGGAGCCTTCTTAAGATTCTCTCTCCTTCTGTCTCTCTCCTTCGCACATATTCTCTCTCTGTCTCTCTCTCTCAAATTAAAAAAAAAACAAACAAAACTTACTTGACTATGGTCCACGTAAGAAACCTATTTCTTAGGACAACATACAGACATGAACACACCCAAAGTATTTTTATTCTTTGACTTTTTATTTTTGTTGAAAGATTGTGGTTTTAAACTCATAAATGCTGTCCCCTTCCTCCTCTTCGTTTTCTTCCTCCTTCACCATGACCACCATCTGTTGAATATCTTTATATAATGTAATTTACTTTACATAATGTAATTTAGTAACCACAACAGCCTTTTTTCAATGTTTGTGTTATTTCCATTTTACAAATGTAGCTTGGAAAATTAAATCTTACATTAATACTTACAACCTAATAGACTGTAGAGTCAGGATTTGAACCCAGATATGTTGTTTTAAGAACACACATTCTCCCCATACTGCATTATAAAGCCATGGCAGGGGTGCCTGGGTGACACCCTTGGTTAAACATCCAGCTCTTGGTTTCAGCTCAGATCATGAGCTCATGGTTTGTGAGATCTACTGATAGCACAGAGCCTGTTTGGGATTCTCTCTCTTTCCTTCTGCCCCTACCCTGTTAGCATGCATGTGTGAGCACACGTGCACATACACACTCTCTCTTACTCTCTCTCTCTTTGAAAATAAATACACTTAAAAAAATAAAAGCCATGGTAAACATGATATCCATCTACAAGATTTATTCTTTGAGTGATTCTTTGGGTGTAGGCTGCTTTTGGTTCACAGCCCCCTCAAGAACTTCCCCAGGTATAATATGAAACTGGCCCTCATACATGGATAGCAGGGAGACATTGAAGGAAGATATGGAGCACTCCAGGTAGGTAGGTGGCAGGTTTCATAAGGGAGGGAGCTTACATATGACCCTCATCTTAGGCAGCTGCAAGAAGAGTAGATCTCTGTACTTGCCCACCAGATAGTAAAAGCTTGTGTAGTGGCCTCAACTGGGTTCCATCATGTGTACTGTCCAGATGATCTCAACATCACAACACTCTTCTCAAGGCTGTGTTCTTGGGACAGCTTCTGGGAACAGGGAAGGCAAATAGCATGCACATTCCAAAAACAGGGGAGGGGGTGCAAAGCCTCTGATTGTTGGGGTCTTGCTCACAGGTCACTTTGTAACAGCATCCTCTCAGTGACCTCCCTCAATAGCTGCTGTGCATTGTTCCTGTGATTTAGCCAAATTATTTAGGTAGAATGCAGTGTAGCACCAGAATCCTCTGATTTTGTGTGTGTGTGTGTGTGTGTGTGTGTGTGTGTGTGTATGTAATTATTATTTGTAGTAAGATATATGATAACATACATTATTTCCTATAACATAATGTTATAAACTCTATACACATATACACACAGATAATATTATATTCCCAATAATATTAATGGGGAGAAATATGAAAAACGTGCTAAAACCTATCCCAATCAAAGATTCCTAAATGATTATCACATAAAACGTTACCAAGTGAACAATAAAAACAAATCTATAAAAATACCCATCTGAAAATCAATATATGGAAGTTATACATAAAATATAATGAAAATTTAGTTTATTCATTATTTTTCTCTTTTTCTGAACCATTTTTTCCCCAATGTTTTTACCTTGGGGTCACATAGTAACCTTGCACTTCAACTTGGAATAAAGAGAAGTAGAGTAAGTACTGAATGAATTCAAGTCTTAAGATTTTTCCCTCTCTAAAGCTCCCCCTTGGCATAGACATGCAAAGCTACATTTTGGATTCATCCAAATGTAGCATGCAATTCAAATTTTTCCTATGTGATGTTCTCTAACTAGAGACTGACTTGTTGAGTAAATGTGTGGATTCATCTTAGCTTGAAACTGTAACTTGAAATATCATTTTTAACATATTTATTTAGTAGATGTTGAGTGAAAAAAAAAACAGCTCTCTTCCAACTCACTCCAATAAAAAAAACAGTTGACAAGTGGTATGTAATTATTGAAATGAATGTCTTATATATGGGGGGCCATTAGGCTATCTTTCTAGATTTGCTTATGTTTCAAAAGTCTCATTAAAAACGTTTTTTTAAAAATCTCAATACCTAAAGTTGCTCCACGTATAGTGTAACACTCCATGTATCTAACTGGTAGTTGTATAAAGTATGCACAGCTATTTCACAAATAAATTGGGAAGTACATTTGAGCACAGTAAAGGTGTGCATTCTCTTGAAACCCCACAGCCACACTTTATGAAGTCTAAGGAAAAGACATAATGGCAAACAAAAGAAAAATGAACAAAAAAACTGTATTATTCCCTGAAATAGTAAAAATCTAGACATAATTAAAATATTCTACATTTAAAATAGGGAAATTAGGGAATATGTTTTGATACCTCAAAATAAAATTATATGGACATGTAAGAATGTTACTATGATAAAATAATAAAAATGGACTCATCACTGTCTAATTGTCATGAAGATAGAGACTATTTTTGATTTTCATGATATCACCAAAGTGAAGAAAATTTCCTAGTTTATATTAGTGAAAAATTATATAAAAATAACAATTTCAGGGGGACACCTGGGAGGCTTAGTGGGTTAAGCTTCTGACTTGGGTTCGGGTCACGATCTCATGGTCCAGGAGTTTGAGCCCTGAATAGGTCTCTCTGCTGTCAGCATGGATCCCCCTTTGGATCCTCTGCCTCCCTATCTCTCAGCTTCTCCCCTGCTTGCACACATGTGCATGTGCACTCTCTCTCTCAAAGATGAACATTAAAAAAAATTTAATAAAAAAATGACATTGGCGGGTAAACAGGGACTAGAGAGAGATAAGCAAATATGAAAACAAAGGTGATTTCTAAGGGCTTTGTTAGTGTGTTGGAACAATGGGTGAATTATTTTACATGTTATGATTTCTTTTGTGTATGCAATAAAATACTAAAGAAAATTATTGGGTCGCGTGGGTGGCTCAGTTCATTAAGCATCTGACTTCAGCTCAGGTCATGATCTGCCAGTCCATGAGTTGGAGCCCCTCATCAGGCTCTGTGCTGACAGCACTGAGTCTGGAGCCTGCTTCAGATTCTGTGTCTCCATCTCTCTCTGTACCTCCCTGCTGGCTCGCTCCCTCTCTCTCTCAAAAAATAAATAAACATTAAAAAATATTAAAGAAAATTATTGAGATAATATGTGCAATCTGTAGAAAGTTCCTCTAGTTTGTAATTTGCATGAAATATTTGTTTATTGTGTGTGTGGTGTTGCCCTGAGCTCCAGAGAAGGAAGCCCTGAGACTGCCCCTCCACCTCTCATCGACAACGTGAGGAACTTGGACCTCTAAACCCTGAATTTCCTTCCAGTTTTTAAAATGACCAGATTTTGTGATAGCCTCCTTCTAGTCGACAGTGGAAGGTATAATGAACATGGGTGTTGGATTTAGACACCAGCTCCCCTAAATAAGAGCTGTGCAACCCTAGGAAAATGTTTGAATCTGCTTCTGTATTTGAAATGTGGAGATAATAAAGATTAAACAAAAATATGGAAACACCAGATAAAGAGTTTAGTACCTGGTAGTTGTTCAGTAAATACCTAAATGACATGGAACCTTTCAAAAAGACTAACTATAGTGTTGAAAGGAATGTGCCCCTTTTCCAGAACCCCTCTTGAGTAGCCCTGGTCCATCTGGGTTCTTACACTAAGACAATGACAGTGGGGGAACATGGACATAAGATCATATCATCTTTCTTCTTTAGCCTGTTGATATGGTAGATTACATGGATTTATATTCTAATGTTGAATCAGCCTTGCATACCTAGAATAAATACCACTTAGTTATGATGTATATTTTTTTCTCGACAACATTATTAAATTTTATTTCTAATAATTTGTTGAGGATTTTCATCTGGACTAATGAGAGATACTGGTCTGTGGTTTTTGTATTATGTGATGTGTTTTCCAGATTTTGGTATCAGAGCACTACTGGCTTCACAAGATCAGTTGGGGAGTGTTTCTTTTTCTTCTGTTTTCTAAGAGACATTGAATACAGTTGGTGTTAGTTCTTATTTATGTATTTGATAGAATTGTTCAGTGAAGCCCTCTGGGCCTAGAGATTACTTTTTTGGGAGATTCTAAATTATAGATTTGATCTGCTTGATTATTACAGGACTATTTAGATTGTCTATTTCATCTTAATTGAGTTTAGGAAGTTTTTAGTTTTCAAGGAATTAGTTTATTTAAGTGCCTAAATTTGGGAATATAAAGTTGTTGGTCATACCATTTTAATGACTTAGGATTTCTAGTAATATATCTTATTTTATTCCTGGTGTCAGTGGCATTTGTCTTCTCTGTATTATCAGTATTACCAAAAGTTTATATTTTATTGATTTTTTTTTAATTTTTTTTTCAACGTTTATTTATTTTTGGGACAGAGAGAGACAGAGCATGAACGGGGGAGGGGCAGAGAGGGAGGGAGACACAGAATCGGAAACAGGCTCCAGGCTCTGAGCCATCAGCCCAGAGCCCGACGCGGGGCTCGAACTCACGGACCGCGAGATCATGACCTGGCTGAAGTCGGACGCTTAACCCACTGCACCACCCAGGCGCCCCTTTATTGATTTTTTTAATAGCTTTTCTTTCACTGTTTTTTTCCCCTTATGAATTACCTATTTTCAATTTCAATGATTTCTCCTTTTATTATTTCATCCTTTCTACCTGGTTTGGATTTATTTTATTATTTTCAGTTTCTTGAGGTAAAAATTTAGGTTATTAATTTGAGAACTTTGCTCATTTCTAAGGTAAGCATTTAATAAGCATTTTCCTTCATGGAAGTTTTGAGCTGTGTCCCACAATTTTTGATATGAAATGCTGATCTTCTTTGATGTCTACAATTCTCTTTGTCATTTCCCTTTTAACCCATGAATTATTTAGAAGTGTGTTGTCTAACTTTTACATATTTAGAGATTTTCCTGTTGTATTGTTGTTACTGACTTCTAATTTGATTCTATTGGTATTCTAAAGCATGCTGAATGATTTTAAATCTTTTAAATTTGTTGTAGTTTGTTTTATAGCCCAGTATATGGTCTATGTTGATGAATGTTTGGGAGCAAAAAGTAGAGATTTTTCTCTTGTTGGCTCAAGTATTCCATTAATGTCAGTTAGATCCTGTTGATTTACTGTGTTGTTCATATCCCAGTATCCTTGCTGATTTTCTGTCTAGTTGTTTAACCAGTTGCTGAGAAGGGAGTGTTGAAGCCCCCAGCTGTAATGGTGAATCTGTCTGTAATAGTTTTTAGCAGTACCAGTTTTTGTTCATTTATCTTGAGGCTCTGTTTTTTGGTGATTATGCACTTAAGATCATTATACCTTCCTAGTAGATTGATCCTTCTATCATTTTTGTTACATTTCTTTTTTTTTTTTGTCTCTGGTAATTGTCTTCACTCTGAAGTCTACTTTATGAGATACTAAATAGCCACTCCTGCTTTTTAAAAAGAATTAAAAAGAATATGTTTTAAATTAAAAAGAATATTTTTAAAAAGAATATCTGCAATATATTTTTCTATCCTTTTATTTTCAACCAATCTATTTAGGTAAACTTGAAATGAGTTTCTTTTAAGCAGCATATATTTTGGTTATATTTTAAATCTATTCTGCCCATCTCTGTCTTTTCATTAGCATATTTAGACCATTTACATTTAGGGTAATTATTGTTATATTAGTACTTCAAACTGGCATTTGATTATTTGTTTTCTTTTTTCTCTGGTTCTGCTCTTCTGTTTTTTTGTGTTTTGTTTTGTTTTTGCCTTTCCTTGGTTTAAATATTTTTGATGATTCCAGATCAATTTAGTGTTTTTGTGTGTATTTCTCTGTATATTTTTCATAGTGGTTATTCAGAGTGTTATAATATACATAAATAACTTGTAACAATTTACTGGCATCAACATTTCACCACTTTGAGTGAATTTTGGAATCTTTATTTTCATCTTAATTTAGGTCTCTTTACCTTTCCCCACTTTTAAAAATAATTGTCTTGTGTAACAGGCAGTGTTGGAGGTTTTGTTTTACATCAATTATGATTTATGAAAATGATGGATTATTGTATATACCCATATTTCTACCACATCTGTTCTTAATTAATTCCTGATGCTCCAAGATTCCTTCTTTTGCCATTTCTGTTTGAAGAACTTCCTTTCAGAGTAGCTCTAGTAGTAATGAACTATTTTTGTTTTCATCTGAGAAATTTCTATTTCCTGCTTATAAGTGTAATTTCACAGGATAAAGAATTCACAGTTGACAGTTCTTTTATTTTATCACTTGCAAAGTATGCCCTTCTGACCTTCATCATTTCCGTAAGAAATCTACTGTCATTCAAATTGGTATTCTCCTACAGATAATGCTGCTTTCAGGATTTTTTCTTTCTTTTTTCTTTTTCTTTTTTTTTCTTTTTCTTTTTTTCAGAAGTTTAATTAGGGTATGTCTTGGCATATGTTTCTTCTGGGTCATCCTATATGGGGTCAGTTCAACTTCTGGAATCTGTAAGTTTGTGTCTTCCATCCAAATTGGGAAGCTTTAAGCCATGATTTATTTTAATGCTCTTTAGCCTCACTCTTTTTTTCCCCCTCTTCTGGGTCTCTGAAAATACAAAGGTTGTATCCTTTGTTATTGTCCCACAGGTGATTGAGGTTCTCTTCATTATTTTCCAGTCTGTTGTCTTTTGTTCAAATAGGGTAAATTGTACAGATACATCCTCAAACTTACTGATCGTATCTTCTATCATATCCACTTTGAATGAGTTCATCCAGTAAGTATTTTCTTATTGTTATTGTAAATTTAAGCTCTATCATTTCCTTTTTATTTTTAATAACTTACTATTTTACTTAATGTGGCTTTAATTTTTTTCATTTGTTTCAGGAGAATCTGTAAGTAATCATTGAATCACTTTTATAATGAAAGCTTTAAAATCTTTGTCCGATGATTCCAACATATGATTCAGTGTTAGCATCATATGGTTGTCTTTTCTCATTTGAGTTGTGATTTCTTGGTTCTTGGCATGATGGGTCATTTTCGTTTATATCCTGCATATATTATTTATTGTAATAAGAGACTCTGGGTCCTACTTGAATCTTTAATTTTGGCAGGCAGGCGTTAACTGCATTAAAATTTAGCAAGTGGGTCTTGGCCTACTTCTGCTAACTGTGGTTCCAGTGGCAGTTTAATTCTTGCTGTCTTTGCAGTATTATTTTAGTTTATCAGGTGTTACTGCAACTCCCTTGGTCCCTGATGGTGTTGCCTGAGGGAGCAGAAGAGGTTTCCAGAGGCCAGGCTGTGGGTGTCTTGGTGGAGGAGGGCTGTGATGAGATCCTCCTACTGCTCCACCCCTCCTCTTGATTTCTCTGTGTAGGGGAGAAAGGAGGAAAGTTAGGAGACTGCAAGAACAAAGAGGCTCCTTGGATCAGGATGCTTGCTGGAGCTTGGTCCCTCCCTTACCTGCCTCTGTGTGTCTGGGTGGGGGGAAGTAGTCTCAGACCCCTAAGGACAAACATGCTTCCTGGTTACATATCCTCACTGCAGGTGGGTCTTGCCAGTTTGATCTGCTCTATCCATCTCAGTATTTCTCCAGGTAAAAGGAGAATCTCAGGCCCAGCAAAAAAAAAGAGAGTATTTCCCCCTGATAGCTTATTTCTTGCGGGACTCTCAATAGATCTCCCTTACCATTGGTATCAGAGACACCCCTGTTTTCTCAGGAGGAATAAATTTACTTGGATTCTTTTATTGATAAATAAAGTATAGGGCAAAACTGGGTCTGGGTCACCTTCAGTTGCATAGGAAGGTGTAAGATGCTCTACTACTCTGTTGTTCCCAAACCGTCTCACTTTATACTGACCACCTTTTAGAGCTTTCCTTTGATTGTTTATCAAGCCATTTCCAGAGGAAGAGCAAGGAAAAATGGGTCTGCTCATCCAGAGAGGAAGTATAAAAAGTGTTTTTATTGTCAACTTTTCTTCTATCAAGTAGTGCCCAAATGTTTGTTATGGGAATCATCTTACACCCCTCTCATCAGTAGGAGGAAAGTGGAAGTTTGGGGACAGAAACATATAGGTAGCTGTGGGTCTTGACCCTTAATCATGGACCCAAAAGTTAGTACCAAAGTGGTTCCCCTCAGATCACTTATTCATGGCAAGAGAAAGAACAAGATCTATGAGGGGAGAAACCCAGTATTTTGACTGAGTGATCATTAATATCATTAACAAATGCAGATGGACACCATAGATCTCTGGATACAATACGTTGAGAAAGGACATACCATAAATTATCTATGTACTATTCTGGTTAGGAATGTCTAACCAGAATTTCATCATGAGGAAACATCAGAAACCTAGCAAATGAGGGACATCTATTAAAAAAGTAAAAACTGGCTCATATTCTTCAAAAATGACAAAGCCATAAAAACATTGGTGTTGAATTTCCTGATTTGGTAACTGTGGTTATGTAAAATAATATCCTTTTGTTAGGAACTAGAAACTGAATATAAAAGGATACACACACACAAACACACATGCATGCCTGTGCACACATACGCATGCTGAGTAAGGGAGAGAGAGGATAAGATCAAGAATGTAGCAAAACATTGAAATTAGTAAGAGTATAAGAAGTTTTGCGTACTGTTTTTGGAACTTTTGCTTGAGCTTGATAATGTGATGTAAGCTACTTTCAGTCATATATAGAATTTATGTCACCTGTGTAGATAAACCCTGAGATACCTCAGGGATGTCCTAGTCAGAGCAAATCATGACCACACCATGGCATGAGGTCATAAATAGAAAATATGGCAGTGTTTCTCAAAGTGTGTTGGCAACCACATATAAGTCTCTCTTGGAGCATAATCCTACCTGTTGGGATCAGTTTATGCCTCATGAATCCCTCCTTCTTACCAGTTGGTTTTGATCCTAGATTTGTCTCCATGTAGCCACTGTCCAAAAAATACAGATTTGAGTGCTTGGCTAGATTCATCTTTTTTGTCTCAGAGTCCCATTTTCTTGCAGATTACATGGTAGTGCTTTCAGTTTATAGAGCATGTCCACATAATTTATCTTGGGTATTTTTTTTCTTGTGTCCATTTAAAGAAGAGATAGAATAGTCAGATAGTGAATAATAATATTATACATATTATATATTATATATATATATATATATATATACCTTTTGTGCATATACACATATGTGTGCTTATACACACACATATGTATATATATCTGTGACCTGAGCAAGTGTTAAACCTGTCTGAGCCTCAGTTTCCTTATAAGCACAATGTACATATTAATGATAGGATGAGTGTAAGAACTACATATATATATATTTTTAATTATTGTGTATGTTGGGGATTCCAATAGTACTAACAATAAATCATATTTGTGTTATTGATTATTCTTGTGGTAAGGCTGATCCTTTGGAAAGATTCAATAAAGAAATACAGATCTTTGTTTGAGGACCTCTTCTTAATTCTTTTAGTGTCAGACTTCCTTAGGCTGTTCTTCATCTGAATTCCTCACCACTTATCATCCCTCCCAGTACACATGAAACAGCCCTTTTGGGCTCTACACCTTGCTTTAAGAAATTATTTTCATGGCATTTCCACCAGTAAAACTTGTCTCTCTGCTTTTGTTATCTGAGTCCTCATACATCATTGCTTGTCCACAGGAGAAATTAATGTGTGTAAATGACTTAATGAGTTACCTCTCCCAAATGGCAAAGCCTTTACCCTAGAGAATGTGCAGCTGGGGTCAGTGATTTGGGTTGGCAATATTTTAGAAGCTAATTGTGCCATGTAACTGACACTCAACTTACAAGTAGACATGGCCCTCATTCACAACTTTCCTTAAGAAGCACGAGGACTGTTTCTTGTTAAGTAACACTGCTCAATTTAGCACTTGTAATCTAATTAGAAGTGTGGGCCCTGAGATCAGAATGCCTGGGTTCACATCCTGCCTGTGTTATTTCACAGCTGGTTAATCTTGGGCTGGGGAGCATGATGAGTGTTTAATGATTCAGTGTAAGATTCAGTGGATGTAAAGCACTCTGCACAGTGTGTGTGGCTTATAGTACATAGGCAAGTATTGTTATCATTTAAAGGGAACTACATACTTGAAGCTGTGGATCAAGAAGACATTTACATAGTATCTAGTTCCATGGCTTTCACAATCTTGTCTTTTAGCAGTAAAAGTCTTTTTTCCTTCAAAATTAAAAAATAAAATATATACAATGTATTTTGATATATGCAGTGTATGAAGGAGAGTTATTCTGATTGACATTCTGATTGACTGAGTAGCCCTTTCTGGCTACTGAAAGTGAGGCTGAAATTTTTCTCAGTCCACAGTTCTTTCTGCTAGACTAAGAATTAAATTCATAGGCAACAGATTAATAGGGAAAAATTATTATGCATACATTGAGGCCCAATAATGAAATTGAGACATGAAGAAATGACCAAGATAGGCAGTTTTTATACTTCTTAGACAAAGACATAGTCAATCTGTCAAGACAAAGAAAACCTAACTTTAGGAGTTTCAATTAATAAGGAATTCAAAATAGAATTTTGGCTAGGGCAGTAAATTAGTAAAAAGTAACAAGGGATGTTTGTACAGTACTCTCAGCTCTCTATTTTCCATCTCTGGTGATAAGAATGTCTCTTTACCTCCTGATACAGGGACGGTACCTTTCACATGGAAGATTTATTTCCTGATTTCAGGGGGACAGAGGAAGTTCTCAGTGTCCTTGCACAAGCTGTCTCTTAAGGAACTTTCATTTAAATAGTCAGTGTACCTAAGTGGCACATTTGGGGGCAGCCTGTCCTGGGTCTCTATATATACTTGGTTCTCTTCTTCCACTGGGACACTGAAGGATCGCTACAATCTGGGTATCTACTGGTGCATGACAAATCATGGGAAAACAGTGACCAAAAAAAAAGACAATCCCTGATTTTGCCCCTTCATCTGAGGTTGACTAGTCCCAGTGAGTCAGCTGTTGTTTAGATTCTGCCATGCAATTGCAGTCACATGGTGATGGTTGGGGGTTGGGAGAACTTGAAGGTTTCTTTGGCTGCATCCAAGAGGAGGAGCTGAAGCATCTCTCACTCTCTATGGGGTCTTGCGGGTGTGGTCTCGCCACATGGCAACCTCAAGATCACTGGGCTTGTTAAATGGCAACTGAAGGCTCCCAGAGAGAGTGTCCCAGGAGAAATTAGCAGAAGTTGCAGGTGCACCTCGTCTAAAGTAGCCTCCAGAGTCACCCAGAAATTCCGAAATGCTCTATTTCTCCAGTTCCTGAAGACCAACTCACTTTCAAAGTGGGATGGCACAGATGATGCATCTTCATAGTCCCTGAATTCGTAGTCCTGTTATAAACTCTTACATCCTATAATGTAGAGAATCTTGTTTTGAAGGTCCTTGATGGAATAAGTTTCTATATACTGTCATTATGTATACAATAATGAAAATGTTGCTTAGACCCATAAAAGCTAATATTTAATAGGTGATGACTCTATAGAAGGCACTATTTAAAATATTTGGCGTATCAACCTTTACAAATGCCTACAAAGTAGTTACCTATTTTGAAATGAAAAAACTAAATCAGAAAGGGAGAGTGGCCCAGATTAAACAGTTAGTAAGGTTTTAGTTACTAATTAAAGCTCAACCCTTGACCACTCCAGAGTTAAAACTGCTGAGGCCGAGAAAGCAGTGATTAAGTCATCATAGCACAGATGAATTGTAAGGATTGGCTTCAGACACCATGCTTTCTCACTCCCTAAACCATACACCTTTCATTTCTACTTCCCACATTATTCCTTATGAGCTATTTTTACAAAACTGTTTTGACATACTAGGGTAAGATATCCCCTTAAATTCAATATGAAGCTCACATGAACCCTTGTCTCTGATTTTAAGCGTCCTTTGGTCCACTGTATATGAAATATGCTATTGCATCAAATGCATAGCATTCATATATCAGCTGTCATCTGATTTTGGAAGGAAATCGTTTTTCTTTTGAGATAGATTGAAGGTGTCATCCCCTTTAATGGTAATAAGAATTCAGAGTTGGCCTATGCTTCTCTATGCAGTGCCCTGAGCTCTAGCTTTCCTTATTTGGAATTCCAAATGCCGCCTTGCTGCCTGAGGGCCAGTTTTCTTCAACTTGGTCTTCAGGAAATGATCTTAGGGGAAAATTGAACCTGATTGTATCCAGTCATCTGCATCCTTAGGGTTTGGCTACCCTGAGGCCAGGAGGGAAGTTCCTCTGATAATCGATGATGTCGATTAAATTGGTCTAACTCTTGAATACTTTGAATCCAATTGTGATGGATTTGATTATTGTTTATCAAATCTTCTTTTCTGTCCTTCACTTTTTTGGGCAGATAAACTTCCCTTCCTGCACTAACTTGGGTTAGGTCATGTGACTTGCTTTGGTCACTGAAGTATTTTCTTTTCAGTTTATTTATTTTGAGATTAGAGAGATTAGAAAGAGAGAGCAGGGGAGGGGCAGAGAGAGGGAGAGAGAGAATCCCAAGCAGGCTCCTCACTGTCCCTGCAGAGCCCAATGCAGAGCTCAAATACACTAACCTGTGAGATCATGACCTGAGCCGAAATCAAGAATCAGACACTTAACCAACTGAGCCACCCAGGTTCCCCTAGTCACTGAAGTATTAACAAGCTTGACTACAGCAGCAACATGATTTGTCTTATGCCTATACTTCTGGTCTGCAAATAAATAAGAATTTGGGGCCACTGTGGTTGAGCAGGTCATGATTTTGCGGTTTCTGAGTTAGACCCCACATCAGGCTCTCTGCTGTCAGCCAGTCAGTGCAGAGCCCTCTTCGGATCCTCTGTCTCCCTCTTGCCCCTCCCCCACTTGAGCTCTCCCAAAGATAAATAAATATTTTTAAAAAACGCAAATTAATAAGATGTGCATTGTAAACCCACTATTACCAGGAGTATGAGAAAAGCATTGGTTAGTCTCAGACTCAACCTCAGCCTTCACTTCATGAAGGCAAGTTGCCTGGCTCTGCCCAACCTGCTTCAGCCAAGTCAGTCAACCTGCATAATTGCGAGAGTAAGAAATACTTGTCCTTGCAAGCCATTGAGTTCAGACTTTTGTTTCACAGCATTAATGAAGCAAAACATAGCTAATGTAACAGGTAATATTTAATGACTACAAAATTGAGATATCGTGATTTATAATAGCAAATTTATGTTTGGTCTTCATCCAATTTCTGGCCCAGAACTTCTAAAACTCTTGACATTTCCTAAGTGATAGGAGACCCCCCAAAAAGATGTCTTTTGTTATGTTAATGAGGTGGTGTTAAGATGGGGGCTGGTTCCCAGGGCAGTCAATCCTGTGATTAGGGGGTTGGAATTTTTATTTTATTTTATTTTTTATTTTTTTTGAATGTGTATTTATTTTTGAGAGAGAGAGAGAGAGAGAGAGAGAGAGAGAGAGAGAATAAGCGGGGGAGGGGCAGAGAGAGGGAGACAAAGAATCCAGGCTGCAAGCTGTCAGCACAAGCCACCCAGGCGTCCCAGGGGGTTGGAATTTTTAGTCAGACCCCCTAGCCTCCTGAGAGAGAGAGAGTGGTAGAGAATCAGTCGCCAACGACCAGTGGTTTAATCAATCATGTGTATGTAAATAAGCCTCCATAAAAACTCAGAAATACATGGTTTGTAGGACTTTTGGGTTCGTGAACATGTGGAGGTATTAGGAGAGTGGTTGACTCGGAGGGCATGGAAGCTCCACCCCCTTTTCCCATACCTTTCCCTGTGCATCTCCTCCATTGTGCTGTTCCTGAGTTATGTCCATTATATAAAAAAAAAAAGAAAAAAAAACTAACAAGTAAAACAGTAAGCAAAATGTTTCACTGAGTTCTGTGAGCTGTTCTAACAAATTAATTGAATCTGAGGAGAAGGTCAAGGGAACTTCTGATTTCCAGCAGTTTGGTCAGAAGCCCACGTGACTACCTGGACTTGTGGTTGGCCTCTGAAGGTTAGGGGAGCAGTTCTGTAGGACTAGGCCCTTGACCTGTGGGATCCCACGCTATCTCTGGGTAGATAGTGTCACGATTAAGGTGAATTGTAGATACCGGCTGGTATTGGAGAATTGCTTAGCGTTTGTGTTGGGGGAGGGACCCACATATTGAAATTAGTGTATCAGAATCATAATAGTATTGACTGTTTTAAAATTATTATTAAGTACTTAAGATGTGCTATCAGGCACTGTCTAAGCACATTTCTTACATTAACTTTTAATTCTAAAACAAGCCTATGAAGTATATAATATCATTATCTCCATTTTTGAGTCTTAGGCCTTTGCCTTTGATGAAAATGATTAGAATAATTCATCAAACTTACCCCTTTGAACAAGGCACCAAAGTGGATTTTGAAAATCCTTATTAAGATCAGAAAAGCAAATGCTTCTGAAATTCTTAGGGAACACTGACAGCTTCTGTTTTTTAAGAACAGATCTTGGCAACCTGGAAACCACTGTCACAGGCATAGCTGGTAAGAGCAGTGATCAAGGGTGTCATTTATTGACTACTTGTGTCAGACTCTATGCTTTGATCCTGTGACTTATTGCACAATAGCCATCTAAGGTTGCTATTTATCTTCCTGTATTATAGATGGACAACTAAAGTTCAGAGAGGTTAAGTAATGTACTTAAAGTCACACAGCTTGTAGGTGACGAAACTAGAATTCAGATGCAGCACCTGACTTCCAATCTACAGTAAGCCACCTATGATAGTACAGATTGATGCATATTTACTACTTCGTTCAGAGACATTTTCTTTGTAGAGAAATTATATGTCATATTTGAGTGGCTTCACCCTGTCTTTGCAATTGTTCCTTGAACAAGTATTTATTGAGACTGTGCCAGACACAGCACAATAAGATAGAAGTGAATAAAGGAAAGAGCTTGGGACTGAGTATCAGAAAACAGATTCTGTTGCTGTATTATCCCAGAACAGAAGAGTAAGATGGGCTCCATATGCAACTTCTATTGAGATTTCTATCCTCTGGAACTTGTTGCTTGATTTGGTGGACAATGAAACATGACTTAGTGGTAAAGAGCACTTGGTTTGGGAGTCAAACAAAACTGGACATAAATTCTGGCTCTGCTCACTGCTACCTAGGAACTCAGGTAAACTATGTCACCTTGCTCAGCCTCATCATCTTTATCTATACAACTTTCAGTGTATATAGCTTACCTCACATTGTTGTAGAGTGAGTCAAGAACGAAAATGTATGAAAGCCCTTGGCTCAGTGACTGCCCTCAATAAACAACAAATCATACAGTGGCAATCACTGCTGTCTAAGAAGGAATTGTGACTTCTTTACTCACCATCCTGATAATTCTAATTTACATATATTCTCATTTGAAGACATCACTCTTTAAAACATCACAGATTTGAACACCTTCTCATTGGTTTTCAACACTAGTTGGGTGGACACAAGAAACTAATCAAGTCTCTTCCTCTGCCTGGGCCTCAGTTCCTTAACATTAAAATGAGGTGTTTGGATTAGATGAACTTTTATTCCTTCCAGGTATAAAACACAAGCAACTAACAAACCAAAATGCATGATTCAAGAGTAAATAATCTGAATAAATATGAATTTATTTTTAAAGTTTATTTATTTTTGAGAGAGTGTGCATGTGAGAGTAGGCGAGAGGCAGGGAGAGGGGAGGGAGAATGCCAAGCAGGCTCCTCACTGACAGCATTAAGCCCATTTAGAGGCCCAAACTCACAAACTTTGAGATCGTGACCTGAGATGAAGTCAGATGCTTACCCGGCTGAGTCACCCAGGTGCCCCTGAGTAAATATGAATTTTTATGTTTTTGTGTATATGTGTGTATGGCTGAATGCTCCCAATTGGCCCTATGGAATAGATCCACTGTTACCCCTCCCAGGGAATGTTGTATCCTAAGAGGCTAAGAGAAAATGTAGGGGATACTTGTATTTATCCAGGAAAATACTTCTCTATTGGTCAGTAAATGGTTACTGCTACCCAAGTGGGTGAGGATATTGGTTGTAATAAATCACAAACAAAATGCAAGGCTGTTTAGTTTATTACAGTAGCGACTGTTTGAATATTTGTCAACATTCATTTTAATTCTAATGCAGTGCTTGAAGTGTGAAAAATCCCATTTCACAGATGAAACTCTGAGAGCCCACATAACTAGACGACCCCTTCAGTGTTACACTAAATTATGACTTGTGATTCTCAGTTTAAATTCCTGCCCTACTTCTGTGCCCATACAAAAGACTTAGTAATAGCTAACATATGTATGCATATTACTATGCCTGTCACAATGCTGTGTCTAATTAGCATCAGAAGCACTGTCTAGAAAGCAGGGCAGGAGAAAACCAGGCAGGATAACACAATTGCTTTTCAGGGACAAATAAATCCTCCATATCACTACTTTTGACATAATCAAACAGCCTAAAGGATTCTGAAATTCACTTAAAATGTAGAGTTCCCAAGAAGACAAGGACCAGATAAAGTTCATCTCCCTTCTTTGCCTCTATCATATCCCCACTGTGTAGCTTCTCATTACCATGGGAACAAAAGGAAAGTACAGCTCTTTGTTAGATGACAATAGCCTCTCCACCAAGAGGAAAAAAAAATTATTTCCCTAAATTTTCCTGAGACATCCCCACACATCACATCAAATGTATTATATTAAAAACAAAAAGCAAATGTAATATATTTCAGTTATTTCGATTTCCAGAAACGTTCTAGACAAGTCAGTTACCCACCATTTGGCACATCCCTGGCAATTGTTACTTTTTTTTTTTAAATCAATTATGCTGGAAACATTATCTTTTAATCATCCACTACAGAGTGGATCCCCACTTGGTGGTATGTTGCATATACCCTCTGTATATGGTGTTAATGCAGTGTATTAAAGACGATTATTTTTTTGTGTTAGCAAGGATTGGAAATGTCCACATGTTTGTCATTGTTTGCTAAATCCTCTAAGTCAATTGCTAATTATAAGAACTTGTAACTTTAGGGACTTAGCTGATGAATCCAATTGAACTGTCAGCTTTTTCAGGCTAGACTGGATATATAAAGAATCTCCATCCTAATTGCTTTAATTAATGAATGCAGAAAGAAGGCGGCCTATGGAGAGAAGGCTGCAGGATCTTTACAGCATGATTGCCACATGTGGTAACAGACTCACAATAATCTGCTCTTGATGGGCACTTGGGATATCAATTGCTGTACTTTTACAGAATACCTACCATGACACAATGTGTGGGGATGAAAACAAAGTGCCTGACATGTCCCCGATTCTGAAAGGGCTTATAACTTTATTGAGAAGCAAGCCTCAAATGTATGAAACAAATTGAGAATAAATAAAACTTTTATGATAAAATAATGTCAATGAAAGGAGAGGTCACTTTCAGAGTAGTGTTGCCTCACAGGCATTTTATAGCCACAGGTGCTTTGGAAGGGCATTTAAGGAGAGACTGGGGCCCACTGAATGGAATCAGATGATTCAAACTGTTCTTGGCAATTGTACCTAAGCACAGACACTTTTGCCTCATAACTAATTGGTTATAAGGCAGTTTTGCTATAAAATATAAAATAACAGAAAAATAAAAGAGGGGCATTGATTGAAAAGGACATAATGAAACATAAAAAATGCATAGTGAGGGACGCCTGGGTGGCTGAGTCAGTTAAGCCCCAACTTCGGCTCAGGTCATAATCTCATGGTTTGTGTATTCAAGCCCCATGCCTGGCTCTGTGCTGACAGCTCAGCCTGGAGCCTTCTTTGGATTCTCTCTCTCCCTCTCTCTGCCCCTCCCCAGCTCATGCTCTATCTCTGTCTCTCAAAAACAAATAAACATTAAAAAGAAAAAAAAATTAAGTGAATAATGAGATTTGAAAGGGTTTATTTAAGGAGGGCGCTTTTTGGGATGAGCACTGGGTGTTATATGTATATGATGAATCACTAAATTCTATTCCTGAAACTATTATTACACAATATGTTAACTAACTTGGATTTAAATTGAAAAAAGAAGAGAAAAATAAATAAATAAGAAAAAAAGGATTTATTGCAAAATACAAACTACTTGAGTGCATTTAGAATGTATGGTACAGGGGCGCCTGGGTGGCGCAGTCGGTTAAGCGTCCGACTTCAGCCAGGTCACCATCTCGCGGTCCGTGAGTTCGAGCCCCGCGTCGGGCTCTGGGCTGATGGCTCAGAGCCTGGAGCCTGTTTCCGATTCTGTGTCTCCCTCTCTCTCTGCCCCTCCCCCGTTCATGCTCTGTCTCTCTCTGTCCCAAAATAAATAAACGTAGAATGTATGGTATAAACTCACGGCAGTACTGCACAAATAACTGATTTTATTTTATGGATTATACCTAACCACTTGTATTCACAGCTTTTTGTTGATAGTATTATACTTGTTTTTTTGTTTTTGGTTTTTTTTTGGGTTTTTGTTTTTTTTTTTTTTTTTTTTTGCGTATTGATTTGTCTCCTTTGCACTTTTTCTTTTCTGCTAAAACTTCTTCCCTCATGAAGAGAGGTACCAGAGTCCAGATCCTAGGATGTGCACTTGTACCTGAGCTTTATAATGCATCGTGAAAGTCTTATGCACTCTTTTTGTTGTTTGTTGTTTTTGTGGCATATTGTAACATGTCCACGGATGGACATTTCAACATTCTATGGAAAATGTGTGTTCAAACCTGTGTACTACCATAAGGATCATTATGGGAGCTAAGATGAATATAATATAAAAATTGGAGTACTGCATCAGTAGGGAAATGAAACCAAACTGTCAACCAGTTTTTGTTTTTTTCTCTTTCATGGCGAAATTACCATATAGACTATTAGTTATGCAGTAAAAAATATTTGTGGTGAAGATGCCTGTGGAAAGATGTCTATGGTGAAAATACCTGACATAGGTTCAACCACTGTCCTTAAAACTGCCACGTTACTGGTTGTGAGGGCGATCTGGCTGCGACATCTGTCACCCCATTGTTCTCCAGGGTTGATTGAGCTGATCTGGCTGGCTAGGTGGGTGTCCCCTTCCTCCCTCACCGCTCCATGTGCATCCCTCCTGAAGCTGTGGTCTCAGTCACAGAGGACAACCTTCGCCGGTGGAGGACCGTTCTTGGGTCAAGGATGTCGGAGTAGCTGCACCTCCCTGTTAGAGCCTCCACACAAGCTCTCAAGGTCCATTTGTAGGAGAACGTAGGGTGGTCAGGCTTCCAGTACTAGATACATCCAAATGAAACACTGCATGCGGCAGCCTGCCTTTCTTTAAAAACAAAACAAAACAAAACAAAACAAAACAAAACAAAACCTGCCGAGGTCTTTCCTCCATCTTTGTACTTGTTCCTCGCTCTGAGTTCAATGTTCTTGTTCCAGTTCTTCAAACATCTGCCTCCTTCTCTCCACTTAGATCTGTTCTTTAAAATTAGCCTGAGAGGGGCGCCTGGGTGGCTTGGTCGGTTGAGCGTCCGACTTCCGGCTCAGGTCATGATCTCACGGTCCGTGAGTTCGAGCCCTGCGCCAGGCTCTGTGCTGACAGCTCAGAGCCTGGAGCCTGTTTCAGATTCTGTGTCTCCCTCTCTCTCTGCCCCTCCCCTGTTCATGCTCTGTCTCAAAAATAAATAAACGTTAAAAAAATTTTTTTTTAATTAAACAAAATAAAATTAGCCTGAGAGAGTCATCCCTGTGTCACCATATCTAGAGGGACACATCACCCCTCTCACACCCTGTGTGTTTTTCCATACTGTTGTTATAATCCCCTCTTCTATGATCTGAGCGCCTTTGAGCAGAGACTAGTTCTGTCCATCATTAAAGCACAAGTGCCTGACAGACCATGGGCATTTAGAAAACATCAGTTGAATAAACGATTTGTCAGATAAGGGTATTTTACTTTAAGTAGCAGAAATCGAGTCTGGTTAATTTAACCAAAAGGGAGTTCTAATGAAATTTTCTCTTGTGAGGTTGGAGAACTAGGCTTGGGAGCAGGTAGGAAACAGTCCAGTCTAGAGAACTTGGAGTCAGGAACTACAGCACAGAGCTCATGGTAAGGAGCATCTGGTCAGGACGCAGCTCTGGGGTCAGTAAACACAAACTGCATGTTTCATCTTTGGACATGTAGAGGATTTTTATTTCCATCTAAATAAATTTGACCAGATAGGAATCAAACTAAGTCCTGAGAGAGCGCAGACATAATAATGTGTGTTCATATTATGGGGAAAACTACTTCTAGGAAAACATTCACTATTCTCCAAAGATTTGTCAGACTAAGGGACTACCGTGGTTCTGATAAGGTGTGCAAACTAACTGAAGCCAATTAACTATCAACAGATAAAAGCTGAGGCCAGATTCCCTTTTAATATATTGTACAACTGGAGAACTGGTGTAGTTCCACTAACTTTAGATAATTGGGACAGATCGAGTAAATCTGAATTGACTATTACTTGATGGTTAATTACAATTATCGAAAGTTAATTACAACTATAGAAAGCACGACATTATTTCAGTTGTTTTAATTCTTTTAAAAAAGGCTTACTTTCAGACTTCTGTGTATTTTATTTGTCTTTTAAAGAACTCATAGTATACAATGTAGGGTTCAGTTTTCTTTCAAACAACGTAGAATTCCTAATATATTTAGGTCTCAATTTGGTCAGACAAGATAGACAATTTCTGGTTAATATTTGCTTGCACAACACTTAAATTTCCATCCTTCTGGTGACAGCTCCTTGTGTTGCTTCCTTTGGGCAATCACTCCTCTTGCCATATCCTTATCCAGGAATAGATTTATAGTATCTGAGAACAGAAAAAGACCATGTATGTGATTTTCTTACCTAGAATATTCAAAACTTAGCCAATGTTTAGAATGTCTAGGTGCTAAAAGCTCTGGTCTGCATTTTTTCCTTCTAAGATCTTTGTCAAGCAATTCATCCTGGTCAATCCAGTGATTAGAGGTGGGAAGGGCTGTAGTTGTAGTGAAATGTGGGCCAGGCTTTGAGTGACAAAATAGCATTAGAGGTGGAAATCACATTTACAATTAGCCCTGTGGGAAAAATACAAAGTGAGGCTTAAACTAGGGAGTGATAAATAATAATTGAGATGTTGGAGAGAAGGACGTGATCTGTGCCATGAAGTCCTTTTCTTTGAATGTTCAAGTGGCGTTTTATACTTCTATTTAAATGTGAACACAAAGAATTTATCTTCAACAAATATTTTTACACTGAATATTATTGTATAATTTTATATGCATGTATACGTGTATACACATGTGTATATATATATACACATAATTATAAAAAGGGGTTAATTTCTTCTATGGTACTCTAAATACTCATAAATGATTTCCTTACAGCTGTTTACTTTTGATAATGAGCAATATGATGGTGAGGCTGGAATGAACCTATGTTTGGCTAGTTTTCACTTTAGTGTATTAAAAACTTTTTTTTGGAAAAGTGGTTCACACAGCATTTCCTCTGAGAGTACTCAAGGAGAGGAAAATGAAACAAATTCAGAATTTACAAAAACCTTGGGAAGGCACCAATAATGCCGTATTAACATAAGCTCAGAATACCTCTGTGAATTGACAGTGCCTTTGTTGGGTTCTTGCTACATGCCCTGCACCACCCCCAGTCGACAGTATATCTGCGTTTGCATGCCAAGTCTGAAAGAGGCACTACTTTGGACCTCTCTTTCCCATGTTAGGGAGATCCAGCCTGTGCTCTGATAAACCACTTCATAAGGGACTTGGACAATAATCCCTTGGGGAAGAAGTATAGTCACCCAAATTCATTCAGCCCGGAAAATGACTGTCTTAAGGTCAACCTATTAACATATCTTACTAGTGCTTCAGAAAGCCTTTGTAGAGAAGGCAACCACAACTCAGTTCTTCTTTTTACATGTTGAGCTGCGGAGATTTTCTTTAATATTAAGAAGGACCTGGGGCACCTGGATGGCTCAGTTCGTTGAGTGTCCTACTTTGGCTCAGGTCATGATTTCACAGTCCATGAGTTCAGGCCCCGTATCGGGCTCTGTGCTGACAGCTTGGAGCCTGGAGCCTGCTTCAGATTCTGTGTTTCCCTCGCTCTCTGCACTTCCCCCACTCACACTGTCTCTCTCTCTCTCTCTCTCTCTCTCTCTCTCTCAAAAATAAACACACAGCAAAAAATACTAAAAAAAAAAAAAAAAGCACCTCCCTAGCCTAAGTAAGTATCAGGGGATAAAACCAAGAAGAGGTGAGAGGAGGAGTATGGAATCACCAATGAGGACTAGAAAAGCCAAAACCCTGGATGGGCTCATTTGATTACTTACTTACCATCTTAGAAGAGAGATAGATTAGGTCCCTTTTTGTGTGTGATTCCATCCATATTTGGCAAACTATGAAACCATGCTGGTGCCATCTCTAATATTTATTGTTTCCTTTTTTAGCCAATGAAAAATATGTTGTCTTGTTTATGTTGATTTTCTGGGATTTTTTATTGCTTTTTCCTCTTCCTTCTCTCTAAATGAGAGCTTTAAATTCTTCTGATGGCCCTTAATTTGTTTTCCCCTACAAGAATCATTTCAGAGCTCAGTTGTTCTGACCCACTCTTATCATCTTGGATTTTGTAATCCACTCCCCCCACCCCCTCCCCTGGAATATGTCTTTTAAACATCCAGGCTCCCCAGAGAATGTCCTGTGCAGCCAACGGTGATTCTTTTAAATCCCCACCTTTATTTCTCATCAGGGTTGTCCATACCATTTACACAGGAAAGCTCCCTCAGGAAGGCAAAATGGTGTTAGCCTAAATTATAGCAGTATTCTCAGTGCCTGTTACATTCCTGCAGCATAAAAGGTGCTCAACACAGATTGAATTCTTGAATGAGCAAATAAGTAACTGAACACTGTTGGCTGAGGAACCTTGTTGCCAGTGTGTTTTGAACTAAATTCACTGCGCATTGTGGTCAGTCTTCTTTCCTTGCAGGCAACAGAAACGGACTCTGATTAGATGAGGTATAATAAAGGAAATCAGGGGTAGTTAGGGGTCAGGTCACATTGGATCTATTGCCTGTTTTTATACAGCTCATGAGCTAAGAATAATTTTCACATTTACAAATAGTTGAAAAAAATCAAAACAAGAACAGTATTTCACTACCTGGACCTTTACAGGAAAAAGCTTGCCAGTTCCTAAATTAGCTCATGATATCTGAGCTGGGCAACCAGAGCTTAGGAAATTCAGACACTGGGGAACTATTGAGAATCTAGGTAGCAGAAAGAAAGAGACTGTCATTTAAGGTACCAACCATCAGACGAAATCTGCTTGCCCCCATCATTTCATTTAGCTCAGTTTCAAATTCTAGGAAAAGAGAGGGACTGGCTTAGGTTACATGCCCAGTCCTTCACTGCAGGGATGGAGGAAACCTTGATTAATGTCTCCATCATCTAGAAACTTAGCAAAAAGAGCAGATGTTCACTACAGTACTTGAACATCAATGCCAAGATAAAATCATAGCTGAGACTGCTCCCTTATCCTTCCAAAGATAAACAGAATCTGTTTGTTTCCTGGTCACATTCAGAGGCTGCTGAGTGGTGGTAGGCACACACCTGACACCGTGACCTCTTGTCATTAAGATTGAGTGGCCTCCTCATTACCTAGTGTGTTCTCATTCGTCATAAGCGTCAACTTCCATCTCTTCAGCTGCATTTTGCCCAAGAAGATCAGACCCAGTGATGCACCATCTCATGCCAAATGTGGCAGAGCCCCAAGGGAAGCATGAGTACGTTTTTTTTTTAAGATTTTTTTTATTTTCCCAATCCAGTTTTAGAACTGCTGTAAATCACCTTTTAATGAAGCTAAACCGGAGGTGTCTAAATAAGACTACAAAAGAGTCAGTGCCTGTCTGCAGAGTTGGAAGAGATGGCCCTGGGGAGAAGGAGGCTCATCGCCATCACGCCTTCAGTGTGTGTCCAGCCTCCACCCTCAGGAGTTACTGCCATGAAATTAAAAGCACCAATCAGTGACCATGGAAAGACCCTTGAGTAGCTGTTTTCAGCACAAACACCATTTTACCTTTGTTCTTGAGAGAAGCTCATGTTAAGCAGAGTAAGCAGTGTACGTAATGTCCAAACCTGAAAGATGTGAAATTCAATTTTACTAAAAAAAGTTAAGTGTAGTAGAAAGATAGGAGGTTGGTAAATTACTTCCAGAGTGAAGGCCAATTTCTCTTTTTAAAAAAATGATAAAACTTCTGTAGAGCCCGTATGCAATCATTGTAGAGAGTGAACCCACTTGCATATGTGTATGCACGTACATGGATATCTTGTATATGATGATGTAAAATATTTGGCCCTTGATGTGAATGTGCTTTGACTCAACCTTTATTTTCCTTATTTCTGGGTACTAGAAGAAGGGAGACACTTGAAATACCTTTTGTAGGTGGAAGCCAATATACATCTGTGTGTGTCTGGGGGGTGGGGGTGGTGTTAACTTTTTGTTTTGGATTTTCTTGTTTACTGATTTATTTGTTTGGGTGTTTGTTTGTTTTTTTAAATTTTTTTTTCAACGTTTTTATTTATTTTTGGGACAGAGAGAGACAGAGCATGAACGGGGGAGGGGCAGAGAGAGAGGGAGACACAGAATTGGAAACAGGCTCCAGTCTCTGAGCCATCAGCCCAGAGCCTGACGCGGGGCTCGAACTCACAGACCGCGAGATCGTGACCTGGCTGAAGTCGGACGCTTAACCGACTGCGCCACCCAGGCGCCCCTGTTTGGGTGTTTTTGACGAGAGGAGAATCTTATGGAAATTTGAGGGATGGGTTTTTCGGTATTCTTCCTTCAAATCTAGGATATGAAATAAAGTAAAATGCTCTTTTTTTAATGTTTATTTATTTTTGAGAGAGAGAGATAGACAATGAATGGAGGAGGGGTAGAGAGAGAGGGAGACACAGAATCCGAAGCAGGCTCCAGGCTCTGAGCTGTCATCACAGAGCCCCACACGGGACTTGAACTCATGAACTGTGAGATCCCTGAGCAGAAGTTGGATGCTTAACTGACTGAGCCACACAGGTGCCCTGAAGTAAAATACTCTTTAAAAGCCATCAGATGATACTGAGGAAAATATTTTTACCACCCCGTAGCACATTTGTGAGAGGCCCCAGCAGCTACTGCTCTGAAGAGGAGAAGCTAAGATAGACACTCTTTTTTTTTTTTTTTTAATTTTTTTTTCAACGTTTACTTATTTTTGGGACAGAGAGAGACAGAGCATGAACGGGGGAGGGGCAGAGAGAGAGGGAGACACAGAATCGGAAACAGGCTCCAGGCTCTGAGCCATCAGCCCAGAGCCCGACGCGGGGCTCGAACTCACGGACCGCGAGATCGTGACCTGGCTGAAGCCGGACGCTTAACCGACTGCGCCACCCAGGCGCCCCAAGATAGACACTCTTAAAAAGAGTAGGAAAGACACAAGAAGGGGAGCCATGTGTTTGGCCAGGCTAGACCTGGAAGATGTCCTTCCCCCTCCCAGACACTAGAAGGGGTCGCTGTGTTTAAAAAATTCATCAATGTGATGAAGGCAGGAATACTAATTAAGTGTTTTTAGCATAATAGAAAATCAATTTTAATTGTCCCAAATGGAACTCTTGTTTACAGTTACAGATGGCTGCCAGGCAGTACCTGGAGAAAATAAATGAGTCCAGGGAGTAGGGAATTGCTTTCAGATCCTAGGAGCATTTCAGAGGGGGCATTAGAGAATTCAACCTAAGAAGGCTGTTGCATAGAAAACAGATTACCCATAAAGTCTGCACATTGGTGTTTTTCATTAGGACCATACAGCCAGTAGTGTCATCTATTTCCACGTTCTCCTCTCCCTCTTGGTGTTCCTATAGGACAAGTGCACACTCAGAATAGTTGTCAATGAATGGATTAAAAACAACACCAGAAACAACCACCACAACCTCCCCCAACAGCTACCAAGTTGAAATTCCTTGTTACATACCCAGGGCTTTCTCACCTCTAGGCCAATTCTGCTTCCTCCTGGACTATGTCTTCCTTCAGAATAATGAAATGGATACCCAGCTACCCTCCACCTACATTCGCAAATTAACACTTTTGTCTGTTCCTGAGTGTGAGGACCACACTCAGTGGGTGTGGTCAACATATACTCCACATATGCTCCACATATACTTGAAAGACCACCTGTGATCTGAACCCTTCGCTGGATATTCTCTTTTGATTCTCTGAGCTTTGAGGGGCATGGAAGGTCTTTTTTTTTTCTAGACTTTGTCTTTCCTATCCATGGTTATATGCATATTTGTCTTATCTTTCAGCTACTCAAGAAATTCCTCAAGAGCAATACCTCATTTTAGTAATGAGGTAAACCCCATTCTTCACTATTAACTGTGTGCCTTGAGTGACTGACTTAATCAATTTCCTCAGCTGTAGGGTGGGGGTAGTGATACTGAGTGGGGTGAGTAAGGGTGAGTATACTTACAGTATAAGTTACTGTAAATGAAGCTTCTAGCAGAGCTCTGGTGTGTGTACTTGGAATTCAAACAGGAGAGCAGCTAATACTATTTTTTATTAAATTATAATTGATATATAAATTAGTTTCAAGTATATAACATGTGATTCACTGTTTTTATATATTATGAAATGATCACCATATTAGATGTAGTTACTATGTCCCACCATACAAAATTATTTCCTTATCATTGACTATATTCCCTATGCTATACATTACATTCTGGTGACTTGTTTATTTCACAACTGAAAGTTTGTACATTTTAATCCCCTTCACCTATTTTTGCCTGTCTCCCCACCAATTTCCCCAACCTCCTCTCTGGCAGCCATTAGTTCTCCGTATCCATAAATTGGTTTGTGTTCTGTTCTATTTTCTTTTTATATATTCCACATATAAGTGAAATCATGCAGCATTTGTCTTTATCTTGTCCAACTTGTTTCACTTGGCATAATAACTGCTAGGTAGACCCATTTGCCAAAAATGGCAAGATTTCATTCTTTTTTATGGCTGTATAGTATTCCTGTGTGTATATGTGTATGTGTCCATCCATCCCCTTCTTGCCTCTTTTCCACCTTTTTCAATAATGTATATCTTAGCTTTTCCTCCTCAACACGCGCGCACACACACACACACACACACACACACACACACACACACATCTTCCTTTTATACTTCTCTCTTGATAAACACTTAGATCGCTTCCATATCTTAGCTATCGTGAATAATGCTGCAATGAACAGAGTGGCACATACATCTTTTCAAATTATTGTATTCATTTTCTTTGTGTAAATACCCAGTAGCAGAATTAAAGGATCATATGGTATTTCTATTTTTAATTTTTTGAGGAAACTCCATACTGTTTTACACAGTGGTGGCACCAATTTACATTGCCATCAACAGTGTGTGAAGGTTCCTTTTTCTCCACATCCTCACCAACACCTGTTATTACTTGTCCTATTTACTTTAGCCGTTCTAAGTTTGAGGTAACAACTCACTTTGATTTGCATTTCCCTGATGATTAGTGATGTTAAGCATCTTTTTATGTGTCTGTTGGCCATATTTATGTCTTCTTTGGGAAAATGTGGAGGTCCTCTGCCCATTTTCTTAATCAGATTTTGTGTGTGTGTGTGTGTGTGTGTGTGTGTGTGTGCATGTGCGTGTGTGTGTGTGTGTGTGTGTGTGTGTGTATGTTTGGTCATTGAGTTTTGTGAATTTTTTATATTTTGTGAATTTATATATATAGTTTGATATAACCTTATTGGATACATCATTTGCAAGCGTCTTCTTCCATTCAGTAAATTGTCTTTTCATTTTGTTTATGGTTTCTTTCATTTTCTTTCCAAAAGTTTTCCAGTTTGATGTAGTTCCATTTGTTTACTTTGCTTTTCTGTTGCCCTTGCTTAAGGAGACAGACTGAAAAAAAAATAATGCTTAGGCTGACATCAGAGAAATTACTGCCTATGTTTTCTTCTAGGAGTTTTATGGTTTCCAGTGTTACATTTAAGTTTTTAATACTATTTATTTTTGTATATGGTAGAAGAAAGTGGTCCAGTTTAATTCTTTTGCATGTAGCTGTCTAGTTTTCCCAACACCATTTATTGAAGAAACTTTGTCCATTTTATGCTCTTGATTCCTTTGTAGTAGATTAATTGACCGTAGAAGTGTGTGTTTATTTCTGAACTCTCTGTTCTGTTCTGTGATCTGTGTGTCTGTTTTTGTGCCAGTCTCATAATATTTTGATTACTACAACATTGTAGTATGTCTTGAAATCTAGAATTGTGATTCCTCGAGCTTTGTTCTTTCTCAAAATTGGTTTTGCTTGTTTTTGCTATTTGGTGTCTTTTGTGATTACACACAAAGCTTAGTATTATTTGTTCTAGTTTTTGACTAAGGCTATTGGTGTTTAGGATTGCATTGAATATGTAGGTTTCTTTGGGTAGTATGGATATTTTAACAATATTACTTCTTATAACACATGAGCATGGAATATCTTTTCACTTGTTCGTGTCACCTTCAGTTTGTTTCATCAGTGTTTCATAATTTTCAAAGTACAGGTTTCTCACCTTGTTGGTTAAATTTACTCATAGGTATTTTATTCTTTTCAATACAAATACAAGTGGAAATATTGTCTTAATTTTTCTTTCTGATAGTTTGCTATTAGTACATAGCAATATAATAGATCTCTATATGTTAGTTGTATCCTGCCAAGTTACTGTATTTATTAGTTCTAATTCATTTTTGGAAGAGTGTTCAGTGTTTTATGACAGGGTTTTCTGTCATATACAAATAGTGACAGTTTTACTTCATCCTTTCCACTTTAGATGCCTTTCATTTCTTTCTCTTGCCTAATATCTGGGACTTCTAATACTATGTTGGGTAGAAGTGCTGAGAATGGACATCCTTGTATTGTTTCTGATCTTAAAGGAAAAGCTTTCGATTTGTCACCATTGACTAAGATATTAGCTATGGGATTGTCATATGTAGCCTTATTTTGTTGAGATATGTTCCCTCTGTACCCACTTTGTTGAGAGTTTTTATCATAAAAGGATGTTGACTTTTCTCAAATGTTTCTTTTGTTTGTTTTTTGTTTACTTTTTCTTTCGCTTTTATTCATTGATTGAGATGATTATATGGTTTTTATCCTTTGGTTCATTAACGTGTTATATCATGTTGATTGGTTTGTGGATGTTAAACCATCCTTGCATTCCTGGAATGAATCTCACTTGGTCCTGGTGTATAATCCTTTTAATGTATTGTTGAATTTAGTTTGCTACTATTTTTTGTTACCCTTTTGTCTCTTTTCTTTTAAGAAATAATTTGAGTGTATCACATACCAAAAAATATATAATTATCCCATTGAAAAATATCAGGGATAGACAAATATAAGGTTGGATATAGAGGCTCACTCTAGGTTACTTTCAGTATAGGTTGGTTTAAAGCTTTAATTAGAAGGACCTTGTGCATGAGAACTTGTAAATATTGCAGATTCCTATTGAATAAGAATTTCTGGGATAGGAACCCCAAATATCTGTTTCCTTAATGAGCTTCCCAGGTGACTCTGATGAAAGCTAAATTTTGAGAATTTTAGTCAAAGAAAAATGGTCAATCCTGAATTAACTAAGGGGTGAATCCCAGATTATAGTCTTTGATATGCCACTGTATGGTGTTTCACTCCTTTTCTCATCAGAGGGGTATTGGTTGGGATGGCTATGACCAGTCAGTGCCCCATTCCTATTTCCGTCCATGACAGTGAGGATAATTGATTTCTCGGAGAGTCTCCTGAAGCCCTTGGGCTCTGCTCCCAGGTCTTCTCTGAAAGTACTATAGGCCATCTTATTTGAAGAATTTAATGATTGACATAAATCACTGCATGGTACAATCTAAGTCTAGGGTGTGAGCCTGACTTCGGTTAAGTATATACCATGACTGAAGGAGCTGGTGTGACTTTGCTTACTGTGCCACTTGGTGCAATACGTTCCATATGACATAAGCACTTGATTTTATTCTCCAGAGTCCTTTTCAGTGAAACTTTGCTTAGCTTAGTTTTTAATATCTCTAAATTTCAATTGCTCTTCAGGAAGTAGCTGGATTTCTCTTCCCTTGAACTCAAATTAGGAATCCTAATTCATAAAGGATATCTAGTGTATGAGACAAACCTGAGTTTGACTCTTATTCTTATGGGAACTTAGGCAAGTTATTCAACCTTTCTGATCCTCATTCTCCCTCTGTGTAAAATAGGGATACTGATCAATACCTCAAAGGGTGTTGTGAAAATTAAGAATACATTTGAGAGTAAAATGATTAAGAGATGTTAGTTCCTATTTCTTTGGAATACAAGTGCAGTATTACATGGAGAAGAAAAAGGAAATAAATTTTCTCTTAAATAAGGGTTTCTCAATAGAAGGACTATTGACATTTTGAGCCAGATCACTCTGTGTGTGTGTGTGTTGGGGAGGTGGGGTGGAGAGTCAGGGGGCTGTCCTGTTTATTGTAGGAGGCTTAGTAGCATCCCTAGCCTCTACCCACTAGATGCCAGTAATACCCCATCCCCTAGTTGTGACAACAAAAATGTCTCTGGACGCTGTTAAATGTTTCCTGGGGAGCAAAACTCACTTCATTGAGAACTTCTGTCTTAGCTCTTTGCCTCTTATTTTAAGGGATTAAATGATAAAATAAGAGTGAGAAAACAATACTTGCTAATATTTTATCAAACTAGCATCAGAAGGGACACTAAAGCATTACCTAGTTATGATGGTTATCTGTTGTGATAATTCCCCAGCATTCTGAAGAAGTTTAATAGTGCCATTAAGGTATAGCAAGGGAGGCTGGCCTGTCACCTGGAGAACTCCCATCAAATTGATGATTTAGCTACTCCAAAGGCTTGGATTCTCAGCCTTGAAAGTCCATACCATCTCAGACTTACTTATCTCCTAGATCTTATATACCTAGGGCCAAATGTTTTTGCTGCATAAACTAGGGGACAGTGACTCCTTCATGTGACTGATATAAAAATTAGATGGTTAGTTCATTCATTTGTAAAGAGAATAGAATTGTTAAGACTACCTAAATTCAGGTTGATGTGACCAGTATAGTTGATTCCTAAAACAATGGTAGAAGAAGCCGGATTTAAAAAAAAAAAAAAAATTTAATGTTTATTTATTTTTGAGAGACAGAGCATGAGCATGGGAGGGGCAGAGAAAGAGAAAGAGATACAGAATCTGAGCTGTCCGCACAGAGCCCGAGTTGGGGTTCGAACTCACAAAAGCCGTGAGATCACGACCTTAGCCGAAGTCAGACGCTTAACCAACTGAGCCACCCAGGCACCCCAAAAGAAGCTGGATATTTGAAGTCACCTGGTAAGCATGCAATGAGAACAAAGGGCATGCACTGGAGGGTTGGATGGCATTAAGCCACCAGATCCCATGTATGTACCCCGCAATAGGGATGTGTACCAGTGAAGCACTTGTGAGTTCTAAGATGGGTATTGCTAACATTTACCTCAGCAGTCTCTCTTTTTTTTTTTTTTTTTGCTTCTGTTGATGACTCAGCCTCGTCTTCAGTGACATAGCATTTCAGATATAACCCAGACTCCGATTTAACCCAGTCTTGTTTAACACAGAGCCTGGCTATTTGCATTGGGATAACTTAGTGAATCTCCTGTTTGATGAGAGAATCTTAAGTTTTACATTGCTGAGAGGCACCTCCCTGCAGGCCCATTCACAGCCTACCACCTAGAACATAAATCTGTCTGTTGCCAATCTTTCTGGAGTACACTGATCCTGCCCAGAATTCCTTTCACAAGCATGGCTATGGCAGCTTTCTCACTCTGTGACTTTCTTGGCATCATGGTCCCAGGACATGACAAGACTGGAGACAATGAATAGGACAGGGCTGCATAAATCACACTGAGACTCCAGTTGTCCTGTTTCCTTTCCATTGAGTTAAACTGAGGCAGAGATCACAAGTGTTTTTTGATGTTTTGTTTGTTTTAATTTTGCAGAAGTTGCATTGCACTTGCTTTACCTGTAGTTAGTAGATATTAATAAACATGTATAAAATGGAGGATAATTTGTATAAATAGTATTATAACAGTAGTTATTATTTATAGTGCTGGTTATTTTTAGGGCTTACATGGGTCAAGCACTAATACTTGCTTGGATTATCATAATTCATCTACACAGTGGTTTCATAATTCATCACTTCTTTTATCCTCACATTTTAAGTTAAGTAGCTGTCCAAAGCTTACCTAGGTTACATGTGGCAGAGGTGGGATCTGAACAGCTGCCCAAAATGCAGGTTTAAGATGGCTCAGGACCCTGCAGCTAAGCCTCCAGAGGGAGCAGCTGTGGTGCAATCCTTTCTTCAGAAGGAGGACTTCAGAAAGTCTTCTGCTGAGAGAGCCTTTGCAGCCTTTCCAAGGGGTGAGGGAATTCTATCTATACCAGTGGAAGTTCTACAAAATCAAACCCTGGATGGAGATAGCTCCAAGTTAATGCCATTTGATAGTTCCTCTGTAAAGTCCATCAGAAAGAATCATGAAAAAGCTTTCTCATCTTGCCTGTCATGGCCTGGGTGTTCCCTCTCACCTTATGTAATTCAGGCATGGTAGGTTTTAAGCAAGAGTTATAAAAAGGTCCCAGCCACAGTTTTCCTGCCTGTCTTCCTAGGAAAAGATTGCACATCTCAGATTCCTTTTCCTGACTTTACCTTGCTCCTGTCACTAAGCCATTAACTCATTGACATTAAAATGCTAAGAAAAATACCTCAGAACTGGTTGGACTTTTCAGACGTCAAAATTATAATATTACAGCTGCCAGCTCTGGTTTCCTGTAGCTCATGTTTTGGCTAAAAGACTAACATCAGCCAATCAAACTCTGAGAAGCCAGGGTATTCACAATTAGAGCTGTCCAAGTAGAAATTAGTAGCATGGCTTTCAGTAAATGGAAAACAAGTTTCATGTAATACCTCAGAAAGTAAGTTAACGAAGTAAGTTTTCAATTTTCCTTAGTGAAAAGGGGACCTCTCATTAATGTTAAGATTTAGATGGCTATTTTTAACATTAGTCCTTTAAAAAAATCATTAAAAAACTGCCATTCATAACTCTCATTCATGTAATAATTTTGAGCACTTTCCCTCTATTAAACCACTTAATTGGATCCTCACAGGAACTTTGCTAAAGAGACACTATTCTCAGTCCATTTTTACATTTGAGGAAACTGAGGTCTGGAGAAATTGATTTGTTCAACTAAAATATGACACTGTGAATACTTCAACCCAGTTTTTTTTTTTTTCTTGCTATAAATGTACTACTCTTCATGAAACCGAACTGCTTCTCAGTAGAGCTTAAAAGTGATTATGTTAGGGGCACCTGGGTGGTTCAGTTGGTTAAGCGTCCGGCTTCAGCTCAGGTCATGATATCATGGTTCGTGGGTTCAAGCCCCACGTAGGGCCCTGTGCTGACAGCTCAGAGCCTGAGCCTGCTTCAGATTCTGTCTCCTTCTCTCTGCCCCTCCCCCACTCGTGCTCGCTCGCTCTCTCTCAAAAATAAATAAATGTTTTAAAAAAAAGTGTTTAATAATATAACTGATAGTTAGCCATTAAATTGCCCTTCCTTTTGAAAATTGATAGGTTTATCCATAACCTGGTCTGAGTCTACAACCTTTGTTGTTATATGATCTTGTAAAGTTACTTTAATATCCAACTCAAATAACAACATTTATTTATTCCTGATTACCCGGGACAGGGGTCAGAGAGGCCACAGATAACTCCAAATTGCCAGTGAAGCAAAATTAGGATAATTTCTTGATTATCCAGGAATCATTCCGCCATTTTGTGCTTGAGTAATGTTAGGCATTTCTATTTGTTAGCTTGGGCCGCCATAACAAAGTACCATAGAATGGGTGATTTAAACAATGGAAGTTTATTTCTCACAGTTCAGGAAGGTGGGAAGTACAAGATCAAGGTGCTTGACCTGCTTTCTTCCAGGTGAGAGCCCTCTTCCTGGCTTGAAGATGGCTGCCTTCATGCAATGTCCTCCCATGGCAGAGACAAAGCTCTGGTGTTATTCCTCTTCTTAGAAGGACACTAATCCAATTATGAGGCTTCACCTCATGATCTCATCTAACCCTTATCTACAAAAATCTCACCTCTAAATATTGTCCACTGGGGGTAAAGACTTCAACATATGAATTGGCAGGGCTGTGGGGGTGGGCACAATCCAGTCTATAGTAGCACCTGGGACGCATTTATCAGTAACAGTTACCTATTAGCAGTGTAAAAATTACCCTGCAACTTGGCTCAAAGCAAGACACATTTCTTTCGTTCATGAATCTGTAACTTGGGCAAGGTTTGGTGGGGAAGCTCACCTCTGCCCTACTTAGCATCAGCTGAAGCAGCTCAAAGAATGAGCACTGGAATCATCTATCCATGTTCTCTACCTATGGACTCGTTTGTGATTCCTCACAGTATGGTTGCTGGCTGCTAAGGGGAAAGCATCTTAAGAGTGAGATTGAGAGAGACAGGTGGAAACTATAGCCCAAGGACCCAACCTTGAGGAAAAAGCATAGCATCATTTCCACCATACTCTGCTGACTGTGGAAATCATAACCCCTACCCAGATCCAAGAAGAAGAAACAGAGATCTTTCCTTTTGAGGGAGAAAATATCTTTCATATAATAAGAGGAGCACATAACATGGGCCATCTTTGGGACATATCATCTTCCCAAAGAGCTTTGTCATCTGATTATCCATGGTTGCTGAAACCCTGATGGAAAGTCAGGAACACAAGAAGGAGGCAGGCAAGTACTTGCTGAATAGGTTTAAGAGCCACTTTAGTGGACAGCCAGGCTTGTGTCTAGTTTAGGCACATAAGAGTCCCATCTTAATCTTATTAATCCTCTTAATTTCTGGTTTTCCTCGCATCACTTAGTTCTAAATTCTGTCTTCTTTATGCCCCACATTCAAATGACTCTCTAGGTGTAATAAAACACTGTCATGGGACTCTTAACATTTGTCCATTAAGACAAAATGCATCTAAAGCCCAGAATCAACTGAGACTGACCCCAGTACAAATTCACGTTTTATGGATTATTTCCTTTTTATTTCCCAGGGGGCTTCAGGATGTGGAAAGTGCGTTTCCTAGGACCCAATGCATAGCTTGCCCTTATGTGAGGCTTATAATGCTGTTACATAGACAATTGAGCTGTAATTGTAGCATTCAGATTCCCATTTAAAATAGATTTCATTCCCTGGGTGAAATCATCCCAATGGCCTTCTTTCCAGAGTGGGACATCAGAAATGTTCCTGTCGGTGCACAATATTGCACTTGATTGTGAAAGCAAGTTAAGTTCCTACATACTTACTGCACATCCCTTCAATATATTTTAAACTTGGGGATTTCCCTTCCTAACATATCCCAGATTCTGTTTTCCTCTCACCCCTGTACCCCTCCAAATTCTGAGTGGTAAGTACATTCTAACCCAGGTTTTACTTTTCCTAAAGAACGTAGTAGGAGGTGGGAGAGCTAAATTGAAAACAGGATGATTGTCCAGACATAGAGGGTAGAAGTATCTGGCCAAAAATTCAGGTGTGCTAAGAATTATTTTTAAATTAATAAATTTATATACTCCTAGTTTGGGCCCCATTCCACTGGGCAATAGAACATAATGTTAAGCAGACCAGAGTCTCTCTGCTTTCTGTCTTTTCCTAGGTTTCCAGTGGCATAAGGACACTGACCTCAGAGTCATGGTGACGGTTGGGTGTGGCCTCAGTATTTGATCATTTTCCTGCTACAGGGGACCCTCTTCTTGTCTGGGGGTTCATGTCTGAGGTACCTTACTACAAGATATACTCAGGCCTGGCATCTCTCAGATACTGCTGTGTCCCTTAGAAATAAAAGAAACAAGGAGTTGCCCTTTTGAGCCATTAGGAACTCAATGGAGATAAAGTTATTCATCACTTTCCTGCATAAAAATGATTTAAGGCTCCCTGATTCTCAATGGATCAATGGAGCTGGATGAAGCCCCCAGAACCCCCACCTACCTCCATACGTCACATGGACATTTATGTTCTCTGGTTCCTTCTTCATGCTGGAGTGTGGAACTTAGTATCTTAACCTTGGGCTTTATTCAGGGAAGCAGCTTACAGAGGGTTGTAACATTGTTTCCTCTCTAGCCCATCTTGAAGGCCCATAGACCTATTCAGGTTTGACTTGGACTATACTATCTGGAATCTTCATTAAGCCTGGTGATAAATAGAAGAGAATGGAATAGACTGGCTCTTTCTGATCAAATTCGTTGTAATATGACTTGGCCTTAGCTTTTGAAACCCAAAATTTGACTCTCCTCTCATGCTGTGTCATCCCTTCCTTATTTATAAATGAAGTCAACTTAAAAAAAGAAGAAATCTAGGGTTTGGACACATAGAAATAGGCCAAAAACAGCAGTTACAATTCCCTGTGCTACTTTTCCCACTTAGCCAATCCTCCCAGGATCCTCAAGTGCCCTTGGCCTTGTATTCCCATGTATACCATCTTATATGCACCTCTCTTCCCAAGTGGAGACCCATGGCTGCTGGCCCTCAGTGCTATAAAACCTACCCTTTTGTCTCTCAGTGATCATTTTACTGCCTCCCCACCAACAACCATATATACACGCATGTATGCATGCATACCTGCAGCCAGAAAATTCCTTTTCAAACATTACTGAGCTCTGGTCACATCCAATACTTCCAGAATGTTTGTACTTCTTAATTTCTTTTCTTTGGACTTGTAGGAAAAGACTCAGAGAGTTCAAATAACACATCAAGGTTGCAAGCTGGTAAAAAGCACAGTGGCCTCTGAATTGCTATAGACTGAATTGTATCCCCCCTAAAATTCATATGTCAAAGCCCCAAATGCCAATGTATTTGAAGACGGGGCCTTTGGGAGGTAATTAGGGTTAGATGAGGTTATGAAGTGGCCCTCATAATGAGATTAGTGCCCTTATAAGAAGTGAAAGAGAGACCAGCACTGTCTTCCTGCTGTGTGAGTACACAGCATAAAGGCAGCTGTCTGTAAGCCAGGAAGAAGACTCTCACCAGGAAGTAAATGGGCCAGAACCTTGATCTTAGACTTCTCAGCCTCCATTAGTATGAGAAAATATATTTCTATTGTTTAAGCCACAGTCTATGACACTGTGTTATGGCAGACGGAGCTAATACCCAAATTCTTTTCTGCTGAATGCCCTAGAATCTTAATTCAAATGCAGTGAGAATTGTTTATAGTAAAGAAGAGATTTTGAGTGAGAAGAGAGTCTTACCCTTTTGCATTAGTACAGAGTCTACCTTTGTAGTAAATGTTAAAGCTGGCAATGTCTGTATGTGTGTATTCTCCAGGGTAAAGATTAAGTACAGAGTTATTAGTGATAGTTATTACAATAAAACTTATTTTTTAAAACAGGAAAAATGCTTCTGTGCTCTCATGTTTCTTTTTTCTTTTTTCTTTTTTATTTTCCCTAGTTAGTACATTTTCTTTCCATTTTCTCCCATGAGAGAGCTATTTGTCATCAGTTATTTCCTATGGTGGCTTTAAACAAAGAGGTAGGTCAGAGAAGGGGAAGGAACAGTTGACATACAGAAGGATTTTTGTTTCTAACGTGAAACTGTCCAACTCTCCCCTGCCCTATATCTTAAATTAAACCTTGAAACCACCTAAGCAAGTTCCTCGTTGCCTGTAACAGATGGAGTCTAAGAGACCCTGAGTGTTTTGCTGGTCATATGCATTCCATTTTGCTGCACTGTACTTTATGAGAACAGTGTGGCAAGCAAAGCATCTCTGAGCTGATAGCGGGATGCACTCCTGCTGTATTCGGTCATGTGCATGAAAGACCAGAAGCTAATAGCACTTAAACAATAAAAGTGCCTTTTGACACATTTGAAACTTAAGAGAAATAAGCAAATCTGGGAAAACTGCAAGGGGAGTTCTTTCCTGACAGTGACACCATCAGAAAAAATTGTTGGGGAAAGAGAGGATTTTTTTTTTATTTTAGCCTTTGTGGCCATCATGGTCACTGTCACTGTCACATTAGCGTGTGGCTGGATTAGGGAGATACTGGGAAATAAGGGCTTAGTTATCAAGATACAATGATGGGGAGAGAGGATTCCAGGAAATACATCCTGACTTTAAGAACAATAAAGGATAACTAGGGATGGTATCTCAGCATAGTGTTGTGTGTTCTGCTGATGCTTTTGTAAGACGACAAAAGTCTCTGGAAAAGCCCCTCTTTTTCCATCTTGCTCCCCCAGAGGTCACTGAAACTACCAGTGGGCTGGATCGAGTTCAGTGTGGACCCTAAGTGGACCACACTGTGGTCCTGTGTGGACCCAAAGCATTCAGAAGATGCTTTGAAGCACTGTTCACTGTTTCTCAGAAGTCATCATGAGCCATGTGCTATTTAATCTTTTGTTGTTATTCAAAATGCATTTTTTTTCAATCCAAGCCAAAGTGGACTGAATCAGAATCTTTGGGAATAGAGTCTGGGAAACTGAATTTTTAGAAAGAGTCTTGGAAAATTGCTATGTATTAGAGTTGGAAAGTCCATTATCCTGGGCATTCCAGTGTCTAGTAGAGTCACAAAATAATTATTGCAGTAAATGAATAGATCCCATTGTCTAGCACACTTCCTGACTCAGGATAGTATTAGGTTAATGTTTGTTAAATGAATGTTTAAGATAGCTTCTGGTTCATAAGAGTTGCTTCTGAATTGAAAGAATCCATCGATCCGGTAAAGTAGCTAGCCATCCATCCACACATTCATTCAACTTAGGGGATTTGGCAAGGCAGCAGACTACTGAAAGGGGAGACAGCAGTTATGAATCACCACTGATGGGCAAGGATCTAAGTTATAAGAAAAGAGGTGCAGGACAGGGGTGACAGCAGAGAAATGAGGTAGAAACTAGACCTTCCTTATGACCCTCCTCATGCCCTTCCTGAATAGCTAGTGCAGTCACTGAAACAGCAGTAGGGGAAGTGACATTCCATTGGTCTGGAGTGACATTGAGGTATGAACATGAACATGGGCCAGGTATGGTCATCCAGAATATTCATAGCAGGGGCAAATGAGCAGCAGGAGTAGGTCCTATAATTAGACCTGTTTTCTTCTGTCAAAGCTTATCTGACCACGAACCCCAGCCAGCTCTCCAAGGGTCACTCCAAAAGCTTTTGGGAACGTACTTGCAGCACAGTTTGAAATTTAAGGGATATAGGAGAGAAAACAACACAAGGACAGCAAATACGGTAAAGAAAATCTCTACTGTTGTCGGGCACTTTCTTACCTCACGCTCCTCAAGCCCATCTTGAGGTAGAATAACATCCAAGACCTCTTCTGACCCCAAGAGTTGGGTTTATAAAGAGGCTTTACCTTGGGAGCTTATAGCTGAAAATAAAGTAAGAGTTTTCCCAGCACATTTCCCCCATTTTGATTGTAACCCATGCTTATTCTAGGAAGTTTTTAAAAACATACAAAAAGAAGCTTTTAAAATAACCCCAGGTTCTGCCTCAATGTACATTTTGGCCGTTTTTCCCTAGTTTGCTTGCTGTATACATTCTATATGGCTATTGCTGTTCTCTATGTGTGGTTTTCTATTCCACCATTTTGTTTTATTTAACTTTACAAAGTAATCTGTTATTACATGGTTTTGATAAGCATTTAGCAGAGGTTTGGAGCATGAGCTCTGGGAGTTAAAAGAATCTAGATTGGCATATTGGCTGCCACTACTGCCTATATAATCTTGGGTTTGTTTTGTAAGCTCTGGCCTCAGTTTCCTTTTCTGTGAAAGAAGACTAGGCAGTCCCTACCCCTGGGTGGTTGTGAGTCTTGAATGAAATAGGTAGAGCCTGTTACCTAGTACCTGCCATATGGTAAAGTGCTTGAAAATATTTTTTTTAATAAAAAGAAGAAGAATTTTAATGTCTGTGTTAAAGTTTATCAAAAGATGTGCCAAATCGCACCCCCGGTTAAACCTTTATAGCAAAGTCATCTTTGTGCTTTAAATGTCTTCATACACTTCGTGTATTTTTATGGATGTAATGTGCTCTTACTGCCAAGGAGAGAAACCCAACTCAAACTCCTTTAAGCAGAAGGAGGCCAGTTTACTCACCTGTGCGATGAAGCTGTGAAACAGGTGTATAGGAGAGCTCTCCAAAATCACTGAAATCTGGGACCCCTTCATCTGGAGTCTCTTGCTCTCTCTCAATTTCTCATCTTCTCATCTCTTTTCACAATGCTTAAAATACCTTCTGAGTCTGCAGACCTGGTCACCAGGAGTTATAGGCTGACATCCTCACAACCTCATGGAAAGGGAGGGAAAGAGCCTTTCCCTGCGTAGCTCCAGACTGTGTGTGGAGAGGTGGTGGAGGGGAGACAAGTGGAAATCTCTGTCTTGGTTTGAGTCACCTGTCCATTTGCTTCACCCGGGGAATGGGTTACCATCAGTGGTTCAGTATGTGTCATGGCCCACTACCTGATGGGGTGAAAGAAAGCTGTGATTGGCAGTTCCCTCCAGGAATGACATGGTACAACCCAGCCCAATAAACCTAATAATTATTTCCTTAGGACAGAGCAGAATTACTCTGAGTGGATTCCATCCAAGAGTAGAATCACTGGATCAGGGTCATTACCATTATAGAGACTCTCTGCGTGTACATATTGCCCAGTTTTCTTGCTCCATGACTTTTTATGGACTTTCCTCGGGTTCTCATACCTTGGTTCCTAGCCCACTGTTAGTGTGGTTGTTTGGACTTTCAAAGACCTCTGCCTGATGCTCAGGGTTCATCTGCCTGCCTTAATGTGTGTTCCTACTCTTCCTTGTACACATCTAGTCAGACTCAGGGTCCTGACACTTCCGCTCAGTGCTGTCCTTAGGATGTCAAATTCTGGCATGACAAGAAGAATTATAGTCATTCTCAAAACCTTAACCTAGGGAATAACTAGCCTGCATTTTACAATTCAGACTGGTAGAGGTTAGGTTCTTGAATGGTTGATTCACCTCCACCATGTAAATCATGCAGCCTCACAGAAGGTTCTCAAAATCTAGAGGGAGCCCCAATCCTGAAGAAATAACAAGCTTTTGTGATATTTATCAAGTTTCTGTTTAGTGATTGACTGCTATCTTCTACTCTGTTTGAGATCAATAGGCAACTTAACGAAGTGAAAATAAAATCAGTATTTAATTCCCACAGGTAAGAGATACTTCCATGGTCAACATTCAACTGCCAACTTCCCTCAGTTCTAAAGGGTATTAAGAGCTGGACCATCTCAGTCTCACAACCAAGACATATATCTCTAGTTTCTTCCATAGTGATTTACTACATTGCTACTATGCATCAGGCATTATGAGTAGTACATGTGTATCACCTCCACACAATAATCCCAACAAATGCTTTATTAACAGAGTATTAAATGTGTGACATATAAAGTACTAAATATTTTAAATATACTATATTATTTAAGTCTCACTTCCATACTTTGAGATATGTTAGTGTCTGATTCTACAGATGAGGGAACAGGCACAAAAACATGAAGAAATTTGACCTGTTAGATTATTGCGGAGCTAGGATACGAACCCACATCTCGCTAATTCTACATCTTGGTGTTTTACCACATTTCACAGATGTGAAAACTGAGACTCAGAAATAACATTGCAAGCCACACACAGCTAGCAAGAGGATCCTTGTGCCTTGTTTCCCATTCACAAGTTCCTTTGAAGTACAAGTTTCGCTTCTCCCATTTGTCCTATTTATTAAGGTGCTACAGTAAATAAGGCGCTGTAGTCAATCATCTAGGGAATATAAAATTAAAGACACAGTCCTCATTCTTACAGAATGTATGGCCTAGTTGATGGCAACGTAACAAGTAGAAACAAAACACAGCATGTGGGAATCCAGGCATGGCTTATCCAGTGAAGCCATTGAGCTATCTTTGACTTTTAGGAACAGAAATCCAAGCAAGACTCAAATTGACTTAAACCATAAGAAATGTATTTCCTTATATAATGTGAAAACTACAGACAGGGTTTTTTGGGGCTGATTCATTCAGCATCTCAGTAGTCTAAGGATGCAGATGTAGGTCATTCTTCCCCTCTTTCCACTCTTCTACTTTTGTTTTGTCATTTGTCCTGCAGCTCACCTTCTTCACTGTTACAGGGTAGTCATGAGAGTATCAAGTATTTCATTCAGAAATGACCACAAACTAAAGGATATACCACATCTTCCTCTGTGCCTGTTTTCTGAGACGAACCTTTCCCAGATGTTCCCCCACAGACCCCTGAGCATCTTTGGCCAGAATTGCATAATGCCCATCTCTCAAACTTTTAATGTCTCAGGAAATGGAACAACCATAACTGATTTAGAAGACCCAGGGCTGAGGCAACTGGAGGAGGATGGACGTCTAAAAATTATATGTGTATTATATATAATACTCCATTTGAAAAAAAGGTAGGGGAAAGTTGAAAGAGCACTGGGCAGTTGATGAAGAGTATTGCTTTACTAATGAATCTGAGACAGTCACAAAATAGTTCTAGGAGCCAGCTGGGATGACCACTGTTGGGTGTGGGAATGTCTTGGAAGTCACAGGAAGCACAAGGGAAGCTCAGGGACATGAGCAAGAAGCACTTCTACAACTCTACCTCTTTACCTAACCTACATGTGTTCTATTTCCTTGACTGCATAGTAAGATTCTTTATCAGGCATTGAAAATGTGGACTATCCACTCCCCATACCCAGGGAGACCAACAATAAATATTCCTCAAAACATCCAATAGAGCAGAAGACATCCACTGGGAATTTTTGCTCAATAAAGATATTGTATAACATTATCCAAACTGCAGGGGGTCAAGGGGAGTTTAAATCCAGCTGTTGTTTCACTTGCCACACTGTGCATCTTGCTAGATGCTTCCACCACCCCAAGAAGAGCATCATCCCACAGTGACATCATCCACTGGCCAGGCCAAAAGTCTAGGGGTCTGCATCTGCACAGGAAGAGTAATACCTTTTAAAAATTGGCACCAAGCACAAGAGTTGAGTTGGCAGTGGCCCAGCTCCTCAAGATGGTCACGGTGAGGAGCTGGTGCTTTTCTGCTGGGCCTTCATGGGAGACAATGTTCAGGAACAATAGGCATGGGTTTTAATTCTTCTTTGTGGAAGAACAGAGTACCAAAAGGTCATGACAGCCATGAGCTGTCTTTATTTGTGATTCTGAGCCAAGGGTTTGAGGGCAGGTGGATCCCAGGAAGCATGGTGAGGTCGTAGGGAAGAGAGGAAAGCTAATACCAGTTACCACTATTGGCAACTAGAGCTATTCCCCCAGACACTGTCTGATGGACTTTATAGGACACAACTTAGAGTTGTCTCACAAGGAACAAAAACTCAGGTATTTAATCTAATGACTCCTGTTTCTCATAGATGAAGGTTGAGCCTGGGGACATGTGGTAGCCTACTAGAAAACCTCAATCATCCCTGCCTTCTGGTATTTGTGCCCTTGTGTGGTCTCTTGTCACAGTATATCAGGATAGATCTATGTGACCGGTAGAATAGGGCAAAGTGATGGGGTTGCCACTTCCAAGGCTAGTCTGTTAAAAACTTTGTGGCTTTTGCCTTGTTTTCTCTCTTGCATCACTCACATGGGGAAAGCCAGCTGTCACTGAGGAAGCCAAGTAGAAAGGCTCTTGTAGCTCCTGTTGGTTTCCTTCTTACAAGAAGCTATTTTAGGAATGAGTGTCCAATTCTGTAGCTTGAGGCAAACAGCAGGGTCAGCCACAGCAGATTCGTGAGAATTGGGAGGAAAGGAGAGTAACTCTCCAAACAAATAAAATAAATACATGCAAAGGCAAATGGGTTGGTTCAGTTTTAACCCCAGTCTCAATGCAGGCTTCAGGTACTTGCTTTTCATGTTGCATTTCCCCAAAACAGTTGTCCCAAGGCTTAGACCTGAGGTCAGTTGCAAAAAATGCTTTAGAGGCCTGATCATGGCAGGCCCTGTGCTAGCAGAGCTTATTCCTCAGAAATGGTATGTGTAAGCTTCCTCCCCTCTGGAACGCAGGCTGGTGGGGGAAGGCAGCCCAGGGAATGATCATTTTCATGTAAATGCTTCAGCTAACTGCACAGGTGTCTATCTTTAGGGGAGAAAGTCTATTGTTTTGACAGATTCTTTAAGGTACCCCAATGTGTGAGAACTACTGACCAAGGCTGGTGTGGTCTGCAATTTGTATTAACAGGGCAGAAAAGAGAGCTTCAGCACAGTTTTCTTCCCGAAACTTGTCTTGGCAAGATGAAAATAGTATTTGGAAGGAATATGCTTCGCAGCAGTGTCCAAAATTTAACTGGGTTTAAGCTTATCTTCTTGGTTCTGCTGGTTCCATGACTACAACAGGAGTTTCTGCCCATGTCATTAATGCATTTTGATACGTAGCCTTTGTCTGTGGCCCTCTTTGACTGTTTCTGCCCCTGGGCCAGGAGCCACCCTGCCAGGCTGTAGAAAGTATATCACTAAATGTGCACTTTCCTCAAGGCTAAAAAACACCAAGGTTTAGTTTAACTAGTTCTGTTGGTTGAGAAAAGTGTATAAGCATGTTGGCAGTTTTTGTAGTGTTGGTAAAATTACATTCAAATCAGTAACATTTACTGAGTACCAGCTAGATGTCAGATTCAGAGCTTATAAAGCAATGCAGTGCTCCACAGCAACCAAAAAAGAAAAAAAAAAAAAATTAAGGTGATGAAAAGAACATAAAATTAAATACAGCTTAATTGTGTTCTGAGGATTCAGAAGGAATATCAGCTGTTCTAGGAGCATTATTTATCATGGATCTTGTTTTTCTTGCTGTTTTTGTTCTTTTTCTAACAAAATCAAGTGATTACCTAGATGCTAGGTAAACCTGGGTTACCAAACAGGTTATCAGAATAGGGACTTGGCAAGTAGGATGTGATTTTATGCTTGACTTTGGCTTGTAAGAGAGAAGCTGAGTTTTTCCCACACTGTGCCTTTGTATTTCAGAGAGGAACTCAGAGCAGCCTCCACCCCCAAACTAAGTGTCCATTTGCCAAATGATGCAAAAGTTGGTTCCTCTTCATGGACCTCTAAAATTAACTTTCAGATGGTTGATTCTTATAGATGAGAACTGGGATTCTAAATACTCAGAGGCCATAGAACATGTCTATTGAGGTGATTTATTGTGCCTAGATCAGCAGAGAACTGGGGGCACAAAAGCTAAGTAGACTACACCTCTCCGCCCAAAGCCTTCACCCTAACATTTCTTCTCTGGCCTCTGGCTGGGTTTTGTGCAAGCTTATGACCAAAAAAAGTCCCTACAGCAATTAACATGTGTAATGCTGTGAAAAAGAAAATTTGCGCTTTTTTAAAAAATTTTTTTTTACATTTACTTATTTCTGAGGCAGAGAGAGACAGAGCATGAGTGGGGGAGGGTCAGAGGGAGAGGGAGACACAGAATCCGAAGCAGGCTCCAGGCTCTGAGCTGTCAGCACAGAGCCTGATTCGGGGCTCGAACTCACAACCCATGAGATCATGACCTAAGCCGAAGTTGGTAGTTCAACTAACTGAGCCACCCAGGTGCCCCAGGAAAATTTGCTTTTTGCTTATGAATATTAGGAAGTTCTTCCAAATGGAGTGGCAAAGTTTTTCTTCCTTTTTTTGAAAGCCAGTGCCCTCATCAGTCCCTGACAACCTGGTAAAGACAAACCACTGTCATGCAGAAGAGGTGTGCTTCAAACTCTAGGGTGTTTCAGCTTTAAGAGTTCATTAGAATTGTAAATGAATTGGCACAGAGTTGAATTTCAAAGATGGCTTGTCTTACTTAGTCATTAAAATATCTTGTGTGTCTTGGTGGCACAGTAAAGAAATGCTTTCTGTAGCTCTTTACTTTCCTTGATTCCATCAGCTTTATAATAAGGACACCTAGCAATTTAAATAGCATTCTGATACCTACTATCCTATTTGATTCTCTTAATAACTTTGCATATGGATTTTCTTATTGAATCCCCATTTTAAAATAAGGAACTATCTGTAATCAAAAGGCAAATGAAAACAGGTGTTAGCACCCATGTGGAAAAATTAGAACCCTCTTTCTTCATTGCTAGTGGGGATGTGAACTGGAGTGGCTGCTTTGGAAAATAGTTTGGCATTTTCTCAAAAGGTTAAAAATGGGGTTACGCGATAACCTTGCACCTTGGCTTCTAGGTGTTTTCTCAGGAGAGTCAAAAATGTATATCCCCACAAAAACTTGCACATGAATGTTCATAGTAGCATTGTTCATAATAGTGAAACAACTCAATTGTCGACTGATGCATAAGTAAACACAATGTGGCATATCCATGCAAAGGGATATCATTCAGCTAAAAAAAAATGAAGTCCTGATGTGTTATAATAATGACTAGACTTGAAAACATTATGCTAAGTGAAAGAAGCTTCCCTCCCTCCCTCCCTCCCTCCCTCTCTCTCTCTCTCTCTCTCTCCTCCTCACCTCATCTCCTTTCCCTCTGCATGATTCCATTAATATCAAATGCCCAGAATCAGCAAATCCATAGAGACAGAAGGTAGAAGAGTAATGGCCAGGAATACAATAAAAGCAGGATTAGGAGTGACTGCTAATATATGGGGTTTGCTTTGGGGTGATGAAAATGTAGAACTAGTCAGTAGTGATGCTGTATAAAAGTTTGTGAATCTATTAAAAGCCAACTGATTCTGATACCTGAAAATGGAGAATTTTATGACATGAAAATTAGATCTTCATTACAAAATATGTGTTAGAAAAAAATTAGGAAATAAGATTACTGAAAAGTGATTTAATTTACCCAGCAAGTGATACCCATTGGCAGAAGAATGGGTTATTAATAAAATTGCAGCATATTCAGAGTAGAATATTACACAGAAGTGAAAATGAAGCAACTGCAATTACAGGCAAGGGCGTGGATGGAACTGAAACACACATTCCAGTGGAATAAAAAGGAAGTTGAAGAAAAATCCAGAGATTGTTGAGTATGTATATAAAGCTTGAAAACATACGTACACCGTATTAAATAACAAGAATTTCAACTGAGTGAATTTGAAGATCTAATTGGCTTTATTCAGTGATTCATGAGTCAGCCAGCATCCCACAGAGAAAATAGATAGGACTTCTACTGAACTGTAGTCAAGGAAAAAGGTTTTTAAGGGCCAAGAGGAAACGTAAAAAGGAAATTATCAACAAATAATGTGTTGTTTTAGGGGTGCATGGGTGGCTCAGGGGGTTAAGCATCCGATTTTGGCTCAGGTCATGGTCTTGCTGTCCATGAGTTCAAGCCCCGCGTTGGGCTCTGTGCTGACAGCTTAGAGCCTGGAACGTGCTTTGGATTCTGTGTCTCCCTCTCTCTCTGTCCTTCACCTGCTCATGCTCTGTCCCTCTCTCTGTCTCTCAAAAATAAATAAACATTAAAAAAATTAAAAAAAATAATGTGTTGTTTTAGGTAAGGTGGCCCTTCAAAGGGGAACAGAAGGGGTCTATCAGTAAATTTGCTACCACTGCCCAGGAAATTCCATGTTTGTCTGGTTAAAGACCACATTCCTGGTGGGAGGGGAAGGTGGGGACTGTGGTTATGTTAGATATTAAGTCTTGGTTTGCTGACATAAGACTTTAACATAAGTGGTTCCATTTTGGGCTTGTGGTTTTCTTTTTAATAGTTGATATATTTGTAAGAGGAAAATATATACATATTTAAAATAAAGCCAAGCATTAGTCATCACAATGATAGGGGTTGAGAGAAAGACAAGAGTCTGGCAATATTCTGGTCCTTGAATGGCAAGTATGCTAAACATCAACATTTATTATACTTTATTATATATTGTACATATTCTTTTCTGTGTGAATATGATATTTGGTTAAGCCATAGGACATTGAAATTTTTCTTGGTCAAAAATAGTCAAATATCAGAAATTTTCTATTCAAACATTTTGGACACACACTTCCCGACACTAAATTTAACATGGTACACACATTATGGAGCCAGATTTTGTACCAGCCCTCATTGGATTGTCATATAGTAATATTAACAGTAGCAAGAGTTGGTAACTTTCTTAGATGTTTATTATGTGTAAATCTTCCCAGCAAGTCGATGGTTCATACTTATCAGAATAAATTATGGAATTGTTTCATAAACTTACCCCAAGTGACTTCAGGAATTCTAGTTTCTATGTCTTTTCCACTGTCCTACATAAAAACACTGGCTCCCATATCAAAGCCTAGCTAGTGCTTTCTCTTCATCTTCACTGTGCCGATCTTAGTCCATGCCACCACCATTCTCTCTCTTTGCTGCTGCAAGTCTCCAGTGTTCCCCAGCTGCTGTCCTGTTTTCAGTCACTTAGAATGAAATCTGGAGTCTTTACTGACATCTACAAGGTTGTATTAGTTCCCCAGTCTTGCCATAACAAAGTACCATCTACCTGGGGGATTAAAACAACAGAACTTGCAACAAAATAGTTCTGGAGGCTAACAGTCCTAAATCAAGATACTGGCAGGGCCATGCTCCTTCTGAGTCTCTGGGTGGAATCTTTCCTTGCTTCTTTCTAGCTCCTGGTAGTAGCTGTAAATCCTTCACATAATTTGCCTTATAGCTGCATCACTCCAGTCTCTGTCTCTTTAATCACATGGCATTCTCCCTGTGTGTCTGTCTCTCTTTTCTTTTCTTAAAGGATCATATTGGGACAGAACCCAGCCTAATTGCATATGACCTCCTCCTAACTTGATTACATTTGCAAAAGCCTTATTTCCAAATACAGTCACATTCTGAGGTACTGGAGGTTAGGACTTCTATGTATCTTTAGGAGTGATACAATTCAACCTATAATAAAAGTCTTTCAAGACCTGCCTAGATGTCTATTACCGAATGCCTGCCTGTCTCTCACTGTGCTCCTACACTGATGTTTCAGTTTCTGGAGCATCTGAGTTAGTTCCTACCACCAGCTCTTTGCATGTACTGCTCTCTGCCTAGAATATACTCTTACAAATTCCTCTACCTGGAATATACTCCCTTGACCTTCCTATTCCTTTCTTCATCTTTGTTTTTATGTCTTAACTTCAAATACCACCTGCTCTAAGATGCATTTCCTGTCTCATCCTCTCTTGAGAAGGACCTTATCCCTCTTTATCATTCTCCTTCTCCTTCTCCTCTGATAGTTTCCTTCATAGCCATTTGTAGATAGTTACAATCAAGTTACAAATAAATTTAGCTATTTTCTTGCTTGTGTTTTGCTCCAAGGCCCCCTCCCCCCAAATAAGACTCTGTGATGGGCTGGGATCTGGACTGGTTCTCAACTGTAGAACACATACACAATAAGTATTCTAAGTTTTTGTTCAGATGAATAATTGAATGAACAAATAAGTGAATGAATAAACCAGAAGCAAGTATGGAAACACAAATCTCTGTCAAGAAGTCAGTCTTACATAAAAGGTGCAGAACAGAGAGGTTAATATGAGACAGATTTTTCAACTTCATGGCTTACCTTGTGACCTTTGACAATGCCTCTATGTCACCCACCTGGTTCAATAACTGAGGAGAAGGCAGAATAGAGGGTAATGGGTGGTAGTAAAGGCAACAACAGAAGGAGAGTTTGGGAGTTGATCAAAAAGCAGAGATATAGGTTAGGGCTAGCCAGGAAGTTCTCAAAGAAAAAATCTTAGCTCATGGGCCAGTTCCAAAAAAAAAAATGTGGAGGACAGTATTATCCTGAAGCCACTTTGTGTGTGGTTTTCACATTAAGCTAATTGCTCTGGTTCCAGCTTTGCCACTAGGTTACAGGCCAGGGAAACGGCCCGTTACACTTAGTAGTTCAAATCCTGGAAGTACTGTGGCAGTGCAGAAATTTGGAAAGTCTATACTTGGGATTTTATGGGGGAAAATTTCAGTAAGAAGCTGTGAAGAGAGAATTGGCTAGAATTTAATAGAAGAAGAAAATTCTATGGTTGTGTCTTTAGAAGCCATAAATCAAGACCAAATCTGCAGCCGCAGTGAGCGTTTGCTGCGAGGGACAGAAGATAAAATACAGGTCTGGGGCTGGTGCTGCACTTGAGTTAGCTTTAAATGAGAGGCACAGATTCATCCCTGGGCTTATGCTGACCCAGTAAAAGCTAACTCTCACTGCTCTTTGGGAAAAGACATAATGTTTTCCTTAAATCAGAGCTTTTCACTATTACGAGCCAATTGTATGGATTCTACATTTACATTAAGAAGAAATTTGACATGAAGCTCTTAGTTGATTACACCCAAGAGGGAGCAAGTCCACTGTTTGGTGTCCAGAGTAGACAGACTTGATCTAGAATTCTACTTCTGTCACTGGTAGGATCAAAGAGCATACACACACTTGGACAGGAATCAGGTGGAGAGGGCTCTGGATGTGAAATCACCTTTGCCTCTCACTTACCAGGTAGGGGATCTTAGTTAGCTGTCAGCCTAATTAAGCCCAGTATCTCTATTTATAAATGGAATATTACAGATGCCCCAAGAATCCCTTCAGGTACCTGGAGGTACCTTCCAAGTTGTTGCCTACAAGAACTCACAGCTACCTGTTCTCAAAGGTCCCTGTATCTCTGCTCTTCTAATACTCATGACCTATTTGCTGTAGTTCTCTGTAGACCAGCGTTTCTCATTGGTGTTACATTAGTGTTCTTGAAGGATTATTTTTGGCACATTTTTTCCTAATTGTGCTGTCCCCTCCCCGTGATATTTTAACATCGCAGATATTCTATCAGTTTGTGTCCTGTAGTCCCTTAAAGGGTCACAAAATATTGTAAGATTTAATTTTTTGCTCCCCCCCCCCAAGAATTCTTGCCCTTTTGGGACAATGTTGCTGCCTGTTGAGAATACATGCCCCAGACTACAAATTACAGACTCACAAGAAGTTATGTGTCTTGTTTATAACAATATCCTTAGCACATAGCACATAAGAAATGCACAATGATATTTATTGGATGAAGGATCAGTTGATGAATGAGGATTAACTGAAAACAAGGTAAAGAAATTGCCTAGCCTTATGCCTGGTACATAGCAAGAAGGAAACATAAATTTGTTCCCACTTGTGAAAACCAGTCCAAACCTTACAAGAGCATTGTTCAAAATTATCTCATATCTTTGTTTTCATCTCTAACCTAATTGTTGACATATTGAGGACACATGTCAATTTCCTATTGCTCTGTATCACTGTGTCTGTTAACTTTTTAAATTAACAAATACATCAGAGGCAGAATTAAAATGCAGATCTCCATCATCCTGGGTTGAAATAATTCCAAGAGTGTGGAGATCTCTCCACTAGTGAAGGAGTGGAGCACAATAGCTTTACTCCTAACCACCATTTCTGTTTCATTGAAGTGTTTATTTTTGCAACCTGGAAGCCCTGGGTAGGCAGATGAGAAAGAAACCTTGTACTTTCAGGTAGTGACGTATTCAGCTCACTTTTTAACCAGAAATCTTTGGGATGAGAAAGGTACTACTTGCAAAAGGAGAACTTTTCCCTGAGAATTTGGATACAGCAAGAATAAGGACAAATAAATTGAATCTAGACTATTAGAAGTTAGGAGAGGGGGTAACTTGAGGCACAGGGGCAGTGATTGGGAGGGAGAATGAGGAGCTTTAAAGGTTCTGGGGAGTTTGTCTTTCCCAATCTGGGTGCTAATTACACAGATATGTCCACCTTAGGATAATTCACAGCTGGACCCTTATAATTTGTGTATTTTTATGGATGTGCATTATCATTTAACCAAAAAGATAGACTAATTAAAACCAGGGAATGAGGACTGAGCCTTCTAAAGGTCACTTGCTTAAGCAAGTTACTCTCCTCTCTGAGCTTTGATTTCCTTCTTTGTAAGCCAGAAATAATACTAGCATGTACCTCACAGATTTAATAATAGAATTTAATGAAATATAGTATACAAATGGCTTAGCACAGTGTCTGGTTCATTGATTATTAATTATGAATTAGCTGGTATTCATCAACATTACTAATTTAGCTGAAATTTACTGAGACCGAGTTAGAAGTGTCCATCACTGTCAATTCATGAGCAGTGGCAGTTTGAGTATAGAAACAGGATGAGATGTAGACTCTCCTCAGCCCCAGCATTTCATCATGAAAATTTTCCAGCACACAGAAAAACTGAAAGAAGGGTAGGATGAACTCTTGTAGACTAACCATTGAGTGTATTCTACACTCAACATTTTGGTAGATTTGCTGTATAATGTATCCATTCACCAATGCATTCCTCAGACCCTAGTTGGGCTTTGTGTTAGAGACCTGATCATGGCCCTAGAATGAAGCTGGTTAAGGAAACTTAGTAAGGAAAACAATAGACTAGTATCAGGAAAATACCCCAAGTGAATTTACCTGAATGGTATTGCCTCTTATTGAATGATTCAGGTCTTCATATTTAAACCTCTCAGTAGGCCATAAACAAAAGACACTTGCCCTGGGAAATGGAGGTAATACAGCTTCATGGCTACTGTGTCCTATGCAAAAGCAAGTGAAAAACAAAGCCTTTGGGTGACCTCAGCTTGGCCAAGGGCATATGCTGCATAAGATGTAAATTCTTCCCAAGCTTCTGAATTCATGAATTAACACTGACCTTACATTAGTCATATTTTCCACTGGATGGGTTCTGAAAAGCCTGGAGATATTTTTCTCTTATATACATGCTGAGTTTTTATATTCTAAGTTTTCTGTAACAACTACGGATCATTTGTACAATAAGGCCATTTGTTTTGGTTCCTGCTTTAATAAATCATGGTTCTGCTTTAATGAATAAAAACAAATAATTTATAATTTGTCCATTAATTATTTGCATGTAAATGTGTCTATTGGAGTAACTTACTAAGCCATTGAAAAACATTTTCCACTGCCAGCTGAGTTACACTCTATTTAGTAACCATCTCTTTTGGGGGAGAGGTCGTTTAGTTTTATTTTGTTTGAAAGCAGGGAGGTGCTGGGAAACTAAATCAGATTGAATCTCATGAATATGAAACATCATGAATCCACCAGGCCTAAGGTAGAAAGAGAGGATTCAGTGAAAATTTAGTTAATTGAAGTGTTTATTAATGGACCTGTCCTATACCAGATCGATGAGGAAGGCCCTTGGGAGAGTGGCCTTTCTCAGCAAAGCCATCCACAGGGTGAATTTTTAATAGCTGGCATTTGCCAAACTTTGCTGCACATTAGAATCATCAAGTCAGCTTCAAAAAATCCCAATGTCCAGGCCCTACCCCTTATCAGTTAAGAAATTCCAAGATGGAACCCTGACATCAGTGTGTGTGTGTCTGTGTGTGTGTGTGTGTGTGTGTGTGTGTGTGTGTGTGTGTGTGTGTTAAAGATCCATGGATGGTTCCAGTGTGTAGCAAAGTTTGGCAAACACCAGTCTAAGAAAGATCTTCCTACCCTATCCATGCCCACTTGTACCAAAAGGTAAAACAAACAAGCAAACAAATAAAAATGAACAAGACGACAAAAACAAAGAAGTACAAGTATAAACTACTCCTTAGCCATTTAATAAGAAGCCTCATTCCTTTGGCTCTTGAAAATGCAGTTGACTTGAAGACAGGTGAGTCGTTTGGCTAATTGGAGATCATTTCCTGAGGAGCTAGTTTGGAAAAGAGAATGGTTAGATTGTAGATTCCTGAAGGAAGCCCAAGGAAGGCAAGGTGATGGTGGAGATGAGTTAGAGAAAGACAAAGAGGTAGAGTGGCAAGGACAAGGAAGGAAAGTAGGGTTAAAGGTGGATCAGGTTTGGATTCTAAAAGCTTCCAACCAGGAACCCAGAGCATGAGTGAGAAAAATATTCTGAGAGACATCCGGACTACATCTAATATGGAAAACCTAAGGTAAAAAACATCTTCAAAAATAGTATCAAGGTGTTTGCTTGGAGTATGGGGAACAGGGCCATCTGTTACTCAGTCTGTATATCTCTCTGGTTCTTCTCCTAACCTTGACCCCTAGGAAGGAAGGGGTCTTTGCCTGACTCAGTTTAAACCCTCTCTTGAAACCATCTCCAAGCAGCAAAGTGTGAGTTCAAGAACAGACGTGAGTATGGCTTGGTTGCCATGCTACGTGTGCCTCCTTTCTAAGAGCCTCTCTCTTCATTTTGTCACAGGAACCAATATTTGAAACTTTGTAAAGTTAATGTGAAGACGTAATGAAATCGTGACTGAAAGCATGTCCCACAGTGTCTGGGACTTTCTAGGACTCAATATTTTACAACATTTGCTCTTAACCCATCAACTAGCATGGGATGTGTTGTTCAGTTTTCCAAAGTTGGCTTTGTAAGCAGAGCGCAGAAAGAGTATGCCAGTGCAGAAAGAGTTCACCTCCTTGAAGAGAGCTTTGGGGTATGGCAGTGGCCGGTGTATCAGCTGACTTAAATATTTAGGAAATTTGAGAGGTAGTTTTTAAATGAACATTAAAATTAAGTGGCCTCAACTTACAATCCAATAAATTAAAAACAAAGTAAATACTCAAAATTCATACTTCCTAATAATTTTACTGCATTGTACTGTTATCTCTGTGATTGAGGTAATTTACTTCTATTGAATTTGTATAGTAGAAATACTGTATAATTGTTTACAGTGCTTCTCTATGACATCACATTGCTGACTTGTTAACGGCCACGGTAAATATTTATAGTGTGGAAATTAACTAAAAGTCAAGGCTTTCCTTCGCCCCGCCACCTTACTGACCTGGTTATAAACCTTTATCAGCACACCTCTGGGTGTTTTTGGGGAGAAGGGATGGGTGCAGATCAAGCACCTTAATTAGTATTACGAAGGACAGGTGATGAGTTAGACCCAGAGAAAGATTTTCCCAAAAGGTGCTTAGAAAACCGAGGGAGGAGAAAGAACTTTCACAGTCTTATTCAAACCAGGCAAGATGCTGAGGAAAGAAATCCAGCGACTAGCAGTAGAATCCATGCTGCTTTCTAATGGTGAAATCAATTCTGTTTTCACAAGTGACGATGATGCCAGAAGCTTATGAAACTGCCTAGTGAAATCCAAGGAGACCAACTTTCCCCATCCTAAGACTTGATCTTGCAGAAGAGATAATCCTTGATCGTAAATTTGTAGTGTTAGCAATTTAACTGAATTTTTAAAGTGTACTGAAATGGTCCAGACAACCAGAAGGTATGGAAAGTCATGAAGTAAACATAATACCATCTTTCTAACACCCTGTGCTGTCTGTACTTCTGCTCTTTTTATACATCATTTGTTCCTTATTTGCATATCCAAGTAAATATAAAATGTTTCTTTTTTACCACTATCATTCTCCCATTTATTGCACAAAATGTTGCATAATATACTCATTTGCTTTTTTTTTTTTTACCATTAATAATAGATTTTCGTTATCTTCCCATATGAGTGCACAAAGAGCTCCTTCATTTTTTTTAAATACTAGCTGAAGAGTATTCCATTATATGAATGCACTCTACTTAATCAGTTATTTCATTGCCCCCTAGGTTGTAACCAATCTTTTGCCATTGCATAATGCTGCAATGAGTAACTCTTTATAACAGTAGCAACATAAGGAGTGTCTGCTTCCTGGCATCCCAAGAAAGTGACTGAGTGGTCGAAGCGTTGGATTTTGCCAATCTGACAGCTGAGTAATGGTGTCCCCATGGGATTTTAATTTGTGTTTCAGTTACTCTGAGGGGCCCTCACTTCTCTTTATAGGTTTAGAAGCCATTCCCCTTTCTCCCTTGTCTTGTCTTTTTTTTTAATGAGTTCTCTTTTCATATTCTTTTCTCATTTTCCTATGTGGAGGTTTGGCTTATTTCATTTTAAAGCCTGTAGACATCACCTACAAACCTCCAAGGATGGAGCCTATATTCCCATGACTGGTGAGATCTGTTTGTTGTGGCCATCCTGCCTAAGCTTTTGGGTAGCTGGGGCAATTGTAATATGGGATGGTGCAAGCGGGTAAGCTCATCTGAAAAGGAGAGGCAAGTCTGCTCTCAAAAGATTTGTCCATCAAACACAATACTGACAATCTGCATGCGAATTAGATGGCTGCACAGAAACTACACACTGTAAAGTAAAAACCAACCTTCAAGCTCAAGTCCAGTCACACCCTCTTAGCTTCTCTCTCTCTGCCTCTGTCTGTCTCTCTCCTTTGACCCTGATGGGGCCTTCCCACCTCACCTGAGTAAATTGTGCCTCCCATTTTCTCCACACCTTTCCTGGCTGTGTTCACTTTGCCTGGCTGTGTTCACTTTGCCTGCATTGCTGAAAACTCATGTATGCTGGTGTTTGTTTGGTCAGTAGCTGTAGTGTGGTCGTAACACCACCAGGTCTGGTGTTGGATGGTGTGGACTCAAATCTCAGTTTCCTCACAATCTCCTTCAGCATTGAGGGACTTTATCTTTCATTCCTTAAGCCCTGGTCTCCTGCTCAGGAAAACCTAGAAAAAAATGTTGCATGGTAGTTAGGATGTGGCTTTTAGAGGTAGTTAGACCAGAGTTGGAATCCTTGCTTCTCTTCTTCCCAGTCATGGTAAGTTAATTGGGAAAATTACTCAATGACTCTAGACCTGTTATCACATTCATAAAATAGGAAACAAATCTCCATGGGTCTGTCACATTTCTGCATGTTTTGTGAACAAATTAATTCAGCTTTTGTTCCAGACTGGTTTTTTCAAGGATATTTATATCATGAACACTGTGGAAGACACAAGTTTCTTCTTATAGAGCAGATGAAAGATTTGTTTTCTGTCCAGGAAAATAAAAATAATGTCCGTCCATGTTAGAGCTTGGAAGGTATATGTGTGCAGGCCCTATGAGATCCTGGGGTTTTCTAAACTCAAGGTCCTTCATTTGTAATGCAAACCACAGCGTGTACAGCATCTATCTGGCCCTTCTTCACATCACCCTGTGAGAATTGGGGCCCCAGAAACCAGCACAAATGATGTGACTCTGGTTATTGCTATTACTTTGAATAGTAAATGGTACTTTGTCTCTGACCCAGGGCTTGCATATCTTCTACCAGCATCCAAAAGACTGTGGTAGGCTAACTTGCTAGTTAAAAGTAGGGTGAAATCTCAGAACCTTAACATTTCTTGGCATTTATTTCCCGGATGTGTTGCAATAATTAAATGTAGTAAAGTCTGTAGCATGTATGGCATTGTCTATGCCTAGTCCATAATAGAAAGTAGGTCGAAACTAGAATTATTATTTTTCTGGTTATTATTGTTATGATTATTTCATTACTTGTTCCAGAGGATTGATGTGGGGAATTAGGTGAATGATATTAGTGGCTAGTCCATGGTGGATTCTCAGGAAGATTTTTTTTTTCCATTCATTTAGTGTATCGTCTTGGGGAGGCTATGATAGCAGGGAGAGACCATAGCCCAGTTTCAAAGGATTCTCAGTGTGTTTTCAGTAAGTCAGTTAAAGGAGAGAGGTCCTACAGGGCAGGGGCCTCCCACCTGAGTGTGGGTTTCTAGGACCCCACCCTCTGTTCAAACCTTCTATGAGCCATGCAGGGTAGACTTTTACCAGATCTAGGGACATAATTTGGTGCTGCATTCTAATTTTATATTAATACCTCTCTTGGGGAAGAATATATACAACCTTTGAACCTAAAGTTTTCATTTAAGAATACACTTAAAGACACGAGCATTTCTGATTCTTGACTTAAATTTCATTAAGCACAGTTCCCATGTCACTGGCAGTGGGAGCACTTTGTGATCTGACCCCTGATCACTTAGTTGCCTTCATTTCCCGCCCTCCCAATATTCCATTAACAAATATTACCGGGTGTTTGCTGCAGGCTGGGCATTTGCTATTAGCTATGGTAGTAGATGAAATAGATTTGGTCGCTGCCCTCACAGAGCTTACAATTGAGCAAAGAAGACAGCAGTAAGTGAATAACATACAAATAAATTGTAACTGCCAGTCAGTGCTGTAGAGGACCCGAACACTGTTGAATTAGTTAAAGTAACCCACTCCCACATCTCAGCTGCTTAGCATAATAATGATTTCTTTCTCACGTTGGTCACAGGCCAGGATGGTTAGACATTGTGGACTGGGGTTGGCGTGGAGATGGAAGGACCTGGGTTCCATTCAGTCTTTGAAGTGCCCAGATTGTCCATTCGTCCATGTTGCCATTTCTAGGGCCTCCTCCCTTATGTGGCAGGTGGACAGCACTAAGGCAGCTATTGGAGGGGACGGCTCTATGGGAAGATCTGCCAATAACACACACCAGTCTGCTTATAGCATAAATGCAAGGGAGGCTGAGCATGGACAAGCTGTGTGCCTAGAAGAGCCTTCGCTTGTTTTCTGCCTCGAGGATGAAAATGTAGAGAATAAGGTGGTCAAGTTCCGTGTTGCCCAGTGTGACTTTGGTTAGGAACATAGCTTCTGGAGTCAGGCTGCCTGGGTCTCCTCCTGGCTCTGCCTCTTGCAAGCCTGGCAGGTTGGCTTTAGTGATCCATACTCTCCATGCCTCCCTCTTCTCAGCTGTGAAACCTGGATGACAATAACAGAGCATTGTTTTGTGAGCAGTGACGTGGAATACCTGATACACTCTATAAATAACATTTAGCATAGGGTTTGATTAGTTTATTCCAAGCACATCATTCCTTTAAATTATTATTGTGGTGGTCATTAGTAATGATACGGCAAGACCTGAAGGAATTAGAATTTTAAATCAGAGCGGCAGAAAACACTACTGTTTCTCCAGTACCATATGTCCATTTCCATGTCAATGTGACATTTCACCTGGTCCTTTGCTAACCAGCCCTATCACCTCTTCCCTTCCCTTTGCCTGTTTATATCAGGCTCCGTGCCTGCCTCCTTACCGGGACTCTGACAGGGTAGATGTGTGGCTTTCGTTTTTACTCAAATTTTGTAAGTAGCTATTGGGATTTCCTGTCACATAATATGGTAGGTTCAAGTTGCTTTTCTCCAACTGTTAGTCCTAGCAGTCTATGTATCTTTTCATGGAAAACTAAAACATTATTATGACTGCCTGAATCCCAGGTGGTCTGTTAGTCAGTAGGAATCTTGAATTGGCAGATATGTTCAATTATTGGTACTTACATTCAAGGCGGACAATTGCAGTTAAGGAGCAGAATCACTGGCACAAAAACAGACACATAGACCAATGGAATAGAATAGAAACCCCAGAACTAGACCCACAAACGTATGGCCAACTCATCTTTGACAAAGCAGGAAAGAACATCCAATGGAAAAAAGACAGTCTCTTTAACAAATGGTGCTGGGAGAACTGGACAGCAACATGC
>NW_024412414.1:7083486-7123452 GCF_014898765.1 Herpailurus yagouaroundi | reverse complement strand
AAAAAAAAAAAAAAAAAAAAAAAAAGGAGCAGAATCACTACTCAACACAGTGGAACAGCTAGCAGCCCCTCATGTCATCAGTCTGAAATGTTTAAAGGGGAATCAGCATTTTGGATAATTAACGTAGATTAAGTTGTGTCTTTGATTATTTTCACCCTCTAAAGTAGGGTTTAAGAGACATAATACTTGTCATAAAGATCCATTGTGATCCAGACAAAGTGCCTGGCACATAGTAAGCATTGAGTTATTCCTACCTGTGGCTGTGTATAGTTTTAGTTTACATACTGATTTGACTAATCTTTGTTGGTTGTCTGTTTGATGCTAGGCCTTGTGCTGGCTGATAAGGACATGGTGGTGGACCAAAACATTGCCCTTTTGCTCAGTGAACTTGCCACTTGGTAGGGGAGGCAGATGACAATCACATGCTCTCTCACATACCATATCAAACTGCATCTGTGACAATGAATGATGCTATCAGTCCATTATAAGTGAATTTCACCAAGATGAGAGATTAGGAATGACTTCTTTGAAGAAGTGATCTGGGAGCTGAGGTCTGCAGGATGGAGCAGGAGCTAGCTAGGGAAGAGGAATCTATCAGAAAGAGCCATGTGTACTCAAAGATCTCCTATACGGGTAAGCCTTTGCAGAAAGCTAGGGGATCATGTCATTTGAGATAAGGCCAACAAAGTATGTCTTGAAGGCCACAGTTAGAATTATGGTACTTTGCTTAAGAGCATGGAAACACACCCATTTATAGGTTTTAAGCAGAGAAGAGTAGGGTTGCTGTGACTAGATTAGACTAGCCTTTTGAAAGATACCTGTATGTGGCAGATGGAGCCAAGCAGATGTGTTTGGATGAGCATGGAGATTCTTCTGAAAGTCCAGGGTTTCATGAGAAATGAAAAGAGTTCACTCTCTGGGGATAAAGATGGAGAGTGAGAAATGAAGTTGGCCAGGATAGGCACTTAGAAGGTTTAATTGACAGGACTTGGAGATAGATTAGTTAGGGAAGGACAATATGGAGGGTCACTCTCCAAGGATTCTGGATTCCTCAACTGTGGGCATAGCCATTCTTTTCACAGGGACAGTGCCTGATCGAACAGATCCTCAACTAGTTTTGAAGTTTGAGGATATATTTTGTAATTAATTTAAAATTAAAACTAGAATGGCAATATTTGTCAATTCAAAAAAAACATATTGAAGGAGGGAAAAGGAAATAAATTACCATGTATTCATCACTTTCTGTGTTTGGAGTCTTTTAATTTATGTTCATTCATCTTTTAGACACTTTTAAGGCAGACAGTTGCCTCACTGATTGAATCAGAAAAATGTTCTGAAAGATCTATTGACTTGCCTAACAATACAAAATAAAAGATAGGGAAAATATGTGTTGGGTCTCAGGCTTATATGAGACCAAAATCTACTGCAAGCTTTCTACCACAAAATATTTCCTCTGTACTTATTTCATGTTGGATTCCAGCCCTGGAGGAATTTATAGGAAGATGTAAATGCAAATCTTAGAGAGATGATGGTTATAATTCCACAGTGGAAGTTTAAGCAAGATGCCCTGGGTCTTTAGAGGAGAAAGCCTAAGATTTCTCTGAGCCTTCTAGAGAAGAGAGACTCTGAGCGGGGTCAGAGAAAGAGATTCACTTTGACCAGGGTCAAGGATGCACAGATGTGGCCGGCCTCTATGATGGATAGACTGATCACATGAAGAGGGAGAAGGAGGAGGGTGTGTAAAGACATGTTAACGCTACTAGAATTGTTGCCTACATTTAGAGACCCAAGTTTGCGCATGAAAACCGTAACTGAACATCATATTAAACATACTTGATAACGGTAAAAGACTTAACCTCATTAACAATCTTCAAATAATTTATAATTACTATTATTAAAAATAATTCTGAACAGAGGCATAAATATGCAAATTTCCTTTTCATTCCCGTAAGCCAGCCATTTATAAACAAGGCAGATCTTTTTATATCTGAGTGTGACCTCAGAGAGCCATAGAGTCCAGTGAAGAAGGGAACAATCCTTAGAAATAAGCAGGATTAATAATTAATGACTGCGGTTTTGAATCCCTTGGAGCTCTTCTCTTTTTTCCTCCTGGGTGGGGAGGGAAACACGGCAAAATTAAATAAGCACTGCAATTAATGAAGATATTTTTACAGATCGACTAAAATGTGTACAAGAAAGTAGAAGGCTTGTTTGCCTCTGGGAGTTTGGTTGCAAGAATGTAAAGAAAGTAACTCTCAGTAGTATGAGATTGTGTACCCTTTGAATTTTTAAAAGATAGGTATCTAAATACATTTTTAAAAGCCCATTATTTTTGTGTCCTTAAAGCCATCAAGATTATGGACTCAGACCCTTAACACCAGAGCCCAGGTTTCCTCATTCACAAAGCCCAGGGACTAATTCTTCCCTTGAATGGTTTATAATGAGGATTAGAGACTGTATATATTTAATGCCTAGCATTCAGTTCATGTTCAATAACAATAATTGTATTATTGAAGAGTAAAAACCTTTTTTCATAGGCTGCAGCTAAATAAAATATTTTCTGGCTGCGTTTTAGGTCTGAGGAGGTTTTGCAAGTAAAAATATTGGCCTGATATTGAAAAAAGTAAAAGAAAATATGTGAAGGCCTCCAGCACTGATAGAGTGTTTCTGGGCTATAGGAGAATTCCACATTCTAGTGCCAGGAGCCAAAGGGAGGGAAGAAAATAATAATAAATAACAACAACAACAACAATAAATTGATTAGTATTATTATGCTCAGAAAGCTTATCTGACCCAGGTGCAAACTTACTTCCTCTTCATCTCGTTGTATTTCCTAAGAGAATTCGAAGTTCATCTATTTCAGTAGATTGCATTACCTAAATGTTACTGACATAGTTTGGGCATTAAACTATTACCATTTTCAAGTTTTGGATTAAGAAACTAATTACAAGGCTTTAATAGATAAATCCTAGCTGCCAAGTCTTATGATTATTATAGTGCTGTCTATAAGGCTGAATAATTCTTTGATCTGTTCACATGGTAACTGTTTTGTAAAAACCATCTGTAAGGTTGTATTCAATCTTCAGAGCAGTCCTCAAGAATTGTGTTCAAATATGGCCATTGAAATCTGGGAAGCTTGTTATTAAAAGCATGTCCAACAAAGTGGTTAATTTTCCTCCGAGAAGATGTCAATTAACCCTAATAGAATTATTTTGGTACTGATTTTGTTTAATCAAACATCACAAAATAATTGAGCTCAGAACAAATGGCTTATTACAGAAATGTGCAGGTTGGCAAGAAAGACTAGAGAGTGCATTTCAATAATGCATATATATTAACAGTTACTTTTTTTCATTAAAATGGGCAGTTACAGAGGGACCTGGTGCTCCAGGCATCGATGGGATGTGTGGGCCTTACATCACTGCTTGGTTTCTCATCCCACAGAAGGTTCAGGGCTCTGACAGAAGGGAGCACTTGGAGGTTTGAAATGAAGGGAAAGTGGTGCTAATTTATCACCTAACAGGTCTGGGGTGGACAAAACCCAAGGTTTGTGACACACATTGATTTACAGACTTCCCACAAGCCATCCCTGCATCCAGGGTCTCCAGAAACATCTTTAAAAACATAATTTCAGCCACTATTTCAAACCTCTGGCTGCACATAAGAATCATATGGGGAGCTTTTAAAATCTACTGATATATAGGCCCTGAACAATTAAATCAGACCCCCTCTGGCTGGGCGGCCTTGATGTGGGTATGTTTCTTTTTTTCTTCTTTGATGTCAAAACCTCCCAACATATCCAGGGCGGAGTACTATGGCTTTGAGTCATCAGTCATTGTACGGGGTTATTTTGCAACTTCTCTGCAAAGGTGAGTTAACGTAGAGGATTAGTTTGTCAAACCCGATTTGCACAAATCAGTGATTTTACCCAGCGTATTAGCTCAGGCCACTGTAACAGAATACCACACACTGGGTGGCTTCAACCTCAGAAATGTATTATCTCCCAGTTCTGGAGACTAGAGTCCAAGATCAAGGTGCCAGCAGGCTTGGTGTCTGCTGAGACCTCTCTTCCTGGCTTGTAGATGCCAACTTCTTGCTGTGTCCTCATGTGTCCTTTACTGTGTACATACACACACTCCTGGCGACTCTTTATGTCTTATGAGGACACTGGTTCTGTCAGACTAGGGCCCCACCCTTGGGGCTTTGTTCAACCTTAATAATCTGCTTAAAGCCTCATCTCAAAATAGAGTCACATGGCATTAGGGTTAGGGCTTTAACTTAAGAATTTGGGGAGGACATTCTTCATGTCCATAAAACCCACTAACAAGCTTTTTACTTTGAATTCCAGAGTTACAAATAATTGTGAGACACAGACAAAGTAGGGAGAGGTCTGAAAGTATCAACACCATCCCCTGGGTCCTTTCTTGCCTTTGATCTCTGGGTAAGAAATGAGGTTTGTAAGTAATTTATGTGGCTACATAGAAAGAAAAAACTTTTTCTGGACATGAAACACCATTATTTTAAACTTAGATAGGCACACAGCTTACAAGGTGTTTTCTAGGATATCACACCCTGTAAATTGATAGATTCTAGCTGGTTTGTTTAACATAAGCAATTTCACACTGACTAGGTACATCGTGGATAGGAGCATCCCAGAGATAAGAATCTCCAGCTGCCATTGGTTTGTTTGCCGGGAAGCCCATTGTTATAAAAAGGAGACTTGACTCAGCAACTTTTTTTTTTTTTTCCGGAAGATGCCCCCATATTCACTCTCCCCTACTGCTCCATAAAGGAGGAAAATAAATGGTAGCCTTGCTGATAACCATATCCTTCATAGTAGGATGCACAACAGTTCTGGGTTGATCTCCTTCTTAGTCTCCGCCCTTATTGAGAGTGTTGTTAATCCCACATCTAGGCTCTGGACATTCTGACTTCAGTTCCTTAACATTTTGCTGTTAAGGTGTAGTCCTTAGACCAGCACTGTCACCTGGGAGCTTGTTAAAAATGCAAAATATCAGTCCCGCTCCAGGTGGACTAAATCAAACTTTGCACTGTAACAAGATTCCCAGGGGATTTGTTCACAAATTAAAGTTGGAGAGGCACTGTTACAACATGCCAGTCTTCTCAGCCTCAGGGCCTTAGCAGTAGCCCTGTTAATTCCCATGCTTGTGTCCTTACCTTTCAGGTCATAGCTTAAAAATTACCTTTTCTCTTTATCTATGGAGAGGAGCTGCCCCCTTGTTATTCTTGCATTAGTACATTATTTATTCCCTGCTTAACACTTGTTATAATATATGTTTTATTTGTTGTATTGTTTATTTGTCTTACTAACTTAAGCTCTTTGAGGTAAGGAATCCTATCCAACTGGATCATCAGCCATATCCTAATCATCAACACTTTGTGTATACTGGGTAGACAGTAAATAGTTGTTGAATCAATAATAAGCAAACTGATTTTCCATGATCTGGTGCCTGTCTGTGTCTGTCTCTAACATTATCTTCTTTATTTTTAACTTGTACCCTGTATTTCAGCTCAACTTAAAATACTTATAGCCCTTTATCCTCAACCCCATCCCTGAATTGAGTGTTTTCATGCTTTCTTGGATTTGTTTGAGCTGCTCACTCTTCCTAGTTGCTTTCTCCCCACTTTTGTCCCTCTAAAGAGTGCATATTCATCCAGAGACTCTGCTCCAGTATCCTACAAAGGCAGGTAAAGGATCAGTTGGGCCACAATTGTATCTTGAGTTACATTGGATTTTAGTGACATTTATGTGCAAATGTCCAGGATGACACCAGAATCCTATTGAGAGAGAAGAAGTAAGTGTTTCTCATATCTGTATTGTCATTGCTTAATGTGGTGCATGAGCACAGGAGCTTCTTAGTGGCCTTTGAATTAGGAGACAGGAGAAATACAAGATGATGTCTGGAGGATGATTTAAAAACATGTCTCCTTAAAAATTTTGCTGTGAAAGATCCTTTCCAGACATCATAGTTCCTGTAGTCCTGTATGCACTTTCCGTGATGAAAAAGTAGTTTTCATATCCCTTTATTTAGTTGTCTAGCATTCCTGGTTAGATAAGCTGAATCAAATAAACACTTCATTTGCCTTGCTTGCTGAAGATAACCTCGCTTCTCCCTGTAAAAATAAACAAATATGCTGTCCCCATTCATTCAAGCTATCATGACCAAATATCATTCACTGGGTGGCTTGTAAACAACAGAAATTGATTTTTCACAGTTCCGGAGGCTGGGAGGTCCAAGATCAAAACATCAGCAGATTCGGTGTCTGATGAAAATATGCATCCTGGTTCAGGAACCCCTGTCTTTTCACTGTGTCCTCATAGGGCTGAATGGGTGAGAGAGTGCTCTGGGATCTCTTGTGTAAGGACACTAATCCAATTCAAGATGGCTCCACATTAGTGACATAATTACCTCCCAGAGGCCCCATCTCCTAATATCATCCCATTAGGATTGGGCTTCAACATGGGAATTTGGGGGAGAATTCCGTCCATACCATATCCTGTTTGGTTTAGAGGTCACTTCTGTATTAGCTTTGTGAACTTTAAATGTGTGAGATCATAGACTCCATTTCTTAATTAGTCTAACATCTCCACAGCCTTCTGCAAAACTCCTTATGGCATGGGACAGAATTTAGTGGCGGTAGATGACTGCTTACTTAGATGTAGTGTGAACGATACCAAAGGGCTTCTTACCGAAATATGTCACTACCACATCTTCTGAGCTGACAACTGAGCCTATAATTCCAATTATTTGAGTTTTTTCCTTGGATTAATGTGGAGGTGTCTCTTAAAGAGGTAAATTTCCAATTCATCATTGAAAAGTTTATGGTTTAAACACTGCTGCCTTAAGCTCAATTTGTAGGCAGCTGTAGCCCATTGCCCTGTAATATGAAAGTTAACTTTTTAGTTTGGCTTGCCTGATGTTCATCAGGAAGACACATTTGGCTCAGTCTTGCTGACCTGAGTAGGGGAGAGGACATGCCAGTTAATAAGGCTGTGTGGTCAAAGGGGTGGAGGCAGTGAAAAAGAGAAAGCTAAAAAATTCATGAATACTAGTTTATTCTCTTTCTTATGAAAAAAAACCCAGAAGAAATAAAAATACTTACTTCAATTGAATATTAAGTATTTTTAAATAGTCTTATATATACAGTTGTATTTGTTTCTCCATTAGCTAACTCCACTTACTGGTGAGGAAATGAAGCTTCACGGGAGCCAAAGATGATCCAACTAGCATCCTGATGGGTGACAATCCATTTCATGTTCTTTGACCTTCCATGATGTGACAGATTACACTCATCCAAGAAGGGAAAAGATCTGAAAGATGGTGCTAGAATCCCAAAGTATTAATAAACTAATGTCACTATTTTCCCTAGTGTTATTGGACAGATACAGATTCTGCAGGATGTTGAGAAAATCGATGTTACAGAAGGGTAAAGAATGCTTGTTCTGCACTCAAATGAATTAGAAACCACTGTCTTAAATCAAAGCATAGTCTCTTTTTTTTTTTATAAATTTTTTTTTTCAACGTTTATTTATTTTTGGGACAGAGAGAGACAGAGCATGAACAGGGGAGGAGCAGAGAGAGAGGGAGACACAGAATCGGAAACAGGCTCCAGGCTCTGAGCCATCAGCCCAGAGCCTGATGCGGGGCTCGAACTCACAGACCGTGAGATCGTGACCTGGCTGAAGTCGGACGCTTAACCGACTGCGCCACCCAGGCGCCCCAAAGCATAGTCTCTTTTTAACAGCAAGATTTCTCAGGCTCTTTAATAAACTGTTCGTTGGTCCCTCCTGACATGGCAATGGTTAATGCGAGGTGACTGGGGTGGGGGGAGGTTCCTATGTTCAAAATAATATATTGCAGGGCTAGTATTCATCAGAATGAAATGTGGGTTAAGTTTCCTAAAAAAAAAAAAAAAAAATCAGTATAAAAACAATTTCTTTCCTCTAGTTTAGAAAAGGGAAGCAAAATACACAGAAAACAAAAAAATAAAAAAAAGAAAAAAAAAAAAAAAAAAGAAGGCAAATCAAAAGCCCTTCTGTCTCAGATGGTAAACTGATCAGCATTCTTCCCCATTTACCTGGCAGATAGCATGACTCACTCCAGGTGAGTGGGTGAAAAGCAATTTGCAAGTTGCCTCGGGTGTGAAAATCTAAGATGAATGGCTGAACTGGTTAGAAAAGAAGATTTAGTAGCAGTGATATGAGGACTTCTATTGTTCTTGCTTATATAGTTTGTCATATTTAAGCAAGTCAGAGTTGGAAGGCTCAAACAAAAAGCAAGAATACAGGAGTGTTGAAGGGCATTAACAAGAGGCCATTTTTTTTTTCTCCTAAGGATTTATCTGTTTATGTCCTAATCCTGGGAGGTCTTTCTTGGAATGGAATCTGTGGTGGTTCCAGTCCACCTTCTAGTCTCTAAAGGGTTTTAAAAAAATACATGGTGGGCCCCAGTTTTCAAAGTATAAGAGGTAGAAGAATAGTACAGATACAAATGCTAAGAGATGTCAACAAAGGGAGAGTGTATTTGTAGCAAAGAGGCATCAGGGAAGATTTGGGGCATTTGAGCTAGTTGTTTAAGAATTAGAGGAAAGCATAACAACTAAAGGCTGAGTGTGAATGGAAGAGTGCCAATGGGGAATCACAGGGTATCAAAGGGAAACATAAATAGTGCCCTTTTCTAGAAGAGTAATGAGTGTTAGGGTGGTTGGTGAATGCAGATGAGGCAGGAGAGCAGGGACTTGATTGCCAAAATCAGGTGTCTGCACTGTGTCAGGTGGGCAGTGGATTTTAATCCAAGCTGCAATAGACCCACACCTTCCAAGAAGGCAACTTCATGACAAAGAGTTTTTGAGCGGCTCCTCTAGGTACAAGGTAAACATAAGGAAACAACTTGGATGTGCTCTCTTCAAGTGGAGAGAGACAAAGAAGTAAACGCCTGGATGTTTCATTGACTATAACTGCTATAAAGAGATACCAGAATAATAAAGTAAGAAGTGAAAGGGAAGACCTAAAATCAGAAAGCAAGTAAGAGAACACAATAATGATAACTTTAGTAGACCCTTGTCATTGGGGGCAAAGACAAAATGGGTTCACAGAAGAAGACTGGAACAACAAACTTTGCAACTGTTATTTTTTGAGGGGAGCAAGGGAAGAGAGGTATCAAAAGTGACAGTATGGGGGCGCCTGGGTGGCTCAGTTGGTTAAGTGTCCGACTTCAGCTCAGGTCACGATCTTGCAGTCAGTGAGTTCGAGACCCGCATCAGGCTCTGTGCTGACAGCTCAGAGCCTGGAGCCTGCTTCAGATTCTGTGTCTCCCTCTCTCTCTGCTCCTCCCTCACTCACACTCTGTCTCTATCTCTCAAAGATGAATAAATGTTAAAAAAAAAATTAAGTGACAGTATGGTCACTAATCATGATTTGAATAGACATAACTCATTTAGTTTTCACCATGTGTAAAACAATGTGTGTCACATACACTAATTTTCTCAGTAAGTCTAGGATGTACTCTTACCATCTAAATTTCATAGATCAAAAAATAAAGCTCAGAGAACATAAATGCCTTGTCCAAGATTACTCTGTTAGGATTTTAGCACATGTGCCTCTGAGTTCCACATTCATGTTAACTACTCCATTATACCAAGACAGTTTGGAGAGGGTAGGTGAAATCAAGAAAGGGAAGAAAAATGCTATGTTCACTTTTTGATGCGTAGAGTCTGAAATGCCGCTATCACATTATCGCTGGTGATATTCCATTGGAAGAGTCAGCACTCAAGAGTGAACGGAGAATTGGGAATGGCCATCCTAATGTTCTTTGCATGGCTTAAGTTGCTCACTGATGCCCTAGCATATTCTAATGACAATTATTCAGGAAGCTACAATGTGTCAGGCACCATGCTAATTCTTTAGACATGTTATCTCCTTCAGTCTTCATAACCAATAAGCTTGGCAAAAAGATATTCTGATTGTCTACTTGCCTTTGGGTATAAAGTCTGGACGTAATGAAATCTATCTTTGAACCCAGGATCCCAGGAAAGTTGGACTTCACAGATCATGCTCTTTCTACTTTGAGCTGTAGCTTACCTTGCTAATGGAGAAGGTAGTATTCAGAGAAAATTTTGTTACTCCAAAATGGGTTTGCCTCTTGGTTGATGCTGAGTGAAAGATACAACTGAACGAAGGAATAGGAAATGGGAGGATTTTTTTTTTGCAACAAGTCAAGGAAAACACTGGAGATCTTTCCCAAAGCTGTGTCTCCCTGAACAACAAAATTGGGGAAGTTTTAAACTTAGGGTGCTTGCATGCTAGGCAGTTCAGCATGGAAGTGGGGCAAAAGTCATCTTAAGGTGACAGAATCCAAGTCAAGATCAGGAGGTTCCACAAGAGTCAGCATCATCAGTTCTCTGGCTTTTGTTGGTTTAGTATTTGAGTGTTCACAGGGCTTTAAATCTTGCAAAGATAATTCAAGAGTGTGCATAAGGTTAATCAATTTTTGCTTTTGAACCAGCACTGGGACTTTGACCACTGATTTATTGTCCCCAATATGATGATTATATCTGTGGCTATTCTAACATTCTTTTGTTGCCTTAAAATCATTATCTACTGGGGTCTCTTCTTCTGCAATTTTGACATATTCCAGAAAGTTATTTTTTTTTAACGTTTATTCATTTTTGAGAGACAGAGAAAGAGAATGAGCAGGCTAAGGGCAGAGAGAGGGGGAGACACAGAATTCGAAGCAGGCTCCAGGCTCCGAGCTATCAGCACAGAGCCCTACACAGGGCCTGAATCCACCACGCATGAGATCATGACCTGAGCTGAAGTCAGACGTTCAACTGACTGAGCCACCCAGGTGCCCCAACATATTCCAGGAAGTTCTGCAAGAAATGTGCTTTGGGCAAGTAGTGCTAGTCAGGCATAGATCACAAGATGGCCAGAAGCCTAAAATGAGTTTTCTTATGTCAAGAAAGCTATACCTTGTCTTCATTTGCCTAGGAGCCCCTAGCTCTTTCTGCCTATATGATCAGGTGTAACTGAGCCAACATGAGTTCACTCCTCAGTGAGTCAGAACCTGCACTAGGTTGAGTTGTCCCACAATGAAAACTTTTATTTGCAGCAAACAAGGAGATCATGAGGAGTGGTTTCCCAAGTGGTGATTCTCTGGGAGAGGGCATAGGGGAGCCTTGCCATCCTATGTAGAGGTGGGCATAAGTCACACATGTGCCTGAAGTAAACAAGCTTATATATACTTACATTGTATGTTATGTAAATGAGACTAAGACTCCTCCTTGGGTGGAGAGTTTAGTGCTACAATGAGGTAAAGGTAATTGTAGGTCATTCTAGAGGTGACTCCACGATCCATCTGTGCAGGCACAACTCAGGTTTAGCTGAAAAGGTCTAGGTGGTCTAGGTCTAAGGCAGGTATTGTCAGGAGAGTCTATCACCTGGGGTGGTTTCAGGTTTCATTTGTCTGTGTTAAGGGAAAAGCCAGAAAGAAGAGCTCAGGGAAAAATGTAAGACAGAGGTTAGTGAGTACAAGCAGGTGGGCAGTAAAGACCAAGTCTTGGGGTCTAGCTGGTGACACAGAGACCTATTCAAATCAAGTTCTGCCCTTGGCTGCAAATTGTCCATGACTTGTTTTTCTCCTTTTCTGTGATGTGTTAATTGTATTAATTTCCCCTCTACCTAGCATTTCAGTGCTCCATATTTAATTCCCTTTTTTCCCTGAAGAAAATGCCAAAGACTTTTCAACTGTAAACTTTCACTCTATAGATGTATAGTAAATGACCTGAAAACAGGGAGACTCACATACATAATTAGGGATCCTTTCATTGTTAGTTAGAATCAAACTCGAATTTTGGCTGGGGAAAATCAGTTCTAGAGGACTGGTCAGTCTCCTCTGTCCTTCACACTGCCATTCACCCATTCAGTCCAACAATGTTATGGAGCCTCCTCCCAGATTTTGAGTTTCTAACAAGTGAATAAAGTGGACAGAAGCTCTGATTTCAAGAAGCTTAGGTATAAATTGGGAGTTAAGACCTTAATGAAGTAACATATGTGCATAATTACAAATTGTGTTAAGTTCTTTAAGGGGGGGTCTTGAGAGTTTATTAAAGGAGGAACCAATTCAGTGGGGGTAGGGACCTCCTGAGCAAGAATTTAGTGAACCGAAGAATCACAGAGCAGCATATTGTGGCCCATACTCATGCTGGGGCAGGAACCTTCATGGAACCCAGCTAAAGCCTATTGCTCTGCGTGTCTGCTGGATTATGACGCATCTAGGATGTTTTATAGCAAGAAGTCACTAAAGAGCTTAAGCATAAAGGTGACATGACCAAATCAGCATGCTAAAGGACCCCTCTGGCTGTAGCGCAGCTAATGGGATTAGGAGGGAGCCAGCAGGAAAAGGGAGGTGGGGAAACTCCACAGAAAGATTTTGCAGAGGAGATGGTGATAGCAAAGATGAGAAAAGAGGATTCATTTCTCTAAGGCACTTTTTTTTTTTCTGTTTTGTTCTCAGCAAATAAACAGGGTGCAGCACCAAAAAGTTTGCAGGCATGCCTCAGAGGTAGTACGGGTTTGGTTCCAAACCACCACAATGAAGTGTATATCACAGTAAATACTGTCAGATGAACTTTTTGGTTTCCCGGTGCATATAGAAGTTTATACTAGACTTTAGTTTTTTAAGTATGCAATATGGCATTGTGTCTTAAATAATGTACATAACTTAAAGAATACTTTATTGCTAAAAAATGTTAAGCATCGTCTGAGCATTTGTCAACTTGGGTTTATTTTGTTGTTTTGTTTAGGTTTGGTTTGGTTTGGTTTTTTGCTGGTGGGGTGTTTTGCCTTAATGTCAGTGTCTCCTGACTGATCAGGGTGGTGGTTGCTGAAGGCTGGCATGGCTGTGGTAGTTTCTTAAAATAAGACAACAATGAAGTCCGCCAAATTCATTTCCCTTGAACACTACAGCCCATTGTAGGGTTATTAATTACCTTAATTTCAGTACTGTTGTGTCTTAGGAAACAGGGAAGCCTAAGGAGAGGCAGGAAGATGGGGGAATAGCTGGCTGGTAGAGTAGTCAGAACACACACAACATTTATTTATTAAATAAATTATCAATTAAATAAAACCCACTCACCATTTTATGTGGGAGTGGTTCATGGCAGCCCATAACAATTATAATTGAGCATTAGAGATCATGAATCATGGGTAATCATAACAGATACAATAATATGAACAAATTTAAAATATTGTGAGAATTACAAAACATGATATAGAGATACAAAGCGAAAAATGCTGTTGGAAAAATGGTGCCCACAGACTTGCTCAGTGCAAGGTTGCCACAAACTTACAGTTTGTAAAAAATGCCATACCTCCTAAGGGCCATAAAAGGAAGAGCAATAAATCAAGATGTGCCTGTATTTAATAAATAGTTTGTTATATGAAATGATTAACTTAAGTGATTTCAAGAGGTAAAATCTACATGATGTGTTGGTAACTTAACTATGAGGGGCCAAGAGAATGGAAGATGTTGAAGATGACAAAACTTATGGTTTACAGATACATAAGGTTGCCATGCACTAGGGCTTTGTCATTTTGTTTTCTTTGGATCTGTGTCAGTGAATATTTTCTATAAAGGGCCAGATAGTATATACTTTAGGCCTTGCGGTCCATGCATTCACAGCTACTCACTTCTGCCATTGTAACAAAAAACTGGCCATAGACAACATGTAAGTGAACAACTGAGATGATGCTCTGATACAATATTATTGACAAAACAGGCAGTGGGCAGGATTCAGCCCACGGGCAGTAGTTTGCCAGTCCCTGAGTAAATCATGAGTTTAATTTTAAACAAGTTTAATGGGAGGTATTTTTGAGGCATCCACACGAATATGTTCGTTCATGTTATTATTAGAATATGTTATTGTTAGATCCAGCTTTTTTCAAAAGTACTTTGAAATGTATTTAATAATTACACAAGATTAAATACCTAATATTTGATTGCTAAGCATATTTTAGGGAACTGTCCCCAGAGAGGGAATAGATCAGTGGTCACTTGTAGTCAGCATATACACTGTAAGGAGATGGCTTCTATAGTGACAGTATTGTTTCAGAAATAGGCAGCTAACTAGTGTCAGCAGATGTGCACTGTTTGGCCCTTAGAGTATATGATATCTTTAAAAAGGCATCAACTTTTAAAAAAAGTCAGAAGGTTCCATATATTCTGAGTAGGGGGTGGGGAGGATAAAAAAGAAGTTCTGAAACCAAGCCTAGTCATCCCTTTTAGTTAGAAATAGAGAAAAGCTTCATAAAGAATGAGAAACCTAGATTTACTGTAGGGGGAAACTGTTCAGTTAATCTGGGAGGTTTCAATTATATACACTTAAAAACAAGCACCCACCCACTGTTGCTTGTATTTGAGGGAAATACAGGCATTGAAACAGTGAGTGCAGATCATTTAGGCAGAACTATTATGAAATCTCTTCTTGATGTATAATTTAACATCTATTTCTAAGTATGCATAATCTTACTGTGTTCCTTTAGACTTGGTTGTTTTGGGGACAGAAATGTCTCACTACCTCTCCATTCATTTACTTTCTATGTTCTGCTGCCATAGGCATTTTAAATTGTTTGGCCAATGACATAATGAAACGTAAGCCTAGAGACCTTACTGACCATGCAACTCTGTAATTTCACGATAGCTTCATACTGTCCCATTAAATTGTCAGAGTATCACTGAGCATTTTATGTGACCCATTCTGACTTTTAATGAGAGATACTGTATCGTAAGGTTGAGAATAGAAGTCCAGGCAAGACCACCTCTGTGGTCACTAAGTTGTCTACACAGCACAAAGATTTTCTTCCAAACCCCAGCTCTTCAGAGTGTGTGGTTCAGTGGTTCCCAAACCTGTCTACATTTCACCTGAGGATTTTTAAAAGACACTGATGCTTATTTGAAAATTTTAGAGGCTCTCCAAGTGATTCACATGTGTGGCAGGTTTAGGAACCACTGGCTTAATTCAAAATAAAATCTCTATGACAGCATAAATTTATCCATGTCCTGGACTTCCAGAGGCTCGGCGGTGAGATGAAGCTCTGGATCTTTCCATGAGAATGCCCAGGTTCTACCATAGCAAAAAGCCTTTCCTAACAATATGGTGGTGCCACTTTCTTCCTAGAGTACATAAAAACAAAGATGATTCTTGGGACACCTGGGTGGTTCAGTTGGTTAAGCGTCCAACTCCGGCTCCGGTCATGATCTCCGGGGTTTGTGAGTTTGAGCCCCACAACAGGCTCTGTGCTGACAGTTCAGAGCCTGAAGCCTGCTTCAGATTCTGTGTCTCCCTCTCTCTCTTCCCCTCCTCTGCTCTCTCCCTCTCTCTCTCTCTTTCTCTCTCTCTTAAAAAAAATGTTCTTTTATAAAGTTTGAATAGGTAGAATATGAATTAATGAGTGTTTTTATCGTAATATGGCAGCCCTGAAATTCTGTTTCATAGTCTAGTCATACTGCCTATGGTTTAAAAATAGAAGCTGAGTCTTAAAAAAGAAAAAGCCATTGAATGCTGCTACAGGATTCCTTGCGAAGCTCTTGGTAGCCCCTCTATCTTGCTTATTTGAACCCCCCCCGCCCCCTGCAGAACTGAAACCTGGCTCTTTTCTAATATCAAGAATGAAATATTCCTGTTCATTTTTCCTAAAACGCTCTTTCCAAAAATTAGACAGGACAAATATATTTTAATGAACAAATAGTGTTTTAATAAGAAGGCTCTTTTAAAATTAGCTTATTCTATTAAGGTTTTAATAAGTAAAAAAATAATATTGTAGAGAATTATTCAATAAAAGCACCAGCCAGCTTGGTCTACAGAGTAAGCGTAGGAAACATGCAAATGGAATTTCACTAAAGAAAATATCCCTGCAGTGACAAAATTTTCACTTAGATAGAAAATATCTATGTGGGGAAAAGAACAGATCTCTACTAGATACAAATGATACACCAAACAGTGTATTCTGCTTTTGTTTGAGTTCTGCCTTTGGCAGTAAGACAGCAACTAATTTGGTTTATTTTAAAATTCCAGTGATTATAAGGTCTGCACATTCCCTGTGAAGTAGCTCACTCTCTACTAGAGCCAGACCCCAATTTTTCTTTGCCAATCACATGTGCTACAGAACTTGAGCTGACAGGTGCTTTTTCATTGTTTCCTCTCTGAGCCAGGAGCAATGGAGTCCCAGCTGACATTCTGAGTCTGGGGCTTTCCTACTCTCTTTTAAGAGCATTCCCAGGTACGATCTCACATGTCGGTGAGTTCGAGCCCCGCGTCAGGCTCTGGGCTGATGGCTCGGAGCCTGGAGCCTGTTTCCGATTCTGTGTCTCCCTCTCTCTCTGCCCCTCCCCTGTTCATGCTCTGTCTCTCTCTGTCCCAAAAATAAATAAAAAAACGTTGAAAAAAAATTAAAAAAAAAAAAAAGAGCATTCCCAGGAGACAAGACAAGTGTTTCTGATCATTTGTTGTTTGAAAGTCCCTTTTCCTTCTGGAGCTACTTGCTATCCCTATTAGAATTTGAATTATTGGCTAATTGTCTAACAGTCTCAGAAGGTCTTCACATAGTAAATGCAGAAGTAAGAAAAAGTGTATTTGTTAGAATGTTTCATTGCAAGTAGTTGACTATGCAGGCAATATTGGCCAACCACTAAGGAAAGTTTATCATTTCATGTTCAAAATTCAGGGGCACATTAGCACCAGTGTTGGTTAATTTGGTGACATCATTATCGTACTGTTAAAGAATGATTAATGAAGATCATTTAGATGATAGAAACTAACTTTAAACACTTGATGAACTAGACAGTCTCCTTTCAGAGAACCACAAAATGGGATGAAAGGCAGGAAGCTTTTTACAGGATAAAGAATAAACAACAAGGAAAAGACAAATAGAAAAGAACTGATAGTCTGGGGCCATATAGTCAATCTTGTTTGGGCCAAGAAGGCTCAGAGTTGGTTTGGCATTCTGAGACTGGCTAACTGAGTACACTGTGTGTCTGGTCAAGGGGAACTTGTTTATAGGGGCACAGAACTTATCCAAGTTTGGTTTGCTGAGGTGACATCCTGAGCAGCAGTGGCTCCATCTGGGGCCCAGAAATTATTTCAGCACCATCAAAGACAAAAATTCTTTTTTTATCTATTGTTTTCTATCCTCAGGATATGGGCTTTTTTCCCATAAGCTTGTCTTCATGGTTAAAAAGTGGCTGCTGCAGCTCCATACATCATGTTTGTACACATCAGAGTTCAAAGGCTAAAGACCATAGATCTCTTCCTTGTATCTCTTTTAAGAGCGAAGAACCACATTCCTAGGACTCGACATCAGGCTTATGTTTGCTTTCATTGCCCAGAACTACATTTCTTTCCTAAACAATTGATCTGCCTATCCATATAATCTATTTCAACATCTCTTCCCCATGAGCCAGCTACTGAGCAGACCCAGTATCCAATGACTATAAACAATGGTGTCCGGGAGGAAAATGCATCCTTAATCAGGGAATGTAGAACTGTATCTTCTAAAGAAGATGGCAGTAAACATCCTAGCCCTTTTTTCTAATCTTTCTGCACCTTCACTTTGGCTTTCCAGCTAAGGGAAACTTGGTTTTGTGGCAGCCATCAAAATAGAATAGAAATCTACATTCCTACTAGCCTCTGGCAAAGAAAATTGACACTATACTTGAATATTCATAGTCCTAAATGAGTATTCTCCCTTTAATAAGTATCCATGGGCATTTGCAGCTGACTGTTTATTCTTATGAAACAAGCCACTGAGTGTGTGTGGATGGGTATAGATATACACAAATCATATGTATAGCTTTAGAAGAATTCTCACTTACTAGAGCTTTTAAAGGTTACGTGGTATCTTCATTCAACACAATATATTTTCAATAATGATTTTTTTGGCAAAGCGAGTAAATTAGACTTTTGTTCATTTGGTGCAAGAGGCAACTTTGTTGCTGTAATATATACAATTAAACGGAGTTGAGATGTACTTTAAATGAAAATTGAAAACAAATTAAGTAATCAGTCAATGTAATGTTTGTGGTTATAGCTCTTGTATATATTTGGATAAGTTAAGGGTGGAAAAAAGCTGTTCAGCATTGCTGGGCATTTTATTTTATTCCAAGGGGAAAGAAGTAGCTGGCAACATTTGAAATTGGCTGTAAAATATTACAGATAATGATAATTTGTTTTTATATTTGTATGAGCCCTTCATCTATTCCCATAGATCAAGTTTAATCATATGGCATATTACTATCTACTAGTGTTAGAATTAGGCAATCTGAAGTTTAGCTAATGAAATATATTTATAGGTTTTTGGCTTTTTTTTTTTTTTGGTTAATCTTTCTTACTAACCAGGAGTAGGACCTTTTAATTTGACATTTGGAAACATTTGTATTAATAATAGCAATTTTTTAGGTTCCATCTTCTCGCAGTTTGACATTTGTAAAGTTAATGTGTATCTTTTTATCGCTTATTACAAATTATTTCCTTAATTTTATGACTTTGGGATGGCTGCCAGTGACTTACTGCCTCAAAAATCATGATGTTGAGAAAGAGATGATTATGTTTTATATTTAGTTAGATTTATTAGTGCTGACTTGGGCTTTGTGCTGAGGCAAATGGGTTTACACAAGTCATCTGAAGATTTTTGGGTCTCTGCTTAAAGTTCAAATTCAACCATTACAAGGCTATGATAATTTATGAAGCTTAATCCCTGAGCCATTATTTTTCACAGTTAACTACATTTGTTTTAGATTTTGAATGGGGATCTTAACTCGGGTTTTGATGCAAGTATCACACCCTGCTATACATTGCATTCTGTTTTAATACAGTACTAAACTTCCAAGAGCAATAAATTAGTTTGCTTTCCCCCTCACCTCTTAAAATTATGCATTTTTAAAAAGCCTCTGATTTTCCAGTATTTTTCTGTCCTATTTTTTTAGTCCAACTGTATTAAAAAGGTGTGGGGGATAAGGGGTGCCTGGGTGGCTCAGTCAGTTGAGCATCTGACTTCTGCTCAGGTCATGATTCATGGGCTATCAGTTGGTGCCCCATGGACTTTGTGCTGACAGCTTGGAGCCTGCTTTGGATTCTGTGTCTCCCTGTGTCCCTGCCCCTCCCCTGCTTGTGCTCTGACTCTATTTCTCTCTCTCTCTCTCTCTCTCTCTCTCTCTCTCTCTCTCTCTCTCTCTCAAAAATAAATAAACATTAAAAAAAAAAAGGTATGGGGAATTTCAGCTAAATTTGTTCATTGGCATTTATTCTACGAATTAATTTTCTGACTTAAAGTCATATTTAATTTATATTTTTTATTTAAGTTATTTAATACATGTATTTTTCAGGACTGTTGATCACAAGTAACAGAAATGCCATTGAAAGTGTTTCAGCATAGCAGAATTTACTGGCTTGTATAATGGCACAGTCTAGGGAATTCATGCTTTAGGCATGGCTGTCTCAAGTACCTCAAACAGGCTCCTTAGTAATCTCTCTTCTTCTCTTTCTCAGTAATGCTTTTCTTTTTGTTGACTTCTCTCTCTTAGAAACTCCTTCATTCTTATAGCCTTGCACACTGGCATCATTATATCCTACAAACTGCCAGTCCAACAAAAATGAGAGATTTTTATTACATATAATCTCAGTAAAAATGAAATTAAATTCCTCTCCATTCTATAACAATCCCATCCCTGACCCATATTCTGTGGCTAGGAGGTTAGAATGTATCCATTTTTGACAAAGTGTGGTCCCTAGATAACCCCCAGAAACATCACCAAAGATTTGGTTAGAAATACTTATTCTCAGATCCCTTCTATACCCAGTCAAAAAATCCTACTGTGGGACCCAGTATACTGGGTGGTAAGGAACCCTCCTAGTGAAGCATTCTCAAGCTTGAGAACCCCTGCTGTACATTAACTGGCCAAGACTGGGTCATGTGAGCAACTCCTGGAGCTTCAGTGTAAGTTTCATCTCACAGCAAGCATGTAGAAAAGAGTTCTGAGGAACCAATATCAGGAAAGAGGAAGAGTAGATGGTGTGCTGACAAGAGATCTCTGCTACAATGAAATTTCAGCCCGACACTACTTTTTCTTTGTTTCTAATGACATTATTTCTCAGAACACTGTTGATTATGAATTCCCCTCTAGAAAACCACTATTCTAATTAAAGCAAATCAACATTCATCCTCCTCTAGGATACGGTATTTTAGTTTTAAATTTCATCTCTGAATAGGTAGGTACGTGGCCAATATTGAAAGGTTTCCAGACCATATTTTTTTTTTATTCAAATGCTTACCAATTACTTAGATATGGCCAACTACCATTATATACCCTTCAGTAATGAACCTTATTACTCCTATGTGATAAATAATAGACTAAAATGAATTTGCTTCAAAATTTCTCATTGATAATGGCAGTGATGCCTACAGAATTTTAGGAAAGGTAGTCAACATTGCAATATCACCTAAAATAATTTTAAAACAAATTTTTAAAAAGCAGCTAGTAAGGGAGATGCATGTAACATTTCACATTACTTAAAATTTGTGTTTTGATTTATCATTTGTTAAAGATTTGTTAAAGATCCAAAGGTAGTTGTTTATTTTTTTTTGTTGTTCATTTGTTTTGTTTTGTTTTTGTTTTTTCCTTTTAGTATATTCTTACTTGGAATGTGTAGGGTAGGAATAGGGAATATGTATTTTTTAACAGTTGCCACAGGGAATTTTTTTATTATTATTATTTCTTTATTTTGAGAGACAGAAAGAGCATGAGCCGGCAAAGGGCAGAGAGAGAGAGGGAGAGAGAATCCCAAGCAGGCTCCATACTGATTTGCGGCTTGATCCACGAACTGTGAGATCATGACCTGAGCAGAAATGAAGAGTCTGGATGCTTAACCGACTGAGCCACCCAGGTGCCCCAACCACAGGGAAATCTTAAAATCAGGCATGTTTGGCATACTCCATAGTAGCAAAAAGTAAGGATGCTGTGGTGGAATAGTTGAGGTCAAATCTTGGTCTTAGTTCAAACTAACTGTAGGGAGGTGGGTAGTTCTTTAGCCTTGTCAAGTCTCAAATGCTGCTTCTATCATTGTTGTTGTTTCCTTCTCTCCCTTTTCTCTTAACTAATCTGCCAGTTACACCTTCTCATTTCTTATGCTGCAGATAGAGGACATGCAGTGGGGTAAAGGAGTCCGGGAGATCCCCCCCTCAGTGTGCACACTGCCATGCAAGCCTGGGCAAAGAAAGAAGACTCAGAAGGGAACTCCGTGCTGCTGGACCTGTGAGCCTTGTGATGGCTACCAGTACCAGTTTGATGAGATGACATGCCAACATTGCCCCTACGACCAGAGGCCCAATGAAAACCGAACCGGCTGCCAGGATATCCCCATCATCAAATTAGAGTGGCATTCCCCCTGGGCCGTCATCCCTGTCTTCCTAGCAATGTTGGGGATCATTGCCACCATCTTTGTCATGGCCACTTTCATCCGCTACAATGACACGCCCATTGTCCGGGCATCTGGGCGGGAACTGAGCTACGTTCTGTTGACTGGCATCTTTCTTTGCTACATTATCACTTTCCTGATGATAGCCAAACCTGATGTGGCCGTGTGTTCTTTCCGGAGAGTTTTCTTGGGCTTGGGTATGTGCATCAGTTATGCAGCCCTCTTGACAAAAACCAATCGGATTTATCGCATATTTGAGCAGGGCAAGAAATCAGTGACAGCTCCCAGACTCATAAGCCCAACATCACAGCTGGCAATCACTTCCAGTTTAATATCAGTTCAGCTTCTAGGAGTTTTCATTTGGTTTGGTGTTGATCCACCCAACATCATCATAGACTATGATGAACATAAGACAATGAACCCTGAGCAGGCCAGGGGAGTTCTCAAATGTGACATTACAGATCTCCAAATCATTTGCTCCTTGGGATATAGCATTCTTCTCATGGTCACATGTACTGTGTATGCCATCAAGACTCGGGGTGTCCCAGAGAATTTTAATGAAGCCAAACCCATTGGATTCACTATGTACACGACATGTATAGTGTGGCTTGCCTTCATTCCCATTTTTTTTGGCACTGCTCAGTCAGCGGAAAAGGTAAGTGAAAATGCACACCACACCACACATTCAAAATATGTCTGTTTTTGTAAATATTGAAACCAAATTGATTGTATAAAGCAAGAAGTTTTATATCCTGAATTACTAGGCTTCAGTGCTACAGGAATCTAAAATCTGCAGGGAACTGTGCCACATTCATTTCACTGGAAACCAACAAGAGGTAGCTTTTTCAAGTTAATTTGTGATGGAATTATTCAGTGTAGCAAGAGCTCATCCAGTATAAAATCATGCAGTCTGTCCAAATGAAATCTTCCTATTCATTCATTACCCGCCCTCTCTTCTTACACATATATTTCCTTGGGATAGGAGAAAAAGGCCACAATGCTTCACTGGGATGAAGATGGTCATTACTAGCTCTCTCTGTCTTGTTAGTGGCTTTCTAGGTTTTCACCGCGGATTGGACCTAGTTTGTGAGCAACACAACATACTAGAAGTTCCGTTTGCATATTTATATATATATATATATATATATATATATATATATATATACATATATACACACACACATACACACACACACATATATATGATATATATTTCATACATATTCATCCACTATATATTTATGTGTGTGTGTATATATATACATGCATATACATGTACATATATACATACCTACATATATGCACACACACATACACACACACACATATATACACACATATATATAGTGGATGAAAATAGGAGAGTTTTGGTTATCACTGTATCCTGGGCTCCCTAAAGCTAGATATACATCTGTCACATCAAGTGATTCAGAGTGACATGAGAGACTCAACTTTCTAGCCATGGGAGGGACAGTATGTAGTACAGCAGGTGTCATCAAACTGTGGAAACTCAAAGTTGGCAAAATTAGTGGACCCTAATATGTTGGTCCTAGATATGGTTAGTGTGCATTCTCCCCCCCCCCCCATATAGTTATACAGTTTTATGAGTCTGTAAGTTAGGCAGCCCTAATGTGTTGATTCTTAAAGCAATTAATATATGTCCAGCTGTAGGTTCAACAGGCATGCAATTAGGCACTGCTAAAGCCTTGATTCTACATGAGATTCCTACACATCTTTTATACTCACCTGGATTTGGTTTTGTGTGTATGCAAATTGGGCAGTTCTAATATGGTGATCTTAATAAGATGTGCTGTCCTTCATTCCTTAAAGTCAGCTCTGGCATGGTGGTACAGCTAAAGCCAGAACCAAGACCTAGAGCACTAACTGGAACACTGTATAAGAGAGGGCATGCATATAGCTTGATTAGAAGTGAAAATGTAGGGAGTGTAGCCTGATTCTGTGTTACTTTGTAGGAGTCTCTGAAGCATTCAAGGACTTAGTGCCCTAAATGAGGAAAACAAGGATTGAAGTAGGAATCTCTACAAATTCACAAATCTGTGCCTCTAGGAATTCATTGAATCTGAATTTTTCATTATTACTTCTCTTCTCATATAATCCTGTAAATTATTAATGACCTTTGACTGGTGTTCCAATGGAGAAATTGTGTGATTCAGAATCCATCAGTTTGGACTGTGTGGGGTTTGGGGTTTTTTTGTTTGTTTATTTGTTTTTAATGAGTATCTCATAAAACCACAGAGAATTCTGAAACCAAGGACAGTGAATGGTTCCAGATATGGTTTTAGTCATGAATGTCTTAGAGGAAGTTCTAAAATACATGCTCAACAAGCATAGTATGTTTCCAACAGTATGTTTCAAATTCATAATGCATGTTTACTGTCTGTGAAACCAACTTGAATTGCATTTTATTGCTTCTATCTATCCCTGGGCCAAGGGAATAGTAAAATATGAGTTAGGGTAGTGAAACGCAATAGAGAGAAAAAGGAAAAGAATTTCCCAAACGTATGCTAGTAAGTTGATAACCATTGAACTTTTTATGGGAAATGATGTGTATTATCAAAACCTATGAAGATAATAATTATTTTTTATTAAAACAAACACAAATCCCTATGTAACAGGCTAAAAACATTAAATCCTTTTCTTATAAATTTATTGTTGGGGAATATAAAAGGCAGGAGTACCTGCAGTTTTATAGATGGTCCCTGTTGTAATGATATTTGACAATTCAAGGCTCTACCCTTTAATTTGTCATTTCTAGCCCTTTCTGGTCATGACTGTGAATCCTTTCTGTAAGATCATGGGTATAGTCGACTCATTTAAATACCTGAAAGTGATAGACGGCTTCAGGAATTGAATTCACTGGTTCCAGTTGTTCTGTAAGACTTTGAGCTGGTTGAACTGAACTACAGCAATTAGTAGGCTGTCTTTAAGCAGTGTGCTTTGTATCCTAGAGTTTTGAAGACATGTATGTTTTTCTTTGTATACGCTCAATGGTTTGTGATGTCTTACATGGTTGATTGGCACAATTAAAGGTACTAAATTGCCAAATGGGAACAGTGAATTTTATATGGAAATTCACACATCTTAAAGATAGGCATATGGCTAGAGAAGCATGAGTGATAAATTTAAAATATTTTTTTGTACATGAAACCATGGAATTTAAATTGTGGAAAGCGGCAAATTGACAAATGCAACAGAGATCACAGAAAAAGGCATCATTGCCAACCTAAAAATATTCAGAATCACAGCCCTTCCATTTCTGTTTAGATTGAAGAGTCTGAGTGTTTAAGTGAAGAATTCCATTGTAACAAAAATAAAGGATTAGGCGGTGATTTCAGTAATAACTATTTACTGTTTTAGGAAATTGAAATGATTTTGATTATGATAAGGATATCTTTGTGAAGTTTCTCATCAGTTGAGTTCATTAGCACAGCACAAAGTATGAGAAATGTTTATTTTCTCGTGAAATATCAACCCTCAGTATATTTTTGCTTTTGTGAAGAAGGATGCAGGAGATTACAGTTATCTTGTTTTATTTTTGCTAACCCTGTGATTATGAGGATCATGCAACAAGGTTAGGCATGATGAAGGAGGTAAACTTGAGCCATAAGAGAATGATCCCTGGTTTTAGGAATTTCTATTTAGGTGACTGAGATGATTCAAGGAAACACTGGAAATAATAGAGTTATAGAAATGTGGGAACTAGCTGGTCTAGTCAAGTGTGGTATTGTCCCATTGCTATATACTGGCAATGGCTACTGGAGGACTAGATTGTTTGCCATGAAAAAAAGTCTTTGTTTATGGCTTATCTATCTGTTTTGCATGCCTCCTGGAAAAGAGCTGGGTTCATACAGGGAGGATACAATCTACGCCGCCAAAATAAGAGAAACCCTGTAGAAGTTAGGTTTATCCAAATCTTTTTAACCAGTTGTCAGGAGAGCTTTCTAGGTAAGCCAGTGTTTTTTTTGTTTTTTTGTTTTTTGTTTTGTTGGTTTTTTTTACACATGGATGAGGAGAAAACCTTTACACCACTTGGCTCTGCAAAGGCAAAGTAGACCTTGATATAAATGGAGTGGAGTCAGAGGTTCTCAGAGGTCTTCCCCTCTGTGCATATGTATTTGTTTGGGTAGCCAGGTGGGGAGAGGAAGAGAAGGAAGAGCATTGAGGCATTTTATGTTCAGGGAAGAATGCTGGAGAAAGAGCAGTGGCTGAAAGGAAGGAGGATGTCTTCTGTAATGCGGCCCACAGGCCATTCTTCATATATCAGAACAGAATTGCAAAGATTATAGCACGTAAGTAATAAGATTCTTTGGTTTTCACTGAAGCATTATTCCACGAGGTGACAGAAGAGGGCTACTGCTAGTAATCTCTGAGCCAACTCAGGATCCTTAATTCCATGGTTCTTAAAATTGTGTGTATGATAATCCCCATTGGAACTTGTCTTTAAAAATATTCCCAACTGGTTCAATAGGGCAGTGGGATGGGCATAGAACTCTAGACTTCTTAACAAGCATGCTGGAAGTATGTCAGCACAAACCAAGCATGCTTCTGAAAACTACCTGAACTTTTTTTTCCTAATCCACCAAACATGTCATATAAATATTTCCTGATCTCTATTTTTAGAGCCTTTAAGAATAAATTAATTCTCATCTCAAGCAACTGGGAGGTCCAGAGATCAAGGAACCAGGAGATCAGAAAGACATTATTCAGAGTCAGAAACAAAGTTTAGACTCAGGAGGTCTGAATGAAGTGTCAACTCATAGGCTTTGGCTAGAGACCTTAAAAAAGTCAGGACCAAGACATTGACCCTGCAACCAGAGACAGCAAAGAGACAGGCAGAAAGAAATGTCCACGAGTGTTTCTAGAGGATTTAGACATAAGGCAACATTTTGATCTTCCACATGTGACAGAGCCCCAGAATCTGAACACAGTGAACTAATCTAGGACTGACATTAAGGATCAGAAATATTTGGCAGGTAGGTAAATATTTCCTAATCTGTGCCCTGGGCAGACAGTGATAATCAATTATGGCGAGCTTTCTCTAAACCCAGGTGTGGTCTTAAAATCCTTATCAACACAGTCGTTAGGCAGCCACTACCAGTAAGTCAGAACTGGCAGGAATGTGAAATCCATGTGTCATTTCTGATTATTACTGGACACTGACAAATGACCTTTGATATCTCTGCCAACTCAGCTGTTTGTTGTCCTTGTGCAAGAGCCATGGGTGGCTTTCATTAGAATATATCTGCTTAAATATAAAGAATACTCAGGAAAATGGTAGTGTGCTTGAATTAGTCTTTATCTTGTCTCTGATTATACATCTCTAAGTTTTCAAAGGCCATACAGAAAGGAACAGTCCTAGCTCCCTTTGGGAGTCATATATTAGTTTATGCCTCTGCCCTATTTGATTTGATTAAGATTTTCTCATGGTCTTTGAGCACTTGCTCCACCAATTGTGAAATAACCTACTATGTCCCTAGTATTCTGTGAAGGACTGGGGAGGAGAGGTGAAGAAGGCACCATGTTCTTCAGTCAGGAAGTCACAAGCTAGCGATCAACAGAGATGTTCAAACCAACTTTGAATAGTGTGAGGCATGCTACAGTTGTCAGACGAGGACTGAAAGACAGGCACCCCAGAAACCAGAACTCTGCTTCTGATTCATGGAGGAGTGACAAGTGGACTGAAGTTACCAGGCAGAGGAAGCACTGTGACAATCCAGTGAGAAATTATATCCCATGTAAAAAAGTAGGGAGTGGTGTTTTCAACACTTGATGTGTAGAGAGAAGAGACAGATTGCACTTAAGGCGACTTTGACTCTTGCAAATATGAGGTGTAAGAATAAAATTTAATAAAATCGCATTTTATGGGTAAACTTTAAAACAGTGTGAACCCCAACATTCCATTCTCAAATTAAACTTTTGGCAAGAATCCCATCTTTCAAAGTGATGGACCAAGTTAATTTTAAATACTCTAGCTTGTAAGCTGAAATGCCCGCTTTCCCTTCTTAGGGTGAAATATTCCCCTCTGCGTATGTTGAATTATGCAAAGTCTTCTCTCTAATGCAATTCTCCCCTCTCTGATGTTGTGGGCCTGGGCCCTGTGACAGAGATAGTGATGCGGTGAAGAGAAACAAATCCAAATTAGGGAGGACTGTGTTTGCATTCTATTTCTGTAAGCCATGGAGAGCCAACAAAAGGTTTATGAAGGTGGGAGGAACATTAACATAGGGTATTTTGGAATGTGAATTCCAGGGATCCAGGGACAGTGCTTGAGGATGAGTAAAGGTGTAACTGCTGGTGTTAAGAAAACTAAGTTAAGTGGCTATTGTAATAGATTGACAAAAGATGGTGCTCATTTAAAGAAGGTCTGAGGGAATAGAAAAGATAAAGCAGGTTTGAAAGCTACTTTGAACACTTTGAACCTTAAAAGAGTAAGGGAATATAATATGCCTTACCTTTCCTTTTGTGTTATGCTGCTTTGTTACTGGAATAGAGATCTACTTATAGGTACTTTGTTTCTTTTTTGGAATTCGCAAATAGCATTCCCCACTATTCCATGTTTGAGTTTTGTTTTGTTTTGTTTTTGTTTGTTTGTTTTCTAACAGCAACTAAATAAGGAAAGAAGAAGGACTCCCTCCCATTATTCTGTCCTCTGTATACAGTCATGGCTAACAGTCTGATAACAGCTTCTGGATATGTAAATACACCACATCTGTATGAATACAGATTCATACACAAATGTAGATGTATTTTAAAACAAAAATTCTGACTTTCTTTTCTGGAAGGCTTGGTAGAACCTCCACCTTGCCTGGAAATGCATATTGAGAGAAGTGTCCCAGTGCTTAGCTTCCCTTGAGGCCCTTTGTGCACTCATGCTGTGATGGGCAAGGGGGCCAGTGGTTGAGGTCTTGCTTCTGTTGTTTAGTTTTGTCTGTTCAAATTTATAGTAGAAGCACATGGAACAATCTCCTTTCTGCTTCCTCCTGTGACCCTCATGATAACTGAGCTTCTCTCCAAACAGCCCTCTGAAACCAGCTGTTTGCACGTCTGGTGTTAGTCAGTGGCTTGGGATAGTGCTGTCCTATACTCCCCTCCCGAAGCTAATTTTGGGTGCAGTCACCTAGGATAATGGGAGTCTTCACCATCTTAGTCCCTTCCTTTATCTGGAATAGCTAGTTCAGCAGGTAAATGCAAGAGCCGTTGTAAAACTGAACTGAGTGAGACTAACAAGGAAATCACTTACTATATTAAGACAAAGTCCCCACCATTCAAGGTTTAAACAGAGAAGTGCGCAAGAAAGAGAAATTGCTGCTAAAGGGAAAAACTAAGCAAGTCTTGAATTGGTCCCCTGTGAAGTGTACTGGAGAGCCTAGCTTTCCCATGAAAGTGTCTTTTACTGTGAGATCTTAGCCTCCAAGAGACACCAGTCACAAAGATGCAGACCTCACTTTTATAACTAGTAGTGGGATGTTCAGAGAAATCCCTGTTGATTGGCATCTCTCAAGCATCACAGGCTACCTATCATTTTCAGAAACAACTCTTCTTAAAGCATGGGAAATCATAGCCGAACACTGTCTGCTGATGAGGAGTTGGGGGCCTGCCAGATCCAGGTTTGGGGTCCTAAGATACCTATAGTGCAGAGCCTAACACCGGTCTACTTAGTGTTTTGTTCAGGTCCCAGATGCCCTGTGGTCCTATAAGACGGTTCCTCCATCACCCATCATGCTGTGGTGCTCTGGACCTATTTCATTGTACCTTGTGACTGTGTCATTTAACCTTTGTGGTCCTAGGTTCTTCCATCTGTAGTCATTCCTACTTGTAGATTTATGTAAGAGAAGATGAGAACTTTAAATTGCTTAATACTATGTTCATAAAACTGATGATAACATGGGCTGGTAAAGATGTGGAATAACTGGAACTCTCATGTGCTGCTAATGGGAATGTAAAAGTTAGTCAGTCACTTTGGAAAATAGTTTGGGAGGTTCTTAAAATATTAAGCATAAACCTATTGTACTACACTAGCTATTCCTCCTATCTCTTTACCCATGAGAAATGAAAGAATATGTCCACACAGATTTGCATATAATTTTTTTGTATGTTTAATAGTCAAAAAATTGGAACAACCCGAATGCCCATCAATAGCTGAATAGATGAACAAGTCATGGTCAGGCGATAAAATGGAATACTACTCTGAAGTAAAAAGCAATAGATTATTGATCTATCCAACAGCATGGATAAGTCCCAAATAATTATGCTCAAAGAATACAGGCAAAAAGAGTATGCACTATATAATTACACTTATACCAAAATAGTTTTAACATGGGAATTAATCTTTAGTGAGAGAAAGCAGATCATTTGTTGGCTGGGGATGGGTGGGGGGCTGAAGAATTACAAAAGAACACAAGGAGCTTTACATATTAATAAAAGCTGTTAAAAATCTCCTTGCTAGAAACCCTCTTCTTTCCTCTTCCTTTTTTCTTGAGCCTTACTCATTTAGTGCTTTTATTATACCTAGTGGCCTATTTGCACAGTACTGAAACTATAAATTGCATTGGCAATAAGGCCACAACTGTACAGATGGGTTACAGTAGAAGAGCACTTCAAACACTCTCTAGCACATGGTAAATGCTCAGTAAAGGAGAACTGTATCCTTCCACCTTAAGCTCACCTTAGCAAAAATTTCTTTCTAGGTCAAGGCAGGAGAGTCTGCAGAAGGTAACATAGTCCTGTATCTGGGGAAACTGAAAGTAGAGGAGTTAGTATGAATTAGCAGGATGACAGGATCTAACTCTGAAGAGGCAGGTAGAGGTGAAATCTTGAAGGATCCCACATGCTTGATTTTGTTTATAAGGCAAGCAGGGAAAAGCGGCCATCAATGAATTTTAGGACAGGGATGTGTGTGACATGTTCGATTTATGCTTTCAAAAGATTACTCTTTCCTTATGAGTAAGCATTTGCATGATAGTTGTGATATTGTGATTTATATATAATAAGAAATGTGTATTTACTCTTTGTTCCATTTCTGGCACAGAGCTTCTACTACCTCTGGAATTTCCAAAGAGATGAAAGCAATAGGGTGTCTTTTTTTATGTTAATGAGGTGACTTTTTGGACCATACTGAAGGATGGAGTCTGGTTACTAGGAGAGCCAACCATGTGATTAGAGAGTTGGAACTTTCAGTCCCACTTCCTGGCCCCTGGGAAGGACTGGAGGTTGAATGGATTGCCACTGACCAATGATTTAATCAATAGTGCCTATGTAATGAAGCCTCCATAAAAACCCAAGAGGACAGGGTTTGGAGAGCCTCCAGGTTGATGAATACTTTAAGATTTGGGGAGAATAGCATGCTCTGAGGGCAGGGAATCTCTGCTCCCTTTTCCAGTACCTATTCACTATGCATCTCTCTCATCAGGCTGTTCCTGAGTTATATCCTTTTATAAAACATACACACACAAACACCAAACAAGCAAACAAAAACACCCAGTAATGTAGTAAGGAAGATATTTTTGCATTCTGTTAGCTACTTTAGCAAATGAATTCAAGCCTAAGGAGAGTGTTGTTGGAACCTCTAATCTATAGCCAAAGGTGGTAAGCACAGGTGACAACATGGACTCGAGACGGGCATCTGAAGTGGGGGTGGGAAGGTGCCGTCTTGTGGTACTGAGCCCTTAACCTGTGGAGTCTGATGCAATCTCCAAGTAGAGAGTGTCAGAATTGGGTAGAATTGTAGGACACCCATCAGGTTTCAAAGCTTTGCTTGGTGGTGAGGGGGAAAAAATCCAGACATGAGAGCTGAATGCACAACATTAATATGTGAAATTCTACCCTGGGGAGATAGACAGTGGTTACCAGTGATAATTTAAACGGACTTTCCTTATGTTTAGGCTTTTATTTATTAATTTTTATTTTTTATTTTTCCTATGTTTAGAGTTTTAGATCCATGATAGTACAGTATACAACTCAAAGGATAAGGATGACTGAGAACAGTCTCTTAGAGAAAAACATTGGATCAGAGCTGCAAACCACTGGTTCTTCCCTTTACTTCCCATTTAGTAAAGGAGCCAAACAAACCTCCCACATCTGGGAGTAATACCTTGGATCTGAAAATTATGATCCTGCTCCCTTCCCTGATCCAGAAGATGGCTGGTGGGGAGGAAACTTGGAACACTGCATCCAGTCTATATCCTCTGTCCCCAGGTAGAGAGGTACCCACAGGAGAGACTATACCACAGTAGTAGTTGATTTATATTATTGGTATTGGTAAGAATGGCTTTGAAGAAGATATACTCTAAATACTGTACTGTACTATACACAGTCTTCCTTGTTTTGGCTATCATCAGTGTGTTGCCACCAGTCTAGCTTTTTCCAAGGATAATTAATGGGTCTTTGGCTTTTGAATTGTAAGGAGTTCCTAATGAATAAAGCTGACTGGCAGCTGACTGGCAGTTGGATCTTAGAATCAGGATGCTTGCCAACTGCTGTGGAATTGCACACCCTCAGATGGCCAGGCTTGTTAACCTGTACTTTGGTAGCATTCTACCCTAGTTTAGTGTCACATTTGGCCCTCTAGGTCTGACTGAGTTTGGCCATAAAACCATGGGGAAGTCAGTGCATCAAGAAGTGAGCAACCTCAAATTTTACACAATGATCTAAGTACAGACTTCAGAGAGGGCTCATATGAATTCCTCAACTCTGAAAAAAAGTCACACTTTCCTATTTAGGTCTCGTGTACATGGAGTTGTTGGGGAAGAGAAGGGTATACAGTCAACCGAGAAATTACAAGGCAAGGCTGAGAGTACACTGTATCAAGGAATGTAAAGGACAAATCAATACCACTAAATTAGCAATTCCTTGAGATTCTCAAATATCTCTATATATTCAAAGGAGGAACCTTAGGCACAATGGGTTATCCATAAAAATCTATTTGATGGGCAACTGAGTTCCTGAAACAAGAAGTCCCATTTTCCTTCTTGTATTGCAGGCTCTCCAATTTCACTTGGAACTTTGATGTGATAGCACTTTTCTGATTTGTCACTTTCAGGAAGCTGATAATGTTTCCAATGAGGCTTGATTTATATGTAAGAAGTCAGTCATTCATACCTGGGAGATTCTGGCTAACAAACCCAAAACCCCAGATCAGTTTGTGATGATTGGGTTTTAGCATCCAAGACTAGATATTTAAGCTAGCTAAATCTTCCAATTCTATACAGTCCATTGTGTTTCTCTGGTAACCTACCCAGTCCCCTGTCAAATTGACTCGGTTGGAACACCATGGCCAAATGGCATTGTTGATGAGGCAAGGGCTGCTGTCTGCTGCTGGACCAAACACCAGATGAGTAGAGTGTTTCATTTTGACTCAGAAATAAGATAATTATCTCTTGGTTTAATGTTCCAGATTTTAAGATGGAGAAGTATCCTGTTCATTTGTTCATTTTCCTTCCTTCCTTCCTTCCTTCCTTCCTTCCTTCCTTCCTTCCTTCCTCCCTCCCTTCCCTTCCTTTTTTTTTTTTTTTTTTTTTTTTTCTTTCTTTCTTTCTTTCTTTCTCTCTCTCTCTCTCTCTCTCTCTCTCTCTCTCTTTAAGAAATTTAACTGAGAGCTAAGGGGCCACATAGATAATTCTAATATGCATAGTGAAATTCATTCTAATTCCTCATTTCTTTTTCCCAGAATCTTTGCTCTGTGGACATGGATAAGTGTTTTATCAGACTTTGGCACTTGTGTATAAGTTTCAAAATTGGGATATTACCCAGTGAAATTGTAGTGGGGAACAGGCTCAGAATCTTCAGATTTTCCATGGTTGAAAATATGGCACAAACACTAATAAACAACAAACAGAGGCAAACAGCTGACAGGAAATGAATCAGATACTGTAGGAATGCTTATGGCAGAAGAGACGCACCTTCTGATTCCAGTGTTAGAGCTGTGCGAATGATTGGTGAGTGAGCTCATTAAATTTTAGATCCTAATAAAGAGCTTTGGGATATGGAAGGAGCTATTGTTTCATTTTGTCATAGAAATCCAGTTTCCCACTACAGCTGTTAGGAAAGGAAAATGTAAGGAAATGATTCCTTAACGGTGATGCTGGCAATCATTCTACCTGACACGAAAGCACTGGTGTCTGTAACAGGTCCTCAGGTGCCTAAAATTGAAAATCGTCTCTCTAACATGTCTGTGCACTCCCATTCAGCTTTATGTTCCAACTGATCGCTTGGCTTATAATCAACAGTCAATTTTTTGATCCAGTGCTTCCCATTGCACTGGTCTAAAAATACCAGGTTAGTGGATGTACTGAAATAACAAATATGAAAGATTTTTGTTCCCCATAATAACACTATCTTTATTTTTATTTTTTTCCAGTGCCTACCACCCTGGAGCTAGAGAGAGAGTTTTCAAATAGTTTATCTTTTAGAATAGCCTTTGTTACTAGCAATTGATTTTTAATTGCCTGTAACATGCCAGGTCCTGAGACCCCAACAGCTGGGATTCATATCCCTCTTTTTTGTATATTGATTGTCCTTACATTTCAATACGTATGTACATTGTACTTTTCTAAAATATGTGTGTTTCCATCACCCTCCCAAACAATTCAGGAAATTTAGCATGATTTAACTTCTCTTTGATATGCACCAACTCCTGTCTTACTCATAGTTTTGGCCATTGAGTAAGTATACCAGTTCTTATAGTTTGTATTTTTTATATTTTGTTTAAAATTTTTAATTATTTTTATAAGTATCAAAATTATACATATATAAATGTCAATAATTTTTTAAAACTTGCAACAAAAATAATAGCATTCATCACCTTTTTTTCCATTTCCAAATACCCCTCATTAGAGAAAACTATTTCTAATATTTTTCAATGGTTTTTTTGGGGGGTGGTTTGGATATCCCTCTCTTTAAAAAAATTCTCTAGTGACTTTCCATTTATATTAATAGTGGTAATATTATTATGAATATTAGTATTGCCTCTCTGTCACCATCCAAACTATAGCATTTAAACTCTTCCTTAGAAGCTATGAGATTTAATTTTATTTATTTATTTATTTATTTATTTATTTTTTTATTTATATATGAAATTTATTGTCAAATTGGTTTCCATACAACACCCAGTGCTCATCCCAGAACAAGGGTCACAAACTGTGGCTGGCAGGCCAAATCCAACCAGCTGCTTGTTTTCATAAATAAAGTTTTATTGGAACATAGCCATGTTCATTCATTTACATACTGCCAATGGCTGCTTTCGTGCTCCAAGGACAGAGTTCAGCAGTTGTGGCAGAGATCATACGGCCTGCAAAGCAGATAATATTTATAACCTGGACTTGTACCAAAAAAAGTTCGCTGCCTCTGCTTTAGATGATGAGATGCCTTCCTATCTTTCTGACCTTCATTTCCTATGCTTTTCATGCCCACTTATATCCCTTCATCTTGCTGATATTATGCCAGTCCCTGAACATACTGAGACCATTTTCTTCCCAGGAACTTTACACGGGATGTACCATCTGTCCAGGATTCTGTAACCTAGAACTTTTCTTTCTCATCATTCAGATTTCAGCTTCTAGACTCCTCTGTGAGGGGTCTTTACACTCTTGCATCTCAGGTAATATTCTCTCCAACCCATTTGTATCCTATTTCTTCCTGTCTTTCATCAGTAACTAGTGTCAGTAATTGTTTTGTTCATGTACTTTTTGCCTGCATGTCCTTATAAATATAAGTACCTTGAGTGTAAGTACTTAGTTTACTCTGGATCAGTAGGGCCCCCAACGGTGACTGGCATATAGCAAATGCTCGGTAAATCTCAGTGGGTGAGGGATAAATGAATGAATCTATTTTGGAGGAAGATGCAACCCCTGCCTTCAATATAAAACCACCAGAAAGTAGCTTTATAGCAAGAAATGACAGAGATTGGTCTTCCTGGAGCAGTATGTCTATGAAGACTGCACAGACAAGGCAAATTTTCGAGCATGATCATGCATTCTTAGATAGATAGAGGCTTTCTAAACTGAAGGAACTGATTGGGGAAATTATTTATTAAAACTAATTAATGATTAATATATAAAATATATCCAACCTCAACCCAGTTTTTAGTCTTCAGAATAGTAAAAATGAAAAAAAAATCCAGTAGTACACATGGTGGTGAGGGAAAATGTATATTCTTATTAAATACAAATGGATGATAAAATCTATTTTTCCTTTCTCTAATTGACATATATTTGACATATAATATTGTGTAAATTTAAGATACACAACATGTTAATTTGATATGTTTATCTGTTGTAATATGATTGCTATTGTAGCAATAATTAAGATCCCTATCACATTACTAAACAGATCAAATCATAAGAAGGGCCCATTTAATGCTATGTACCAAGAGCTTTTAGAATATGTATAACTTTTGACCTAGTAGTTCTATTTCTAGGAGTTGATGATAAGGAAGATATTGGAAAGATTTCCAAAGTTGGAGGTATCAGAATGCTAATCAGAATCCAAATGCCTGGTCAAAGAGAAGTGGTTAAATGCACTGTAGATCTTCCATACAATGTACTACTTATGAATGTTAAAAACGATGATGCAAATTATAAAGACTGGAATACCAGTGGTTGAGCATTCTCTGTGCATCAATCCCTAGACTGAATACTTTGTATATATTATCTCATTAAAACTCCACACCAAATTCTAAATAGATGTTAACATCCACCCATTTATATATGAGAAAACAGAGGCTTACAGAGGTTAAGTGATTCTGGTCCCAGATCTGGGAAAGGAGAAAGAAATTTGCTGATCAAGGCCTTTCTCATATAACTACCATATTCAGGAGTACGGACATTGACAGTAGAAACAGTCATTCCTGTTGCCCTGGAAAAATTACTTGATCTTTTTGTGCCTCAGTTTCCTTTGTTGTAAAATGAGAATGACAGTAATATTTATTTAAAATATTACCATAAGGATTGATGAGTTAACTAATTGCACACGTGCACATGTATCAGGCACTGTTGTATATGTGGAGGAAGCAGCAGGAAACAAAGGAGATAAATTTCCCAATTTATACTCTAGTAATCCAGTGGAAGGAAGATAGAATTTAAATAGATGAAAATACAGAGAATATTAAATTATGGCAAATAATATGGAAAACCCAAAGAGAAACACAAGTACCAGGATGGGGGAAATGGTATTTGCAGTTTTGAATTGGTGTTCAGAGAAGTCTCCAATGAGAAGATAAGATTTGGGCAGACATTTAAAGAAGCAAACTATGAGGAGATATAAAAGAATATTCCACATAGTGGGCATGGCAAGGGCAAAGGTCCTGAGGCAGAAACATGTCAGGAATATCTGAGAAATAACAAGGAGGACAGTATATATAAGAAAGGAGGAACATAGTGCTTGATAGGGGTAGGAGAATAGAGAACAAGACACCAGTTCATGTGGAATCAGATTGGTTGGAATAGGAAGATTTTAGAGGATTATGTATGGAGGCAAAATTATTTGATTTCAATTTTGAAAGGTTCAATGTGACATACATTTATTTCATATAAAGTAATCAGAACAGTGCCTGGTACATGATAGATATTCAGTAAAGCTTAGGTATTTTTATTTGTGATATTAACGTCATCATCTATCTTCCAGTTTCAGTATATCCAAAATTTCTTCCGGACTACTATATATTTTAAAAGAATAAGAAAAACTTCATCTTCCTTTATCCTCTTATATGTTCATGTATGTGCCGTTGCCTCATTGCTTGAGAGAAGCCAGTTTGTGCTGGAAAATACAAGGACACTGAATTCTTGCATCAACCCTGTCCTGGCTCTCAGCCTAGGAACAGCTAAACCTGAATAGACTTCAGCAGGCCAGTAACTTCCTTCCTGAGACCAGCCACTAGGGCTTCCATATGTAATTATGCAATAATGCAAATGTAGGATCTAGTAAGACTATGGAAGTCCCTTTAAAATAAGTGTATCTCTCTAGCTCTAATTCAACAATAACACGTTTTGCATTTAAAATACTATTTGATGAGATCAGTGCTTGTGGCAACTGCCCCACAGGATTTCTTCTCTGGTGTTTTTAAAGTACAACTTTTGGAGCCTGGGTAGTTCAGTCCATTAAGCATCCAACTCTTGATTTGGGGTAATGTCATGATCTCTCAGTTCCTGAGATTGGTCCCTGTGTTGAGATTATCTCTGCTAACAGCACAGAGCCTGCTTGGGATTCATTCTCATTCCCTCTCTCCCTCTCTCCCTCTCTCTCTCCCCCTCCCCTATTTTTATGCACATGCACTCTCTCAAAATAAGTGAATAAACACACACACAAAAGTACAACTTAAACAAGTAGCAGATAGTCAAAGAATGGTCCCATATTTATAACCTTCTTTTCTTCTGATTTTCTGTGTTTATCCAGGTTGCTGTTTTTGACAGTTTCCAATTTCAAACATTCACTCATTACACAAATATTTATGGAAAGTCTAATATGTGTCAGGTATTTTTCTAGGTGTTAGGGATGGAACAGTGAGAATAAGACAAATCCTTGACCTCAGGGAGATTCTCTTCTGCTGGAAAAGTGAGATAGTATTCAAATAACTAGATAATGACAGGAAGAAATAGGGGAAATAAAGGAGAGTCTGGATAGACTTTGCAGAGGCTTATTATAGATGGGGGTGGTCAGGAGAGCTTCTTGGAGGAGGTGCTGTTCAAGCAGAACTCTGCATAAAATGAGATAGCAGAGGCCAAGTTGTCAAGGGAAAACATGGGCAAAGTTGCTCAGAGATGATTGGCTTGAGAAATAGAACCTGGAGAGTAGAGGATGGAAGTAGGAAATGGGATGGGAAGGAAACAGGGGGATGTTTATGCAGGGCTTTAGAATCCATTCTGAGGGACATCTGGGTGATTCAGTTGGTTAAGCATCTGACTTCAGCTCAGGTCATGATCTCGCGGTATGTGAGGTCTAGCCCCACATAGGGCTCTGTGCTGACAGCTCACAGCCTGGAGCCTGATTCAGATTCTGTGTCCCCCTCTCTTTCTACCCCCCCCTTTCTCTCTCAAAAATAAACATTAAAAAAATTTTAAAACTAGAATACATTCTGAGCAAGATGGGGAAAAATAAGAGTCTTCAAAGCCTGATTTGTGTTTTAGAAAGACTACTTGTGCTGCATGTAAGGAGAAAACTGTAGAGGACCAGAAGCGGGGTCAGTTTCAGAAGCACACATACATTTGATAGAGATTTTGCAGCTATATTCTTGACATAATCCATGGAAGGAAAAATTGAAATGAAAGTGACTTACAGCATAAGCATCTCACTTTTCTACCTTTGGGGTACCCACTGTATCAGATCAATTAGGTAAGCAAGGTCCTACAACTTCCTTGATGGAGGCAAATTCTACAGGTAATTACTCAGGGTTATGGACCCTAATTCTTGATTTTTTTCCTTCTGAAAAGAGGTGGGTGTTTCAGGCCCCACCCACCTACCAGGTGGCCCTCTGAGGTAGTTCCCTGATAGCAAATGAGCCTCCCACGTGTCTTCCTCCCCCATTCATTCAGCGCATTTTACCGACTCCACGTGCCATGAGTCAGGGTCACAGTGCTGGGCTGTGCAGGTTGTATCCTGCACAATCCCAGGGACTGCTGTTCATACAGACTATGATGGAAATGCTACTTCATGGAGTTGTACAGTGTGTAGCCTACACAACTGTACCTTATAGCCTGCCACTGTGCCAGGCACTGGAAATACAGATGAGCAAGAGATGATCCTTTCAGTTTCCTAAGAACCTAGATTATAGTGATTATCCTTGTCTTGACTCTCTAATGAGGTCATTTGTTTCTTAGCATCTTTTCTGTAAATACAGAAGTGGCTGCATGGACAGCAGGGTGCATTTTCAAAAATACAAAACCTTTACACCTGTCTCCTAGACAGGCCTCTGGCAGGACACGTTCTGGAAACCCATCAGAAACATTTCAGATCAAAGCAGGTAACAGAGGTGAAGCATCTGATCTGAGATTCTAGACACATCCCTGAGCACCATCTGGGCCTCTTGCTGAAACATCTGCAGGCTTTCTCGAAGCTCAGGGCCCTCACATCATGAGCAAGATGAGATACCCAGTCCAGGAGAAACCAGCAGATGGTGAGTTGCCTGACCTCTCACGAGGCTAAAAGTGTCAGGTCAACATCACTGTGGAAGGAGGGGTAAAGTCACTTTCTATTTCCTGACCCCTCTCCCTCTCCCTCTCCCTCTCCCTCTCCGTGTGTGTGTGTTTGTGTGTGTTTGTGTGTGTGTGTGTGTGTGTGTGTGTGTGTGTGTGTGTGGGTTGAGGTCCACATTTTCCCGTCTTATGGGATCTATTCAGTCATTTGACTTACTGATATATATGTAATATATATATATATATACATGTATGTATATAATATACATACATATACACTATATATATATACACACACACATTATATATATATATATATATATATATATATATA
>NW_024412414.1:7073418-7083086 GCF_014898765.1 Herpailurus yagouaroundi | reverse complement strand
ATATATATATATATATATATATATATATATATATAGGACTATGTTCTATTTAGGACTAAATAGTCATATTTAGGACTATGAACTTTGTGCCTGGCATTGTCTAGGCCTTAGAGAGGGGACACAACTGACAAGTTAGAGCTTTCATTCTAGTGAGGAAAACAGCTGACAGATAATTTCACATAGTCATATGTGCTCTGAAGAAACTAAAACAGGATAATGACAATTGAGAGTGGCTGGGGGGAGCAGTGGTCCTTCGAATTTGTACTCATGAAAGGCTTCATGAGGGACTGAGTTACCCTGACTTTGTGATGAGAAGGACCCAGAGAGCAAACAGGATCTGTTAAGCTTGTTCACACTGAGGTGCCAGATACTTTGTCTTCCCCTTTCTATTCTTTTCTTGTTGTTTTTTTTTTTTGTTTGTTTTTTTGTTTTTTTTGTTGTTTTTTTTTTTTGCCACATATTTGCTGAGCATCCACTTTAGGGAATAAAAGAGTTAAGGAATCAAATTTCCTGTTTTTATAGCACTTTCATGCTCGTGCAGAGACCAATATTGAATTAATTAGCAAATGAGCATGTGATATGATATCAGTGGCTTAAATGTCATGATATGATGGGTTGGAGAGAGAACATGTAGTTAGGCGAGGCCTCTGTAGGGAGTGACGTGTGTGCAGAGAACAAGGCAGAGCAAGGAGCTATGAATAAATCTCAGGGGGAGGTGGACAGTGGGGAGGAGTGCTCTAGACAAAGGGACACACAAGTGCAAGGGCAGGTGTTCAGGCAGAGGCAGGACTGGTAAGAGGAAGAGCCAGGGGGCTCATGTGTCTGTAGTAGAGCAGGCAGGAAGGTGTGCTAGAGGGAGCAGGAACCCGATAATTTAGCCATGGGCCATGATGAGGAATTTTTTTTAATTTTTTTTAATTTAAATTCAAGTTAGTTAACATACAGTGTAGTCTTGACTTCAGGAGTAGAACCCAGTGACTCATCACTTACATATAACACCCAGTGCTCATCCCAGCAAGTGCCCTCCTTAATGCCCATCACCCATTTAGCCCATCCCCCTACCCATCTCCCAGCCTGCAACCCTCAGTTTGTTCTCTGTATTTAAGAGTCTCTTATGATTTGCCTCCCTCTCTGTTTTTATCTTATTTTATTTTTCCTTCCCTTCCCTTATGTTCATCTGTTTTGTTTCTTAAGTTCCATATATGAGTGAAATCATATGATATTTGTCTTTCTCTGGCTGATTCATTTCATTCAGCCTAATACACTCTAGTTCCATCCACATTGTTACAAATGGCAAGATTTCATTCTTCTTGATCGCAGAGTAGTATTCCATTGTGTATAGATACCACCTCTCCGTTATTCATCAGTCATTGGACATTGTGCTCTTTCCATAATTTGGCTATTGTTGATAGTGATGCTATAAACACTGGGGTGAATGTACACCTTGAAATCAGGATTTTTGTATCCTTTGGATAAATACCTAGTAGTACAATTGCTGGGTTGTAGGGTAGTGCTATTTTTAATTTTTTGAGGAACCTCTGTACCCACCAACAGTATAAAAGGGTTCCCCTTTCTCCACATCCTCGCTGACATCTGTTGTTTCTTGAATTGTTAATTTTAGCCATTCTGACAGGTGTGAGGTGGTATCATTGTGGTTTTGATTTGTATTTCCCTGATGATGAGTGATGTTGAGCATCTTTTCATGTGTCTGTTAGCCATTATATCTTCTTTGGGAAAGTGTCTATTCATGTCTTATGCACATTTCTTAACTGAATTATTTGTTTCTTAGGTGTTGAGTTTGATAAGGAGCTAGAAAAGGAGCAGCAAAAGGAATTTCAGTTGTATTATGCATTTCATGGAAGGTTTGAACAAGGGAATGACATGGTTTCACTTATAGTTTACAAAGACTCTGTGGCTGTTAGGAGGAGAACAGTTTCTAGGGGTAAGAGTGGACTCAAAGATGAGTCAGGGGCAATGACTAAAATCCAGGCAAGAGACAGTGGTCTCCTGGGCTGCAGTAATCCTGTTGTGGGTGTTGAAAGTGATTAGACTGTGGAGATATGAAGGTGGCCTGAACAGAATTTGGTGACTGCCTTTGTATGGAGTATTAAACAAAGGAGAGGAATCCAAATGAGCCCCACGATTGATTGTCAGTGTGAAGAGTTGGGTGGATAACAATGTCATTCCCTAAGATGGAAGAGACTGCAGGAGGTGCTGGGAAGGTGCAATTTTAGACACATTAACTCTGAGATGCCTGTCAAAGATGGTGAAGATGTCAGTTAGGAGTTGGCTATCCAACTCTGGAATTCAGGAGAGATGCTGGGAGTTATCAGATAACTAATGACACATTAAATCTTGAGACTCAATGAGGTCACTTAGGCATGAGACAGGAGAGTCAGAGAATGCTCCAATTTATAGAACTAGGGAAGAAGGGAGGTGGCGAAAGAGCTGCACAGGAACCTGCAGATAGAGATGTCCATACACCCAGGGAATAAAGCGGGGGGCTAGGAGGGAATGATGGAGTACTGATGAAAAGTTGAGAAAGATGCAAACTGAGATGTGAACATGGAATTGGGCAATGGGGTCATCCCAGAAGACCTTGCAGAATGTTGTGCTGGAGTGACAGAGGTGAAAGCTTGACTAGAGTAGATGCAAGAGAGGATGGGAGGGGAGAGAGTTGGGTCAGTAAGTGTAGTGAAGGCTTCCAAGGGGGTTACTGTAATGATTCCATGAACGACACAAATGTAGCTGCATAGACTCAAGTGGCAGGTGGAGGTTATAAGCCTAAGGGAGAGTGTTTTCAAATGTTTGGATGATAAATACAAAGATCTTGCACAGAGAGGAGATTTAATCACTAATAGAGTGATATGTGTGTTGTTCATTTGCTTATCTGTTTTTAACAACCCTTACAATCTTTTAAAAATGCAAAAAAACCATTCTTAGCTTCTGGGAAATACAAAAATATGCTTTGTATACAGGGCAGATATGGCCCATTGGCCATAGTTTGCCGACCCCTGCAGTCTACCTGTTAAATTGTGTTCCATAAGTAGAATTAGATATATTGTTTTAACACATACAGTTGTTGTGTATGTGGAGGTATGATGCTTCCATCTATTAGATGGCATATATCATAAGGCTTCTGATTTGGGATCCCTTTGTTTCTTGGTGTGGCTCAATTTTTTGTTGTTATTTGTTTCCATGAGGATGAGATTTTAAAGTATGTTAATTGCTGGAACCATGAATGGTGTGAGAAGTTAGAACTGCAACTTTCAGTGAACAGCTCCGATGGTGCTGGTAGATACCAGGAATGGAGGAAAGCTAGGACAGGAAGCAGACTAGTCTCCAATTGACCAGGACACATCACAGATAAAGAAACAGGGTCATTTTGGGATGGAAAACAGTCTCCTTCTATCTGAGACAGCAAGGCTCTCCCTTCTCTTTCTACCTCCTGGACAGAAAGAGTGAGGGAGAGTTTCATTCTTAGGAAGACTAGACAACGAATTCCCCTGGACTATGGGGTGAATGTGTTTGAAACCTGTTCAGCCATGAAATTTGCATGCAAATCAGAACCCTCTCTGAATCTCAGGAGTCTATTCTTCACTTCTCAATATTTAACATATCACAGATAAGAAAGCTGAAGGATAAGAGAGGAGCAGTGACCACAAAATTCTGGGTAAATGTCAGTGTCAACACTTGTATTCATTCATATAGACTAGGGTATGACACAGTAAGAGATGAATGTCCACATCCTAGTGGCTGTTGACAAGGTAAGTTATGATAAGGACTGGGCAGCCCTTCTCTATCTTCCAGGGATGCTATCTGTAACACACAACTTCCAAGGTTGCCACAGAGTGGGAGGGGTAAGAGGTATCTGAGAGATGGAAGGGAACACAGGGATGTTAGGTGAGCACTGTGTTTGCCACAGCATGTGATGTCACCAGCATTGTGTCCTTTGATAACGTAGGCACACTCCACTTACATGCCCCACTCATTTATGTAGCATTCTCTCTTGTAAAGACACAATGTCCCCAACCCCTACCATAGAGGAAAGAAACTTTTCTCATGACATTTTTATCAGTTATCATAGAAGGGGTCTCTTGCTTTTGAGCTTTGATCACAAGGGTCTTGAAGTTGTCCTTCATATGATATTAAATCAAATAGGACTTTTTAATCCTTGAAACAATTGTAAAATTAATTGTAAAAGTTGTGATCTTTACTCAAGCTTCTGAAAATCCTGTTGGCAATTCTGCATTTAATGAGGCACACTTCAAAGTGGCCTAGACACAGATAATTCTTGACAGAGCAGAAGAGTTTCACCATGATGAAAAAAATAAGCATTTGTGTCAATAGTAAAATAATCAATAATTGACTTTAGTGGATTAAATATGGAGCAGTGATGATTTGAAACATGAATTTGTCTTTTCAGAAGGACTCCATGCTTAGATATAATGAAGATAGCTAGAGTTAATCAGAGCAGAGGGCAAGGATGCCCGGACTTCATTTTTTCCCTTATATTTTATATATGCTTTTTGGAAGAGAACCTCCCCCCCCACACACACACTCACAAGATAATTGATTTGGAGGAACTATAGATAGGATCTGGTCCAGCTTTTTCATTCTACAAATCTGAGAACAGAGACTCAGATTTGAAGGGACCTGCCTAGGGGCCCATCATCACTGGCAGCATTGATCTCATTTAATGGGACACATGCAAATTATGTTTCCCAAAATGCACTGAGAGTGCTTCCATGTCCTTTCCTATGGGCTTTTTCATTATTTTGAGAAGTCCTTCTTGATGTTCTTATTATAAAATTAATGTTTGCCATACAAAATTAAACACTTGGAATTTTAAGTATTCTTTGTGCTTTTTCATTCTTTTTTTAAACCATGAAACTAAAATACATTTACTTCCTACTGGTTACTGTGCATCCCCAGAGAGGTTCAGAGCATCACTTAATGATATATTATGGACATCTGTTTAAACTTTAGTTCCTGTATTCTCAATGAGTGATGAGAAATCCTGGTCCTCAAAGTATTAGCTTCAGTTTTTGCACTGACATCTGGTGTGTTAGTTTTAGTACTGGCAGTATGTCTCCACTCTTATATAGAGAGGTGGACACACAGATATCCATGCTTGCTTCAGTATCAAAAGATGCATATTTCATGACTAGCAAAGCACTGCATAGAGAAGTCACCCTTATGTAACTCGGCAAACGTTTTACAGGCTCATTATGGAGGAGAGGTTGTCAGGATACATGAGAATAACCAATAAAGGATTTTGATCTCCCAAAGTTCAAGGCATTAGTGGCAGTGCAGCCCTAGGTATCTGCTGTTGTTTCAGGAGCACACTATTTGGTGCTGGGTTTTAAGTCCCAGACATACATGGTTAGAGGGTTTCTAGTGAGGACTTGAAGGTTGTTGAGACACTTTTTTTTTTTAGGCTTACCAATAAATGTTATTCATTATTTATTTTATTATTTTTTAATATGAAATTTATTTTCAAATTGGTTTCCATACAACACCCAGTGTTCATCCCAACAGGTGCCTTCCTCAATGCATAGGGGCACTTGTACCTCAATGTTTACAGCAGCACTTTCAACAATAGCCAAATTATGGAAAGAGCCTAAATATCCATCAACTGATGAATGGATAAAGAAGTTGTGATTTATATATACAATGGAATACTACTTGGTAATGAGAAAGAATGAAATATGGCCTTTTGTAGCAACATGGATGGAACTAGAGAGTGTTATGCTAAGTGAAATAAGTCATACAGAGAAAGACAGATACCATATGTTTTCACTCTCCTGTGGATCCTGAGAAACTTAACAGAAGACCATAGGGGAGGGGAAGGGGAAAAAGAGACACTTTTTAAAGTCATTCCCTTTTATGGAGTGAGAGAGTGGTATATTCCATTAACTGTCTTATCGCCTTGGCAATGTGTCAAGCTAACAGGTCATTTAGCATCATTCATGTAAAATGTCAGGAAGACTGAAGGTTTTACTGAAGCTACTGAACTACCCTGCAGTGTTGCCACCATAGAGATAGAGTAGCTGTCTCCAGGAAAGGAATCCATTTTCATAGCTAAATTGTTCAAAAGGCATACAATGGCTCCATGATTTTTATGCTTCTTCTTGTTATTTTTTTCCAGTGGATACTTAAAAATCAATTTATTTTTATTCTGATATGTACCAAGGGTATAGTGTTTGTTAGGATGAAAAAGCAATTTTAATTTAGTGGGAAATGGATTTTCTTTATCACAGAGAAGTGTTGACGAGATGAGAGACGCACCAAATGAAATTCTCATTCCGGATCCCAGGGGTTGAGGTGGGGAGATGGGGCTGGCAGGAGGACAAATTTAGATTTTGATAATTCTGTGTGAATTTCTCCTTAGAGCCCTTAGTTGTCAATAAAGCTCTTGGTAAGCAACACAAATGACCTCCTTATGCCTGTCCTGGTGAACAGGATGTTCTGAAGCAATAGAGTAGAATGTTGAAATTTTCAAGCAAAAGGACTATAGGGCTTGGGTCTGGCTCTGCCACTATCCACCCGTGTGACTTTGAGCAGTCACTTGGTCCTCTCCAGGCCTCAGTTTACCTATCCATAAAATGGATTTTAACACCATCTGAAGTCTGTGATTCTTAACTGTAAAAATATCTTATAATTTTCCCATATCATCTCAACCAAGGGTTTTTTTAGATTATAATTTAGTATGGATTATAGTATCTCTGGGAAAATTCACATGTAAAAGAATTGATGAATGGACCCATTCATTTGAAAAACTACATCTGCAGTTTCCTTTCTATTATTATTTCATTGCTATTTCGTGTGCTATTTCAGCCAATGTGTGTGCTATTTCCTTACTGTAGTTATTTGTGTGTGTGTCTGTGTGTATGTAAGTACGCTGTGTGCAAGACACAGGAGAGGAGAGATGAAAGGAAAGAGAAAGAGGGAGAAAAGCAATGCATATTCACCTAATCAACCTTATTTATATATCATGTTTTACTAACTCTGGGATCCAGCCACATTGGCCTTAATCCTCCATACTTATATTGTCCTACACGTGTCTTTGCACATGCTGAATATCACACACATATTCAAATCACATTATACTTGTTGTGGCTATCTCAAAGTATCATGTCTGTTCATCTTTACTTTTTTAATGCTTACTTATTTTTGAGAGAGAGAGTGAGTGAGTGAGTGAGCGAGTGGGGGAGAGACAGAGAAAGAGGGAGACACAGAATCTGAAGCAGGCTCCAGGCTCTGAACCGTCAGCACAGAGCCCAACCACGAACAATGAGATCATGAACTGAGCTGAAGTTGGACGCTTAACCAACTGAGACACCCAGGTACCCCTCATCATTACTTTTAGATTATGCTGGCTATTAAATCTTCTGCCTTGATCTTGTTGTTTAAGGCATTAATAGAGAAGCATGTGTGTGTATGAGTGTGTCACAATTTTTAAAAGTGTTTTGATAACTGTGTATTAACACATGTGACTTCCTATGTGGTGTGATGTATTTTGTCCTGTACATCTAAAGGCAATATGCTGAGAAGGTGTCCACAACTTCCTCTGACTGCCAAAAGATCTTGGGCATCTAAGAGCTTAAGTTAATCTATATCAGACCATAAATATAGAGAGAGGTTGTAGCTGGATTGGTGTAGTGAAGTTTCTGGCAGCCTGGAGATGGTAAATAGTATGTTGAGTGAAAAAAATAGAAGGTTGGAGAAGATAACTCTTCTTTGAGGTAGCTAGTTACATGATATGGGCTGCTGACATTTAATTTTTAGAGAAAAGGTGCATAAAAAGTTCTGTTTAAAATGATTTAGGCTGCAAAGAACAGAAACCTGACTCAAGGTGATTTGAATACCAAGGAGATGTGTACTCATGAAGTCTAAAGGTGGCCAGTTTTAGGGTACCATGTGGTCAGTGTCTCTGAAACATGGAAAACTCAGGCTATTTCCAAGCTTCTGTTCTGCTGTTGGCAGTCAAGCTTATAAGATGCTGCTAGTAACAACTGGGGCCATGTGCTTCTTTGTTTCTGTGTAGTTGAAGAGAGGAGACCTTTACCTCCAACCATGCAAAATAAATTCTTCCCTTCAGTTTCACTGGGCCAAATTAGAATGAATGCCTTTCCCTGGACCAAGAGTAGCTGTCAGCATAATACCACATATATTGATTGGGTAAGACTGATAAGCATCCTTGTCTGGAGCTGAGGAGGGGGCTGATTGAAAAATAAACAAACAATAAGCCATGCTAGAAATCGGAAGGAAGAAATATAAGGTGTGGAACCAGCAGAGTCAGTGACACACATCTCTTCAGGGAGGCTCATCAGAGGTCAGGTATTAGCAGGAAGAAATATCATTCTCTGTTAAATACTTAGAAAAGAAAGTATGGGGAGAGCAAGTCTATAAAGGGTAATGTTCATAAGCAGCCCTGCTTTTTTTTATGCCTTTAGAACAGAATTTCACACAAGAATGTGTAGGGGGAAATAGAAGCATCTCACTCTTCTGAATAATCAACCCCCCTCTCCCCAAATCAGGTGGCACATTGTGAATCAGGCTTTACATGCTGTGAAAGAAAGGATATAAAATGAACACCAAAATGTAACATGGTTCATTTTTGTTGTCATATTTTATACTTCATATTCATTATCTGTCTCTCTGATTATCATCTACAGAAGAGATTAAAAAAGAAAAGACCTGAAAGTCGTCTTCTCCCTAAAATTGTGTACAGATTCATATGCCTACCACCAGAAGGAGAGATACTATCTCAGAGAGGTAACAATTCACGTCTCTCCAGTACTGTCCCTTGCATCCCAGCTTTCAGCATCAGGGAGTACTCACGCATAATTAGCCCTCCATTGATTTCCTGAAATTTTAGCTTTTGGAATGGAAATCTTTATGAAGATGCAATTGCAGTTAATTTGCCTGCTACTGTTTCATAATAAAGCAAGTTATTTAGGAAGAAATTACTTTTTTTAAGTTAAAATTCTCTAAGGTAGGCTGGTAGTCAATGTGGAATTCTTTAAAGATTTGCAAGTTTGGTCTTTGATGTTCATGTAGAAAATCAGGATATTCTCCTATCACTGCCACCTATGAGTAAGTATTCTAGCCACTTATACTATTTCCAAAGGCTTGTTGCATATTGGTTATGAGCTAGTGAGTTAAGCTTTTAGATGTAGGTTACCACTGGTAAGCAAAGTATCTACTGTTAAAAATGGGGGATATCTTGTGAACTCGTTGTATTGGTAAATCAGAAATAAAATTGTAGTCCTCTGATTTCCTACAAATCTGTGGCATAGACTGTACCTCATAGAGCAAGTCTGTCTAGTTCAAGCCACCATTGAATAATTGCACTAAAGCCCAGTTATGTGCCTTTCAGTTAAACTTGTCTGGTTTTAGTTGGTACAAAAGAGCTTACATTTCTTCCCCAAACACTTGGACATATACATGGTCAAGTGCAAATCTTATGAAATGGAAACAAAATTCATCGTCTCTGATCCCAAGGCCATGGGATTGAGCCCTGTGTCAGGTTCTGCTTTGAGCATGGAAACAGCTTAAGATTCTCTCTCTCTATCCATCTGTCCCCTCCCCCACTCATACACACTCTGTCTCTAAAATAAAATAAAATAAAATAAAATAAAATAAAATAAAATAAAATAAAA
>NW_024412414.1:7062354-7073408 GCF_014898765.1 Herpailurus yagouaroundi | reverse complement strand
AATAAAATAAAATAAAATAAAATAAAATAAAATAAAATAAAATAAAACAAAATAAAAGTCAAGATCCCTGATATTCCAAAAATGACACTAGAATCCCAAGAATTCTCCTTCAGGATTTTGTTACCTCTTAAAGAAATACAGTGCCACTGAGTTAAATTTCCAGAATAGCAGCTCATACAAATGTCTTATATTTTTTTCATAATGCTATCACTTTGAAATGTACTAACTTACACACTCATTTTATTTTCTCTTTTCCCCTTTTGGTGTTCATTTTGTATACATTATTTTAGAGTGTCAGTTCTAGGATGATAGGATTTTTGTCTGTTTTATCCTCACTATTGTAATTGTCATAGGTTTCAGTCAAGGAAGAAGGTGGGATGAAAGTTATTTTGATACTATTTAAAAAACTCAACTTTGCAAGTTATCTAAAAGAAATGTTAATACATGTTTAAGATTTTTTTTTATATAACTCATAGCATTATTAATGAGGGCATCAGGCATATGTTACAACCAATTCAGAGGAGAAATCAAAGAATCACAAGTTTATATGCAATAAATTAAAGTTGAAATGAATATTCAAGTAGACACAAAATTGGCTTTTGCCAATTTTTGGTAGGGGTAGAAAAACCGGTTTGACTCCTGAACATACTGGACAAAATTGATCTGTCTATAGACAAGAATTATTCAGCATTTATATGAGCTAACTACAAGTTACAGAGTATAAAAGAGGTCAAAGGCAATGAAAGTTCAAATCAGATAGTCTGGAAGGGCTTGCTGTAAAATATGCATAGTTTTCCAACAGAGACATTTATTAATCATGTGCTTATTCCCAGTTTTCTTATAATTCTCCCTCCTTTTGACCGCTAATAATCTCAAAAAAAGATTGTTTGATTATAAAATAATACTAGTCTCATTAGGCTTGGCCTAGTTATTTATATAGGTGCAGCAAGTGTTACTTTATTATCTAGGACAGTTTAAGTTTGCTTTGTTGGAAATTTTCATAAGGAGTCTCATATTGGACTTGTGAAAGATCTTTATCATTTGTCATTCGGAGGCTAGGAGACCAAGCCCAAGAAAGCCTACCAGATTTCCCCTGCAGTATCTATATATTTGGTTAAGTTTCTCTCTTCTCAAGTTTCCCAATTTACTTCAATATTCTTGGCCTGCCAGAGAGTGGCATTCTTACCACCAGTAATCTGAGACCCCATAAACCCAGGTACCAAACCCATGTTCTTGTGAGGGCTCCATAAAAGTCATTCTTCCTTAAATGTGGCTTCCCATACCTGATTAAATGAATATCATCCTCAAATATGATACACCAGGCAAGTCTTTCATTGCATAACCAATAATTCCTATTATAGTCTGGTAAAAAAAGGGAACAGACTCTTATTGAATCTATGCAAGTAGCTATACAGCCATATGAAGTAAGGAGATTAAAAGAGTTTCTGAACTGGGGGAAGGAGACTGTGGAAAAAATGAAAGAGATAGCATTTGCCAATGTTTTATTTTGGTCTACAAAAGCAGAGCCCACCAGGGGCGCCTGGGTGTCTCAGTTGATTGAGCGTCTGACTTCAGCTCAGGTCATGATCTTGTGGTCTGTGGGTTTGAGTCCCACATCAGGCTCTGTGCTGACAGCTCAGAGTCTGGAGCCTGCTTCGGATTCTGTGTCTCCCTCTCTCTCTGACCCTCCCCCGCTCATAGTCTATCTCCCTCTGTCTCTCAAAAATAAATAAACGTTTAAAAAGCAAAAACAAAAACAAAGCAGAGCCCACCAATCTGTTATGAGTTACAACTAGCTTAAGAAGGAAAATGGCCTCCTTATCGATTCAAATTAGGACATTAGGCCAGCATCAACAGTATTGCAAACAAATGGATACAATTTCCCTCATTAATTCATTCAGTCCTATGTAATTAATTTTTGTTCCATTTGGACTCTTGGGTAGCAGCAATCTCATGAAGCTGCATGTTTTTTTCATAAAAAAAAAAAGTTCTGAAAATCCAGGTGTGGTCTTTAAGTTGTGCAAATCGTGCCATCCACATTTGCTACAGTCCTTTTCCTTATGACTCTGAGAGGGTCTGCAGTTGATTACAAAGCCTTCAGGGAAGAGTCACAGTAAAATGGAGAGACTCATGGTGGCTCTGTTTAATTTAGTACTGGCCATCTTCAAATGTAAAATGCCTGATGAGCATTCACATCAAGTATAATTTAATGACAAGGAAATTTGGTTGTTTCTGTGGCATCCAAAACAAGATAACAAAGCCAACCCAAAAATGTTTTAGACAAACGGTTCCTAAGAATAATGATTAAGGCTTTTTTGAAAGAAGATAGGGGATGCTACATATAAAACTTAATGACCATAATTTTTATAGAGGAATGAAATCTTGATGTGTAACATATAATAATCTGGAGATATAACACACATGGTATACCAATGACATACCAAGAATATGGCAAAAATGTTTTAACTCTAGAATAGGCCCTAGATATCTGCATCTTCATAAAACTGCATAGGTAAGGCTGATGTGCACCCTTAATTGAAATCCACTCTTCTAGAAAATGAGAGATTTAAGTAAAAGAAGTGAGGTTGTGGCCAAGTCAGTGTCTTAAATAGTAATTAAAATTAGGGATAACACTATACCAGGCTTCAGTGAACTTATTGTGTAACAGGCCAATTACTACATATTTTCGGTTGATAGTATACAAGATCTCTGCCACACTGCTCTCAACTCTATTATAGTATAAAAGCAACCATAGACAATATATAAACAAATGCGCTTGTCTGTGTTCCAAGAAAACTTTATTTCTAGAAACAGGTAGTGGGCTATATTGGGCTGGTGTACTGACCAAATGGCTGCACTATATACTATTGTTGTCTACTATCATCAGAGCACAATCGGGACTCTGAGAAATAAAAACCAATTGGGAACAGTGAGGATGCCAACAAATTTCTAGGAACTTTCCAAAAAACATGTAATTTCTGAATATTTATAACATTTACCTTATACAAATTTAATCTCAGGAAAGCTATTCTAATTTTACTTTTCCCATGCAACCCCCATAACATAGCAAATGAACCTAATTACTTCTAGTTCCTCTTTTTTTGTAAGGTGAAAGAAAAAAAATCTATGATTCCAGGTGCCCTTTATGAAATCTCAAAGACAGTTTTAGGTAGAAAAGATACCCTGAATGTTTTATTTATTTATTCTTTTTAATTAAGAATCTCCTTTGGGGAAGGCAAAATATTTTAAAAAAGTGAAAGGTGACTTGGACTCTTGAGATGTGACAATAGAAACGAGAATAAGCATACAAGGTAATATAATTGTAAAGAACTTTGGCTTTTTTTTATAGTGAGGAATCTTTCTTCTTAAGGGCATAAAAAAGTGAACATAAAACAGGAGTTTATCTGCTAAAATAATAACTTTGTTATCTAGACAGATTACACAGAAAAAAATCCTTATTGCAGCTAAAGTCATTAATTCATAAATTAAGAAAATAAGCTCATGAAAATTGAAGTTTTGCTAATACTTGAACACGTTGTATAGTTTCGCAGATTCAGGTATTCTAACCAAGGCAAATAAATTTCATTCTCCAAGTTCCATCTGTTATCATGTTCTTTGATGTTCTAGAACCAACGGAGGCTTTATTTTAGGACAGATCCCAGGGGGTACACAGGTCAGAATTAACCTTATACTCTTACTAAGATGTCCTAACATGGGATGTCTTCTTCTTTGCTATCTTCATATGAATCATTATATAAGCATTGTAAAACTAGTTTCTTTTACATTTCCACCATGGTAAATACCGATTACAACTAATAAATAAAATCTCCTTGGAGTCCTTAATAATTTTTAAGAATATAGGAGTATAAGTTATGTGAAGAGAGGAAGGGAGACCAAAACAAGAGGAACAAAAGAAACCCAATTGCTCACTACTTTAGTATAAAAGCATACACATGGTTTTATTTCCCTGAAATCACTGGTCCTAAGTATAATCTCAAACACCTATATTAATTACAATTGTTAATTAAAATAAATAGCCACTATTTCACGGAGAAAGCTGGAGGGGTGGATAATTGAGAACTGCCTGCCACACACTACCATTTCAATAAACTCACAGAACTCATGAACACACTTAACCTTCTACCACCACACCCGCCCCTCGTACAAGTTCTCAAAGTGGCAAAAATGAATACATTCATTTATATGGTCCAAAGATACAGCTTGTAAGTAAGAAACAAATGTACATAAGTCAGAAGTATGCTATTCTATTTTAGTTAGAAATTTTCTAGGTATCCAAAACTACAGAAAAGCTAGGAAATGACATTTTATTTGGAAGTGAAATCAGTAGGTAAAATTAAATGTTGGCAGAAATAATACCATCCGTGCATGTAGGTAAAGATGATCTAGTAAGCAGGGAGAAACTGCTGATGCATGGTGGGGGGCAGAGATTGCTGGAACAATGTTCTTGAGTAGGGGAGAGTAGATTAGCTTTATCGCGCCAGTGGAGCACTTGACCGAACTAAGGATGGACATTTCATTTGTGTCACCAGGAGGAAGCCAAGTACATGACACAGGTGTAGGCAGGTGGGTAAATGTGGGCTGAAAGCTGGTGGAAACTTCTTTCTGATGGTTTCTTTTCTGTTAAATAGAAAGCAAGGGCATCAAATGAGTATCAGGGGCAAAAATGTTGAGATTTTAAGGAGAGAGGACAATGTATGACACTCTCACCTAGAGAATTGGAACAGGTAGGACCAACAATACAGTCTGATGTTTAGGTAACATCAGGAAGCCACTTGAAGTTAGTAGCAATGAATTTAAAGTGAAACCAGCCACTGTGAAAAGCCCACTTCTAGAATTTTAAACAAGAACACCGAAACAAGTGGTACCAGGAAAGAATTGGTTGTAAATCTAGCCGTCCCACGCCAAATAGATTCTGAGTCCTTTAACTCTTCTTGCTTCATTTGGTTTTACTTAAAACAGACTCAACCATTGTTGTCCCATGCTTGATGTTTATGTTTTAACTTTTTGGAAAGAGGGGTGGTCCTTTAAGCAAATATGAGTGAACATCTATTTTACTGAAGGTAAGACACTTGGAAGAATTCTTGGCTAACTGCATTAGGCTAAAAGTTTCTTGGACTTTAAGTCTAAATTAGTATAGGATTTTAGTCCCTAATAGCGGTAGTTATCTCCAGGAATCATTTCTTTAAAAATGTATAAAGCCACTCATGAATTGTCTACTGAGTAAAGAAGTAGCCATAATAGAGATGCTTTTCAAAGTAATTTGAACTCTCCTCCCCAACACACATACCGATTGATATGAGAGTACATTACAAGAATTTCCAATAGCCCTGCTGACACTGGTTTCAGTCTAGTCAAATGAAGCAATTACCCTACAGATGAAACAACCAGATAGGATTTTTTTAATTTCTGCAATGTCATAAGGCATTTTCATTTATGTTCTCATTTCTATTAAAATACATGGCTATGGCCATGAAACTACAACTTAGAATTAAATGATCTGCAATATATTTGGGGGGAAATTTTCAGTTTTCAGTGGGTAATTGGCCTAACAAAAATAAGTACACCAGGAAAATACAAATCAGCTATTGCAAAGGTGGCAAAATGAATTAGGTACAACATGTGTCCAAAAGAAACATCCTGGGATTTTGTTTCTTATTTTCATGATTCAGGTCATTACATCCGGCCTATTCTATTGTCCCCATAGCAATTGAAATTGTAGTCTTTCACAGCCTCCAGATAATCCCCAAGGCCACATTTTCTTAGAGGTGAAATATTTTTTGTTTCTGGGTTTTTGTTTCTTCTGTAGTTATCGCACTATGAATTGGAGTGGAAGATTGTAAGCAGTGGGCTATGGTTAGCTTAAATTTTCCTTGGATCATTCTTGCCTGGCCCACTAAGAAACGAGCATCAATAAGAAGATATTTAATGTGTAATAATAGATTTTTTTTCACTAGACATAACAGAGCCAGTGGAGTGTACTATCAACCCTCAAATATTTAGATAGCATTTATATGAAAAGCAGTCTTACAGAATATGTAGAATTGACTTGTACATTTCCTCATGGATCATAGTCATTTTAATTCTACAAAAGTGTATGAATATCCCAAGGCTTGTGCTCACTACTTATGTTTGCCAAGCCTCATATTTCTCATTTATGAAGTGGAGATGCTAATAGTACTTATCTTCTTAGATTGTTGTGAGGATTAAATGAATGAATCCACATAAATTCCTTTGAACAGTACTTGACCAATAATCATTATTAAAACCAAAACAAAACAGAACACTGTTGCCTTATTGTATCAATGGCCCTGTAATTTGGTAGAGAATGGTGGGAATGAGGACAATGAGCTATGTTACACAGGTGAATGAGCTATTTGTGGTAAGGAGGAAACAAGGAATTTAAGAAGAAAATATGGGGATGCAGAAAACCCTTTAGGGAAGATGAAATGGTCTCTGATCAAGTCCCTCCTCGAAATTATGTCTGTAATACCTCTTTCCTTCTGGTCTCCATTGCTACCACCCGAATCCAAACCCTGATCCTTCTTGCCACCATGACAGCCTCTGGACTGGGTTGTTTACTTCCATTCTTTTTTAATGTAAAGGATTATGGTTTTACCCAATTGAAACTTTCAACCATGTGCACCCACTACTCTGTGTAGGAACTCCAAAACTTAAAAGGACCACATGGTATGGTCCTTGCCTCTTTTCTAACCAAGCTTATCCATTGTATTGTCTTCCTTGCCAAGCTTCCTCTTTCTATTCATGGAACACATGATGTTCATATCCTATTATACTTCTGTATGATCTCCTGAACAGTACAGAACCCTCTTTCTTCACCTCTCACAACTCTGGTCTGAGCACAAAGGTCACTTCCTTAGAGAAGTCCTCCATGACTATGCTAAAGAGAATGGCTCTCCTTTCATGGTCGTTGTCTCCCAGGTCACTGTGGATCACATTGTTCTGCTTAGTCAATTCCATAGGACTCATCCGTGAACGAAAGTGTGTTTGCTTACGTGGACTCTGACCACCAGACTCAGTTACCACCTATATAAAAGGCCCACTTGAATAATCCAAGCTCAGGAAACTAATTTCAAAAAATAGAATAGTTGATGATTAGTTTGCAGTGTCAAACAGAACTGCCATTGGAACCATCATATCTAGTTCGTCACAGCTTGTATGTCCTCTCTCTTATAGTTAGGTAAGTAATGGTGGGGGTCAGATGAATGAATGGTTAAGGGCTTCAGGCAGTTTAGTAACTCTCTCTCTCCTCAGTCAGGAGGCTTTTGCTGAGAGAACTAGATACCTGGGCATCTGGCTCTTAGAAGGTACTTGACCCAGGCAAACCAAATCTCTCTCATGCGCCTATTCTTGCTTTAAGTCTTATAGCCTTGTATGTCTTCTTCGGCTTTAATCTTCTGGGCAAGGACCATTTTCTCTTTAAGGTGGCTTTACAGATTCTGACCCCCTATTGTTGACTTGGAGATGAAATAGAAGCACCTTGTTTTTAGGTATAGTAGTGAGAGAGGACTCTATCCCCCAGATGATGATGATGGGTATGATGAACTTTTTGAAAATGCTAATAACCTCTAGAAGAGAAGGCAGGTGATATGATTAAATCTGTAACTTACTTGGGAGTGGAGGTGGTGGTGGAGAGAAATATAACCAAAAGTCTGTTGATTGTCACACTGCGCTGGTGTAAACACCACCTTGATGGGGGGAGGGCTCCTTTTAACCACTTTGTGGGTAAATGGGTTGTATGCATTTTGCAGATAAGGAAACTGAGCTTTAGGGAGGAGTTCCATAGTTCCAAAGCCAGGATTGGGAGACAAGTTTGTTTAGAAGGACTTTCTTAACCCTAATGTACATATTGTAATCACAGCTAACAAACTGGAAAGTCAGCCAAGAGGATAGAGAAATTAGGAAGGAGAGGCCAGGAGTTTAATGAGGAGAGAGAGAAACAAGAAAAAAATACCACAGGGGTGCCCCAGTTACATATCTGACTTCAGCTCAAATTGTGATCTCACAGTTCATGGATTCGAGCCCAGCATTGGGCTCTGAGCTGACAGCTCAGAGCCTGGAGCCTGCTTCAGATTCTGTGTATCCCTCTCTTTCTGCCCCTCCTCCTTTCTCTCTCTCTCTCTCTCTCTCTCTCTCTCTCTCTCTCTCTCTTTCAAAAATAAATAAACATTAAAACACTTTTTTAAAAAGAAAAAATACCACAAACTTAATGGAGCTCGAAAGAGTCTTTGTGATTATCAAGGCCAAGCCTTTCAATGACTGGAAATGGAAACTGGATCCTAAGGGACTAGAACAGCTTGTGTCCTTGCTTGTAAATTCAAACACATGGACTGAAATCACTGGCATTATGTGGGAGCACTACAGAAATGTAGACTCTCAGTCCTGACCCCAGAATCAGAATCTACATTCTAACGGAAAACCCAGATTATATGCATATTCCCATTAAAGGTAGAAAAGGACAGCAAAGAGAAATCGAGATGTGGAACACTGAAGTTAATTCAATTTGACGGTGCATAATCATAAATAAGTAAAAAAGAATATGAACAATGTTTTAAATTCACAGTGCTCATGAATAATATTGTGGGAAGAGCTTTGAAGTGAAAGGCAATAGCCTGGAATTTTAATCCTAATTTTGTCACCTTAATGTCTCTCGTCCTCTTTTGGATCCACTCCTTCGTCTGTCTACCTTTGCTAGATCCTCTCTTAGACCTTTCTGAAAGTCTTGGATTGTAGTTCTATATTGATGGCATTAATAATACAGCATGGTAGGATGGTTAAAGAATAGCATTTCAAGAGCCTGGACTCCAGAGCCAGACTTCCAAAGCCCTAGCTAGCTCACTACCATTGGGTTATATGCCCTTAGGTGTCTTAAACCTTTCTGTCTCAGTTTCTTCATCCCTAAAATGGGCATAAAAACAATAGTCACTACTTTCTTGAGTTGATTTTCAGAATTAAATTGAAATAGTATTTATAAAGTGTTTAAAACCATTGGACAATATACATTTCATATGTCAGGGCCCAGGCTAAGATAGGCAGCAAAGAAGAATCCCTACTTTTGAGGAGGGAACTCTCCTTTGAAACTGCTGTCAACTGTTGGAATCAGGGCAGGTCTGGATTTAGTGTGATTGGCCAAGTTCAAAAAGACCATGGAAAAACTAGCTCAGGGGGGTAATAGGATATATTTAACTTGGAGAAGGTAAGACAGCTACATTAGACATAATAGACATCTTATATACAATGGGTGTCATAGAGTAGAGGCTCAGACATCCCCATGTGGCATCAAGGCACAGAATAAGATGAAGGGTAGAAGGGATTTTAGGTGGATGTCTCCTCAAGATTTGGGAAATAGCCATTCATATTTGCTAATATTTGGGAAGGCCTGGGTTTAGAGGAGAGATTAATTTATTGGGGCACCCAAGAAGTCTTAAAGACAGCTTCCATAAAACTGCATGAATTTGAATTAGCTTGTGGAGAGGACCAATTAGATTCAGTAAAATATCCATTGCTTATCTTTAAGGAAGCAGAATTTCATTTCTTTCAAATATGCATCATAACTTGAACCAATTACTCTTTCAGAGTAAATTAATGAGCTTCTTTAATGAACAGATAATATGAACATATAATTATCAGCAACATGAATATATAATTAATGTTTCTAAGTCTTTAACATACTTATGTGATGTAAAGACCTTAAAAACAATCTCCTAATGTATTTACCCTCTCAGTTTGCCTGGGAAATACTTTTCATCAGCTGAGTTAAAATCTGCCTGTTTCACTTAGTCTGAATGAATGTGGATTTGAGATCAGTGACTACCAGATTAATGAGATTCTGCTTAGATAGTAAAGGTAGGAGATAGTGGAAGTGTTGGGTTGACCAGTAAATATCTGTTTCTACAATTGCTCTCCAAGTGCCGGATAGGGCTTAGTCTGTGCATTCAGCATTACAACCATAACATACATATGTCCAGCATATTTCAACAAGATTCAATTATAGCTGACAAAACATTTGTAAAAGCAGCTAAATTTCAGCCCAGATGGTGATTGGGCATTTGAGGAACACTCTAAATATGTGGCATTATTCATCCCTGACACTCAGAATATAAACATAAGGCAACCGTCTCTCCCTGGGCGGGGAAGTAGAGAAGGAAATGTCTACATCTTCCAAATGTAGAGTTGTGTTTTTCCCTAGAAGTTGAACAATGTTTACTATTTAACAAGAGAGAATATCTTTCAAGCATTCTCCCAAACACATATGCCCTATGTCTGGGAAAACAGGTGATCTGGGCCTTGGTTTCTTCTCTGTGACCACTTCTGAATAAGACACTGTCTGATAACATGATCTAAGCTAATTCAGAAGACAGTGGTAGTAAGTCTCAACTTCTGTCATCAGGGCCTCATGTTTGGTATTTTGACTGATCTTCCTACTGCAAGTAACTTAAGTCCTGGTAGAGGGAAAGTTGGAGGAAACTTATTTTTATATTACAAGTTCTGATAATGTTGCTATTTAACTCGTGGGAAACATTAATTAAAAAATTAACTAGCTGATGAGTTAATTTAACTAAAGTACCTGAACAATGCAAGAGCACCTCAATGAATTTTCACAAAATGAGCACATCCAGATAATCAGCACCCATGTTAATAATCAGAGTATTACTGCATCCCAGGTCTCTCTTCCCTCTCCCTTCCCCTGTCACTACCACCTTAGTAAGTTTTGAGTAATGGCAGAAACTGAAGAATCCAGTTGAAGGTAAGAACCCAGAATCCACAGCCTTGGTCCACTCCTCTAATGTATTTGGCATGAACAGCCAAGTTCAAGAGGAGTATAACTTCTTCCCCATTCTCACTTTCACTGCATACTGAGACTCTAAGTTTAAGTAACTTAGAATGCCTTAGTGAATCTCTTACTTTTGTTTCAATTTTCTCTTTTTGGTTATTTTCTTCTGACACACCTTTTTTTTTTAACTCTTTCTTTTTTTTTTTTTTTTTTTTTTTTTTTTTTTTTTTTTTTTTTTTTT
>NW_024412414.1:7054787-7062254 GCF_014898765.1 Herpailurus yagouaroundi | reverse complement strand
TTTTTTTTTTTTTTTTTGAGAGGGAGCATGAGAGGGGCAAAGGTAGAGGGAGAGAGAATATCCCCAAGCAGTCTCCATGCCCAGCATGGCCTAGACATGGGGTCTAGTCCCATAACCATGAGATCATGACCTGATCCAAAATCAAGAGTCAGCTGCTCAACTGACTGAGCCACTCAGGTACCCTTCTTCTGACATATCTTCTAATCTTTTGAACTCTGTCCTAATCTACCATTAAATCTATTGCATTGAATTCTGAGGGTTTTTTTGTTTTGTTTTTTTTTTTTTTGCCATCGTTTCAATCTTGTTACCTTGAATAACTAATAATTAACACCAACTGAATATTATATAGGAGAAACTGTACAGATAATTTGAGGTAGTAGAAAACATTGACTTTTGTTCTAAGCAAGTCTAAGCTGAGCTCTGTAAGGACTGGTATATTTCTAGATAGCCCTTATTACCAGCTTATGACCCTTTGAGGTCTCATACCAAAGCCTGGATGAATATGATATTTTCTAGAATAAGCACACGGCTCTTGGAGAAATACAAAATGGAAGAAAAGGGGAAAAAATAAAACCCTCCAAAATATGAGGATTATTGTTTACCTTCTTTCTTATGATCCTCTCCCTACAGTTTTTCTCTTTAAAGAAAATCATCTCTTTAATGATGTTTTATGTAGATGCTACTTTACTTAAAGGTCAAATAAAAACATTTACTGTGATAAAATACAATGTCTTATGCTAACAGACTTTACTGTTGGCCACATTTTGCACACATTTTTGAAGGTTCTAAAATGAAAAGCATAGGGCTCTTTCAACAGTAAATGCTCCCCCTCACCACCGTAAACAAACTTGTAGCTTGGAATATATTCAAGTACAACCAGCTATGATCTGTGTGCTTATTACACCTAACATAGACTATCCTTGAAACTTTGAATCTCAAGATGCTAATATAGAATGTATCTTGCATCTTGTTAAGCTCATAGTTTGGTGCTTTCACGCACTAATCAAAACTTTCAGTAGGTATATCAGGACCCAGCTAATGTCCCCATCCTCTATGCAGGTACTCTTAATGACTGCAGGCATATTGAACTTTCCTGCTACCACACTCCAGCATTCATTATCTGATGGAGCCTGTGTTTATTTGCTGTATGATAGGCTTTTCTTATCCCATGTATACAGTTGGTGTTTCCTACATATTTATAATAAACTTATTAAGGGGTAGGTAACACATATAAATAAAAGGATCTCAAAACCTTTTTATCCTAACAATGGGAAACCCTGAAGTTACAAATGAAAAGCACTGATTAATTTAGAAGCCCTGCCATAGGCAATAGGTTTACTTTAGTTTTACTGTCATAATTAATGACTTTAGGAAGAAAAACTGAAAGGATGCCTTAATGAATTGAGAGATAGGCTTTGGAGAGGAAGAAGATTATCAGTTCCAAATTAATACATGGATTCATTGTAATTCTGGTAAGAATGTTTATGCTAATTTGAAAGGTAATATGGAAGAAAAATAAATAATAAAGACAAGTTCGGAAAAGTAGTGTTAGTGGCTTACCATATCATATGGCAAGATATCTATCAAGGCTAACATAATTAAAGTGTTGTGGTATTGTTTTAAGGGTGGATAAATAACTCAGTGGAACCTAATAGAAGAGAAACTCATGTGTATGGGAATTTGCTTTATAATAAAAGTGTCATTGCACATCATGAAGTTAAGATGTTCTGCTCAATGCATAATGTGAAATGAGCTGGATATTCTCCATGAAAGAAAAAAATATTTCAACCCATACTTCACATGTTGCACACAAAGGAAACTGTAGATAAAGAAAATGGCTAAAATTAAAAAGAAAAACATCTATAAGTATAATATAAATTTGAAAATATTAGAATGGGAAGAACTTTCTGAGATGAACAGTGACCCAGAAACAATAAAACACAGGAATGACAGAATGGATGCAAATATTATTAGCAAACAAAATAAACAAGAAAATATAAAAGATTCCTGCAAGTAAAGAAAACAAAATAAATCAAGGAGAGAGAAAACAAAACAGAAAGCAACTCTGAGATAGAGTGAACAGGGTTGATAAAGTCATATGAACAAATGACAGAAAACAGCACGACACTATCTTACCAGAGATAGGAAAAGGTTTGGAAGATTTGGGGGAGTCTCCATGACAAACAATTCCAAGTGTTGACCCTTGATTAGAGAATAAGGATTTGTTTTTAAGTAAATCAAAACTTTTTCAATCCAGTGAGAAACAATTCAGGACAATGGATTGGATGCAGGGGGAGAGCAGGGTTCCAAATGCCTGTCCTGTGCTGTTGTCCCTGGATGCATCCAACTTTAGACCTTGGGTAAATCACATAACAACCCATCTTGTGCCTTAGTATTCTTACATACAAAGTGGGGGTGGCAGGGTAGGAATACCTTGCACAGAACTGATGAGGAAAAGACTAGATAATGCTTAGCTCAGTGGCAGGCACACAAGTACATCATAACTGTTGGCTGATAGACTTACTTTCACTCCTTCATTTTGAGTCAGGATCAAAACCCAGTTCTGTGTGAAGGAGCGAGGGGTGATCTTGAGTAAATCACTTAACCTTTCTGGCCTCAGTTTCTAGATTTGCCAGTTGGAGAAATAATAGTACTTACACAATGGGGTTGATATGGCAGTGCAGTGAATTAATACTTAGAAAGCACATTTGCCTTTGGAACTAGGGTGGCATCCATTAAGTACCACTGAAGTGTTTGTTAAAAGAGCACTACTGGGTCTAGCTAGCAAAAATTAGCTGTAGTGATCAGGACTGCTTAAATGTTAGAATGAACATTTGGGAAATGTGGTAAAAAATGTGGGAAGGGGGAACAAGGTGTTTTTTTGTTTGTTTGTTTGTTTTTCCTTTAGTTTGTGTAGGCCCAAGCAGTTTGCTTTCTTTTGCCAACTGTGACTTTAAAGAACCCAGTTAAATATCACAAATAGAGTGAGGGCAGACAGTATTTAATGAAGTCTGGATGAACATTGTTTTAAAAAGTCTTTTTGACTTTAACCCAGAATCCCCTGCATAGGTAACCAACACAAAGCCACATCTCTTTCACAGAAGCTGTCAGGCAACTATTCAGTCCACGTACTCATTTAAGAGAAAACGTGCCTTCATTTGAAGATCCAATTCTCTTGACCATCAGCACCCGTCTCTAAGCAGAAATTTCCCACTTTCAGTCCCTTAGGAAAATTCAAATCTGTAATGAGTTTTGCTTTATCAAAGTCTTTATCAGAAGAGGTCCAGGGATAAAAAAAAAAAAAAGATTCATTTTCAGAAAAAAGGTCACATCTTTGACTAGAGAGTGTGTGGGCAGTTTTGCCTTTGACCTAATAATGCTAGAGAGGACAATGATTAGATACAAACGGGACAGAGGTGGAAAAAAAGCCTTGGATGTTCAGGAAATGAGATTCACCAGGCTTATTTTAGTCTGCCCACTTTGCAAATATGTGTCACAGAATGCTGTCGTCCTTAATGAAGGTAATTAAATGTAATTTGAAGACAAGTTTCTCCTCACTAGTGGTGGCACAGCTTCTGCTAACAATTTAGGTTATCAACGTAATGTGAAGACTAAATTGGCCCTAAATGATGAAATTGAAGAATTGGGATATTACTCAAATGTCAGGTGTCAATAAAAGTCCAAATTGGACAGTGCAATGGCTCTGACTCATCATGTGGGCACTTATAAGAGAGACATAGGTGAATTTTAGGAAAATATCAGCCTAGAATTATTGCATAGAAAGATCTGCATGGTCTCAGTAGGTTGAGTGAAGGCCAAACACAAACCTATGTAGGGCATATGTACTAACCAGTATGACTCGAGTTAGTTCATTTTTGGAACAAAGAAAAAGTCAGCCTAGAATTACCAGCCTAGAATTATTGCATAGAAAGATCTGCATGGTCTCAGTAGGTTGAGTAAAGACCAAACACAAGCCTGTGAAGGGCCTATGTACTAACCAGTATGATTTGAGTTAGTTCATTTTTGGAACAAAGAAAAAGTTTTAAAGATGGCTTCAAAAGCTGCTGTGAAAAGGTCTGTCCTCCAAGGATCATTGGCAACTGCTATGTTCTCCATTTGTCCTCTGAGAAGAGCAGAAAACATGAATGCTATCCAGGGATTTCTTTTTAAGGAAGCAAATCTATCCATGTATCTACTTATGGCAGAATTCAGTGTGTAGAGAGCTTATTCAAGCTAGACATAAAGAATGCAATTTCTTTACATTTTTTTAAACATTTATTTATTGTTAAGAGACAGAGACAGAGAATGAGCAGGGAGAGGCAGAGACAGAGAGAGAGAGAGAGAGAGAGAGAGAGAGAATCTGAAGCAGGCTCCAGTCTCTGAGCTGTCAGCACAAAGCCTGATGCATGGCTTGAACCCACGAACTGCAAGATCATGACCCGAGCCAAAGTCAGACGCTCAACTGACTGAGCCACCAAGGTGCCCCAAGAATGCAATTTCTAATCAGAAAGTTCTCCCTCAGAACAAGTGACCCAGAGTCCTAGACAAATGGTCAGCAAAGCTTTATGTTTTGTAATGTTTTAATGACATTTTATGTTTTAATGACATTTTATGCCTTCCATTCTAAGTTCAGCTTCCTTAGCATTCAGCACTTCTGGCCTTGGTTATCCATGATGAGTGAGATAGCTGTTGGCAAAATGTCTCAGTAGCCCAATGCCATTTCTTAAAATTCTGCCTTTGCCCTCTTATGCAAATGGCAGCCAGCTGAATATGAACCACTACTTTTTAGGCTTTCTTCCCCGAATCTCACTGCCCATTCCCCTCACTTGCCTGGCCTCAGCAGGGAGCTAAGTATTCATTCCTAGTATGAAGAAGTAGAAAAGGAGAAGAAGAGACCTTTGACATCCTTAATAGTGTGAAAAAAATTACAAACATTTTGTCTCTAAGGTTACCAGATTTAGCAAATAAAAATACATGATGCCCAGTTAAATTTGAATATTAGTTACATGGAATCATTTTTGGTACACAAAACATGTACTACTTAGGACCTATGCATACTAAAAATGCCTCTGTTGTTAATCTAGAATTTAAATTTAACTAAGTGTCTTCTATGTTATTTGGCAACTCTGTTTACCCAGCTAAATGCAATGCCATGGAGCAAAAAAGTTAGGTTTCAGGATTTTAGACAGGTAAGGTATTAAGTTGATGTCTTAATGAACTATTATGACTTAAAACCACAGTTCATTTTCAGAAACAGAACTGCAAGAAATTAAGAGTGGCAAGGGCTCTTGATTTATATTTACAGCATACCAGGCAGTATTATGGCACTTGGGCCCAGCACTAATATTATATATGTGCTACACATAAATATACATATGTGGTTTTATTTCACAAATTACTTTTATATGCTGGTGGAGGAATGTAGCATGTTACTTTCCCTTCATTTTTATAGCCAGTTACAGAGTGCAGAAATTGCTTTAAAATGACCCAAATTGTAAACTACCATTTAGCAACTGCTATTCAGGAATAGCAGATTCCATCTCCTTGCCTGTTAGGTTATAGCAGCCTTGTCCAGAATTTCAATGGTGTACCTCTGTTTTCTTTCCAGTGTTGGAACAGATCCTGGTGATAAAATTACAGAAAATAATATTCTTGCCACAAGGGACTGGGGAGAACAGCCCATCTTAGAGGAGGAGGTGAATGATTAATTTCAAGGCTGTCAAAGTTTTAGCTCAACACACATTTGTATCTTTTCCTTTTTGTGTTGGAGAAAAAAGGATGTCTTTCCCCACCCCCATAGTGAATTTGTATCCATTTTTATGGACTGCAGTATCTCCCTAATTGAACATAAATATGAGGGATCTGGGAATGATTGGAACTTGGCAAACATAAGTGAAATGACAGACTTCTTATAATGACATTCGTTTGAAACAAGGAACTCCACATTGCATTCCAGAGTGACCACATCCCCATTTAGCAATAACCATAAACGTATGCTGCAGAGAGCTGTGAATTTGATGGGTTCAAAAGTAAAGCCATACTTGTTTTAGGAATTATGACGAAGCCATTGGTTTCCATGGCTACTGTTTGCTCTAATTGTGATACATTAGTAGCAACAAGAATTGGATGGTTCAAGTCATTTAGTTAATTAAACAGAAACTTGGACTCTGCCAAAAGAATTATGGGTGAAATTAGCATCCATTGGAATGCACCTGTAAAATGTGTGTTGCATAAACCCTGTCAGCTGAGGATGAGAGGGAACTGACATGCTTGTATATTCTGAATACATCTTTCTTAGCTATATCCCATTACAAGACTCCTAATTTATTTTTAAAGTATGTTCTCAAATGAAATAAAACAGCACCGATCAATGAAACATGTTTTTTTGTTGTTGCAGTTCATATCAGGAAAATATGTGAAATGTCATATGGAAGGAGGTGGTAGCTCACAGCAATTACAGAAAATGATGAAACCAGAGAGTCTCCACTCACACACTGAGCTCCTGAAAATAGGAGTCTGTAATGGAAAAAGCTTACATAGGAAAAACTGTGGCATCCCAGCTATGATTTGACATCATTGAAAACCGGGTGGGCTTTTCACAAAGAGAAGCAAGAACATGGTAGATTGGATTGAGATAAAGTAGGATGGGTTGTTACATTCTGTTTGTGAATCTGGGGAAAGGCTGGAACAATACCTCTCTCCTCATCAGATTTTGTAAGTGTATGTCTATATCTCTCTTAATATTCTCTGTCCTAAAAGGAAGGTGTTGTGATCATTTTTCAGGTAGAATTAAGACTTAGATAGGTAAAATGATTTCCCCAAGTCACTAAGCCGGGGCCATTTTTGTCCGGAAGAGTGTAGAGCAGGGCTTCATAAATAGCTCAGGGATGGATTTTAGAGTGTCAGTTTGTAGAATCATTCAGTGAACGTATTTATTAAGCACCTACTCTGTGGTAGGCATGTGGGATAAAAAAGTGAGCAAGATCTAGCCATGAAACTTCCCTTCCCATATCATACTACCTACACCATAATAGACTACCTTGACTTTCAACAAATACGTTCAGTACCCATACATTGTAGAGATATCAGTTACATAAATACATTGTTCAAAGGGATAAAACAATGAATAAAATAGACATGGATCTTGTTCCCCAGAACTATGCTCAGGGAGGGGAGGCAGACATTCTTCATGTAATTCCACAAATAAGTGGAATTTTTGTGACAATGATAAATGCTTTGGGAAAGGATATTGTACTATAGGGCACAGACTAGGGTGAAACTGGTCCACTTCCAAGCAGGGATGGAGCTGATATCTGAAGAAGACTTAGCCAGGCTTCATTATGACAGGCAGAACAACCAGGGTGTTGTGGCAGCCAGCAGTGCACAGTTTGTAAGACTGTCATCCTGGCATTTAATACTGGAACGTGGAGCCCACAAGGCAGGCATCTGAGGACAAAACAGGGATAT
>NW_024412414.1:6960639-7049787 GCF_014898765.1 Herpailurus yagouaroundi | reverse complement strand
CCCAGCCCACCGCTGGGGCCACAGTCAGACTGGTGCGTGCCTTCTCTTCCCCTCTCCTAGGGGCGGGATTCACTGTGGGGTGGGGTGGCCTGTCTGGGCTACTTGCACAAGGCCAGGTTTGTGATGCTGGGGATCTGGCGTCTTAGCTGGGGTGGGTAGGCAAGGTGCACGGGGGCAGGAGGGGCAGGCTTAGCTTGCTTCTCCTTAGGTGATCCACTTCAGGAGGGGCCCTGTGGCAGCAGGAGGGAGTCAGATCTGCTGCCGGAGGTTTGGCTCCACAGAAGCGCAGAGTTGGGTGTTTGCGAGGAGGGAGCAAGTTCCCTGGCAGGAACTGGTTCTCTTTGGGATTTTGGCTGGGGGATGGGCGGGGGAGATGGCGCTGGCGAGCGCCTTTGTTCCCCACCAAACTGAGCTCTGTTTTCCGGGGGCTCAGCAGCTCTCCTTCCCTTTGTCAAGCTGGAGCCTTTAAAGGCTAACTGAAGCCTGTGTCAGTATGTGCTGCCTGTGACCTGACAATGAGTCATTGGAGCTAAAAGCACACACACACAGGAATCAAAGAAGCTGGAGGATCCAGGACAAGGTGGGGTGAGTGTAGGTTCAGAAGATAACGGGACAGAAATAAAGAAATGGCATGGCTGTTGATTCACTTCTGTCTGCCCAATCTCAGGTACAATTTCCCACATAGGAAGGCTCAGAACCTTCAGTCAAGACTGGTTTGGCTTGAGTTTTGGGGATCAGAACATGTTGACTTTGTCAAAGTGTCTTAGGGGACAGTTTGTCAGATTCATGTTAGAATTTTGGCGCAAGTTAGTACAACACTTTAGACTTCAGTCCCTTATAATATAGGGGTAATGTTACAGTTGGGAGAGTCTGAATTGTATGAATGAAGGTCTCAGCTCTTGGATTCCCCACCAAAGATTTATGTGAGGATCCACACTCTAATAAATACAGTCAGAAGGAAAGTATTCAAGCACAAAGCAGCTTATTAAGAAGAGTACACTCTCAAGGTGGGAAAGCAGGCAGGCCCAGAGGGAGCAACTGCACTGGGGGTAGGGTTGTTTTTTCTATTTACGTTTGCATAGGTTATGGGTCATAGCTAGGGCTGGTTTTGACTGAGTTTATTTCTGGTCATCCAAGGGCCTCCTCCTACTAGTCAGGAGGGGGAATTTTTGGTCCTACAAGGTTCTTGCCAGAACCGTCTTGGCCATCTTCCCCATGGCAGGGGGTGGGGGGGGGTGGTTGTGTGGAAACTACAGAACAAATATATTATAATGAAGTTACAGCTTATTGTAGGAAACAGGCTGGAAAGGAGGGTGCTTTCTCTGCACCTGTTGTTCTTGGTCTGCTAGCCCCAGAAGATGAGAAACCAAGAAACCATTGTTTACCACCACCCTTGTATCCAGTTCATATCTAGCTAACTGCCTACTCTATCAGTAATACTGTCTACATGACAAGGTTGTTTTGAGGACTGGAAATAATAATGAGCCAAACACAGTAACTAGTCTTAGAAGTAGCCTTCAAACAAAGATGCAGAAAGTAAAGTGATGATGATTGGCAAGAAGAGAAATAAAGCAAGATGAGAGGTCAGAGTGGAGTTGTTGGTGTCTTATATATGGGATGAAGAAGATCCCTCCAAGAAGAAGCCATCTTCATATGAGAGATACCATGTGGACTTCAGGAATTAAGGATTTGAAGTAGGACTCTATATAGGAAATCATAATTGTATCAGTTTAATACACTCAAACTACAAATTACACATCATTTATATTTGGCTTTGTAATAACTGTGCAATTACATTTGGATAATAGTACTGTAGAATCTGGTAACAGGAGATTCTAATGACACTTTTTTTAAGTGTTTGTTTTAGAGAGACAGAGCATGTGATCAGGGAAGAGCAGCAAAGGGGGAGAGAGAGGGAGAGAGAGAGAATCTTTAAGCAGGCTCCATGCTATCCCATGACCCTGGGATCATGACCTGAGCCAAAATCAAGAGTCAGATGCTCAACTGACTGGGCTACCCAGGTGCCCCTGAATTTCTAATGATACTTCTTACTGTAAGTTGTATGAACTGCATTGAGTTCAGTTTATGTAATGTTTCTCAAAGCCTACACAATCTTAACGTATGGAAATTGCTAGAACAGTTTGTGAATATTAAAACTAAAACTGTCAATTATTTTACCAGCAAAAATGGGTTCATCCAAAAATAACAGAACTGTAATTCAGCCACATGAAAGCTAAAGCAAAACCAGAGGCAAGTCCAGCAAACAAAGGAGAGGAAGGTTACTTTATGGAGAAGTACTACATTGGGAGGGGTTGTTTTGAATGAAAGTCCACTAGAGAAAAGCAAGAGTTCAGGGTGATGACCGCTTCTCTCTCATTGGGTTGCGGGGATAGATTTCTTATAAGAGATGCAGTCTACATCTTCTCCCTGCTGGGGCCTAGAATTGATTATTCCTCCTTGTTGATGGTTCTATTGGGTCTGTAGTTGACATTTCTTCCTATAATTGACATCAGGAGGTAAGCCTCCCAATTCTGTTAGTGAGGTTTCCCTTTACTAATTTTCAGTGTGTTCTATTAATTTACCTATTAACAATTATGTCTACTAACTGTGATATAATCTATTTCTGAGTTGTTATAAGGATTTAATGAGCTAATGTATGGGAAATACCTAACTTAGGGTCTGAAGAGTTTTAGAGGCTCAATAAACATTAATTTGTCTTCGAAACTTCACTACAGTGAGATTAGTGATAATCTTCTGGTTTCTCCACTTTGTCTTTTCCAAGTGTTAACTTCACCTTCAGAGGATTGGAGCAGGAAAGGAAAGCAGAAGTTTAGAAAGGCCAGTTTATACACAACATTGAATACAGTGGGCAGTGGGAACAAATTTCCAGAGCACAGAAATTCTTAAGATGCCTCCAGTAGCTGTGATAATGACCAATTCTGGGATGATGCATCTGGAAAGTTGAGTCAGATGCATGCAAGGGATTAGCAAAGAAATAAAAAACAAGGTTTGCTAGAGAAGGTAGGAATGAAAAGAATCCAAAGCCCACAGTCTGGAGAGGAGGAAAAAATAATGGAGCTGTAGCAAAAAGCAAGGTAACCAGTATAGGAGTTAGATTTTGTTTCAATCTCTGAATTTTATACCTGAACAAGCCCTTACAAATCATTTGCTTCTTTTCTGAGTGGGAAAACTGAGGCTCAGAAATGTTTTGTTAAAAGTTACACAACTCCTGGGGTGAAGTGATAAGAACGGGAAGATACCCTCTGTCTTCTGTACAGGCTGCCTTTGTAGGTTCAGATTGAAGTTATGTTAGATAGCCAAATGGAAATGGACAAATGTTAGGACTCTCAAAGAGAGATACAGGCTGAACAGAGGCATCCACATCCAAGCATTTTGCTGGCAATACAGCAAAGGGAGAAAGTGGAGGAAAGGTGAGCAAAGACACAGAGTTAAAAGAGAACAAGGAGGGGCGCCTGGGTGGCGCAGTCGGTTAAGCGTCCGACTTCAGCCAGGTCACGATCTTGCGGTCCGGGAGTTCGAGCCCCGCGTCAGGCTCTGGGCCGATGGCTTCAGAGCCTGGAGTCTGTTTCCGATTCTGTGTCTCCCTCTCTCTCTGCCCCTCCCCCGTTCATGCTCTGTCTCTCTCTGTCCCAAAAAATAAATTAAAAAAACGTTGAAAAAAAATAAATTAAAAAAAAAAAGAGAACAAGGAACTGGAGGGTATTATGCTAAGTGAAATTAGAGAAAGACAAAAATCATATGACTTCACTCATATGAGGACTTTAAGAGACAAAACAGATGAACATAAGGGAAGGGAAACAAAAATAATATAAAAACAGGGAGGGGACAAAACAGAAGAGACTCATAAATATGGCGAACAAACTGAGGGTTGGTTGCTGGAGGGGTTGTGGGAGGGCGGATGGGCTAAATGGGTAGGGGCATTAAGGTATCTACTCCTGAAATCATTGCTTCACTATATGCTAACTAATTTGGATGTAAATCTTAAAAAATAAAAAAATAAAGTTAAAAAAAAGAGAACAAGGAGAGGCCCAAGAAGGGAGAAAACATGCAGGTTATATATGGTCTTTACAGCTGAGAAAAGGGCAGTTTTTAACAACATGGAAAGATGTTGTTAAGCATCATGGAGCTGTTTCTTAAGGAGAAGGAGAGTTGTTTCAGGGCAATGGAAGACCTAGAGGCTAGACCACAGGAGGTAAAGGGGGGGCCCATATCAGAAGCTGGTTTCCCAGGCATACTACTTTGAGGCTCCTCCAGTGTGAGCCCAGGACTCTTCCTCCCAGCGTCTTACATTGATGGTGTAGCTCACTAATTGGTAGTGGGTAGAAGCTAACTGTATTACTTGGTAGGGAATAACAGCTCTGTGGTGTAAACGTATACATTGGATCCTTGAAGATAAAAAGTCCTGCTGGAGTCCCCAGGCAGATCCTCTGTCAGCTCTAAAATCATCACACGACCAGGACTGTATTTGTTTGCCAGGGCTGCTATAACAAAGGACCACAGACTGTATGACTTAACAGAAATTTATTGTCTCACATTTCTAGAGTGTAGAAATTGAAAATCAGGGTGTCATCAGTGTTGGTTCCTTTTTTTTTTTTAATTTTTTTTCAACGTTTATTTATTTTGGGGACAGAGAGAGAGAGAGCATGAACGGGGGAGGGGCAGAGAGAGAGGGAGACACAGAATCGGAAACAGGCTCCAGCCTCTGAGCCATCAGCCCAGAGCCTGACGCGGGGCTCGAACTCCCGGACCGCGAGATCGTGACCTGGCTGAAGTCGGACGCTTAACCGACTGTGCCACCCAGGCGCCCCAGTGTTGGTTCCTTTTGAGGGCTGTGAGGAACAGCCTTTTCCATGCCTCTTCCAAAGCTTCTGGTGGTTTGCTGGTGATCATGGCTGTTGCTTGTTGAAACATGACTCCAGCCTTTGTCTTCATCTTCACATGGTATTTTCTCTGTATGTGTGTCTGTGTCCAAATTTCCCTTTTTTATAAGGACACTAGTTACCTTGGATTAGGGGCCCACCATGCTCCAGTATGACTTCATCTTAACTAATTATTATATCTACAATGACTCTATTTCCAAATAAGGTCACATTCTGAGGTAGCGGGGATTAGGATTTCAGTATATGAATTTGTGGTAAGGGAGACACAGTTCAGAAGTACCAAGGGCTTTGACATGTGAGAATCTGCCATTACCATGGTCTTATTTACAGTATCTCAGGTCCAGAAGTCTACACAAACACCTCCTTTCATTTTCACTTTATAGACACTCTGAAATCACAACTATGTTCCCTTTGGCTGCCTTAAAAGTATCGGTAATTCAGTAAGGGGGGAAGCATCATTGGACCGCAGTCCCACTTCAACTGTTTTCAGGCCATGTTCAGCTTGGGGTAAGTCTTTGAGCCTCAGCTTGCTTGTCTACATAGAAATTCATCCTTCCAAGTCAGGGTACTGTGGTTCAGATCAAATGAAATGCAAAAACAGATTAGAAAAGCTGTAAAGCACACACACACTCAATGTTATTTTTATCATTTAAAGTTTATAAAGACAAAACCAAGAAGAAACCTAGTCATTTTTATTTTTCCTCTTATTGATCAGCATATCTTTGAAATCCAGCACATGGCCTTAGGTGGCAAATTAGTCTCAAAAACATTACCTGAAGTACAAATTAACACTCCAGCTTTCTGTGGATGTAGAACAGAGATCATGTTCCTGTTTTAGATGTTCTTGTTAGCTTATTAAGGTTGGATATCTCAGGAAATAATTATTCTCTAGTGGAAGAGTAGCATCTCATATTCATAAAGACAATAAGAAATTTTCCTTTGTAGATACAGAAAGGTCAGCATGACAGATATTTGCATAGTGTTAAAACTACAAAACCTCCACTAGTCAGAGTTGAAGGCTTGTTGCTGTAGCTTGCTGGAAAATACTTGTATCTCAACATATATCTTTTCTACTCTATTAGTTTGCTAGGTTGCCATAAACTAAGTACCACAGACTAGGTGATTTAAACAATAGAAATGTCTTGCCTCTCAGTTATGGAGGTTAGAAGTCTAAAATCAAAGTGCTGACCTCATTTCTTTTGATACCTTGCTCCTTGGCATGTAAATAGTCACCTTCTCCTTTTGTCTTCACATGGCCTACCTTCTGTGCAGGCACCTGTCTATGCCCAAATTTCCTCCTCTTCTAAGGACACCAGTCATAATGGGTGAGGGTTCACCTCAATGACCTCATTTTAACTGAATCAACTCTTTAGAAACCTTATTTCCAAACAGAGTCACATATTCCAAGGCACTGAGGCTTGGGACTTCAACATATGAATTTTGGGGGACACAACTCAGCCCATAACATTCTGGTCTTTGATCACCCCAAATTCATGTCTTCCTCACAGGCAAAATATATCTACCATTTTACTTTAGAACTCTAAAGCACAGCTCCCAAGATTTTTTACTAAAATTGAGACAGTTTTTCCTTGAAATAACAAGAAATTAGGGTCATCTTTCCTTTCTCTTAAAATAGGTGGTATATACTTCAATTATATTACTGATAGTAGCTAATTCACTCACCATACTTTTCCTAAAGTTCTGCTGTGTGCCAGCCCAGGGATTGTGGTAGCATCTTCAGATCAAGTTCTTACTCTAACAGTCCCCAGTGTATTTTTTCACAACCTGCCCAGTCTATAACTTTAGAAAGAACTCAAACCATTTCTCCTTTATCTCCACATCCTCAGTGCCTGGCACTTCATTATCAGCATTTAGTTTTACTACGTAATTGAAAAAAGAAAAAGGATTAGTTTGTAACTATTTTAGATGTAAATATTTTAACGTGTTGTGTAAAAAGCGTGTCTAGGAGTCCTGGTCCTATGCCAGCAATGTCACTCACGTTAATTTCTTCCATTGTAAAAAATGTGTTTTAGAACAGAAATCTCTAAGGGCACTTTGAATTCAGTAATTCCAGGGCTAACTCATATTTGGGGAGTCAGAGAGGCCTTCTTGGAAGAGGGAGCATTTGAGATTCATTGTGAAGTACAAGCAAGAGTCAGTAGAGAAGCATTTGGGGCAGTGGAAGGATCAGACGTGACAGCAATCCTTGTGTGTTTGCAAAATTTGACCCAAGTCCTGGGTACCATGTTGGTAGTTGAAGCCGAGTTTGTGCCTCTAGGAACACACAGTGACATTATTCAGGCTACACAGTGATTAATTGGCCTTTAAGTAGTAGTTGTTGTTTGTGTTTGTTCACCTTCAATTGCTATCTGGTTTAAGCTAGGCATGGGGATATATATTCTGCATCTCAACCTATCCTGTACCTAAAGCTTATAATAACCTAGAAAAAGAGGATGATCCTAGTAGACCAGTGGATAATATTATTTATAAAGACTCTGTTAAGGAAGCAAGTGACATGACTATCACAGCTTAAAATGCATGGACTTAGGGATAGCTTTTTTTATTACTCAGTATTGGGTTCACCAGTTAGATGAAATTATACAAGAAATGAACCTCCTTGTGAGACTTGACAGTAATACATGGTATTATATGACTAAAGGAGAGAATTAGGTAGAGTTGTGGATTAACTTGGGATACAAAATACCATAGTGTGAGTAGCTTAAACAATAGACATTTGTTTTTTTCACAGTTCTGGAGGCTTCCAAGATCAAGGTGCCAGCAGGGATGGGTTTTTGTGCAGTCTCTCTTCCTGGTTTGCAGGTGCAACCTTTGTGCTGTGTCCTCATGTGGTCTGAAGTCTGAATATACATAGAAAGAGAATTATCTGGTGTCTCTCTTTTTAAATAAAAACACCAGTTCCATCTGATTAAAGCCCACCCTGATGATTTCATTTAACCTTAATTGTCTCCTCAAAGGCCCTATCTGCAAATATAGTCACATTGGGGGTTAAAGCTTCAACATGTGAATTTTGGGGGTACTCAATTTAACCCATCATAATGTTTATACAGAGCTTTATGTATCATCTTATGTTAAGCATCATATGGATGAGGCGACCAGAACTTACCATCTAAACTCTAAAATAGTATCTCAAAAGCCAACACAATTCTGAAAAGATAACCAAGTTTCTTAATTCTGTCTCATAGATAAGATTATTCTACATTCCATTTTTTTCTCTCTCAGCCTAGCACATTTTAAAATAGGTTTGAAACCCAGGAAATTAACACTTTCAATTTATTCCCAGAAGAGATAGCTAATAAGTAGGGAAAATTAAAAATTTTCAGCCAGTTTGCTTTCATGTTTTATAACACATACCACTTTGGCTGTGGAGTAGTTTAATTTGAATTAATCATTAGACTCTCTTCAGAGTTAGAAATGAGGTGATATTTAAAGGAAGTTACATTGTTAGTATAATCTGACATCTAAAATTTAGCCTGAGGTGCAGTCATTTGTACATATGCATGATACTGTGCTTTTTTTTGCCCCCCAATTTTTAATGACAAGGATGATTTCCATTATAGAGGTTAAATGACTTGAGGGTGGGGAAAGACTCATGAAAGAAAGCCCTCTTACGAACACAGGGTAGGGGGTAATAATTTCCATCTGCTCTATCAGACTGGGTAGTCTTCCTAAGATGTTTGATCAGACACAAACAAGAGTGACAATAGAATCACTGAGTTACCTCAGTATTTTTAGTACATGGCCAATGTGGTGCAAATTTACAAAATACCACTGATTACCAAATCAGATTTCATTGGTGACCTGCATCTCTGTGGAGCTCACCCACCACACTGACAGCATTTCCAGGTGTACTTCTGCTGACAAGATGGAGGGAAGATAAGGGGCAAGGGATGGATGGTTGCTACCCAAAAATGTTTTCTCTCACTTCATGAAGGCTTTTAGAAATCACGTGGAACTGGAAATAGCAGATTTGGCTGGTCCCTTAGAATTCATTGGTATCATCATCCTACCTCTGTGCTTTGGTGAGCTGACCTGTCTCCAGTGACAACATTTGGCATTATCGGTGAAATCAAGCAATTCCTTTATAGAAGAAAAGCCTAACTTTACCCAGAACAGTTAGGCTTACGTCGTATCTCCCAATTTCTTAGACCTACAAATTTGGGATGAAACTCTTGACCCTCAGGGAATAGCTGCATATTTGACATTATTTTGGCATTTGGGGGCATTAGATGTATGTTACATACTTTTAACTTTTTGTCTAATTATGTTGCCACCAAGTGTCTAGTCCAATAGATGAATGAGGAATTCTTATTTAATAATATGACTTTTCCAGAAATGCCAAACATGATAATCACTGCAACACTTAGATATTATAAAAGGGAAATTCCTGTAAAGCCCTCATTTTAGTCCCCTCTGGATCTGTAGTCTGTTTCACAGCCAACTGCTTGCCAAACAGACCTCTGAGGCTGAGACCATTCATTTTTTCAGCTGTGGGGACCAGACAACAGGAATACAACTGGCCCCTCCAATGACCCATGTAATGTAGAAGATGACTATCACACCAAACCACCAGTGGGCAAATAGCTGGCTGGAACCCACTGTCCTTTTTTCTCTTTGTGCCCTGTGATGTTCACTTTTGGTTAAGTCTGTTTCTGCTACAAATCTCTGGCTTCTTACATGACAAAGATTCAAATAGACGAATACTTGTGCCTCAGGTGGAAGTAACCTGCAATGATGAGTATTGGAGAGTCCCAGCTAAGGATACTTACTTAAGTGGAACACCTCCCCCCACCCCCCAAATGGGATGAGACTCCTGGTAGAATCTGAGATCTCTGCATTTGGAGGGCCTCTGGGTGTTAAGAACTTCACCCACCTTCCCCTCTTTCTTTATATTACTCACTAATTCATCTGCTAGGATCATTTGCTGGGTTGTGGGACCACAATGATGAATAAGCCAGAGAAGGGACAGCCTTCATTAAGCTTTCAGTATAATGATGGAACTAGATCTGAGTTTTTCAACTTCAGTATTATTGACATTTCATTTTGGTTAATTCTTTTGGGGGATGGGGAGAAGTAGAACTGTCCTGTGCATCATAGGATATTAAACAATATCCCTGGCCCCTACCCACGAGATGCCAGTAATAACCTCCCTTACCTGATTGGAACAATAATAAAGGTCTCCAGACTTTGCCAAATATCCCCCAGGTGGAGAGGTAGGTACAAAATTGCCCTTAGTTTAGCTAGATTAATATATAAAGAAACTAACAAATCAATACATGTGTATTTTTAAGTTATTATAAATATCACAAAGGAAACAAATATGACACTAGGTAAGAGAAATTCATAGAATTGGATTTAATTAATGTTAAAGGGTTAGGGGAAGCATCTTTTAGGAGGTGATATTTAAGAGAAGACCTAAAAGGATCATGGTGAATATAGAAGTGTTACACAAAGACCAATACTTAGGCCCAGCTTGAGGCAAATGTTGATCTATTCATGGAATTAAAGCAGGCCAGTGTGAGTGGAGGGACTCGAGGGCTGATAGGAGTATGGATTTTATTATAAGTGTGGTAGGGGGGTGCCTGGGTGGCTCAGTTGGATAAGTGTCCAACTCAGGTCATGATCTCACGGGTTTATGGGTTTAAGCCTCGTATTGGGCTCTGTGCTGATAGCTCAGAGCCTGGAACCTGTCTCAAATTCTGTGTCTCCCTCTCTCTCTCTGCCCCTCCTGAGCTTGTGCTCTGTCTTGGTCTTTCAAAAATAAATAAACATTAAAAAAAAGTGTGGCAGGAAAGCTTTGGACAATTTTAAGCATGGAAGATATAGTACTTACATTTTAGGACCAAGTCAGCATCATTACTCATTCTATTGTGTGAAGGCCCTCTGCGTGTTTCACTTGTGCTTACAGGGGATACAAAGTAAAGGAATAGAATCCTATGGAAAATACGACAAGAGCCCCATCAATATGGGAAAATTAATTTGCATCCAAACCTGCCCTTAGATTCTATTTCATTTAAAAAGAACTGATGATGGTACAAAATCAAAATGGGTAAGTGATAAGATGTGTGTGAAATGTGCTGAAGATTACTTTCCAACCTGTAAAATGGGGATCAAAAAGAATGTATTAAATATCTGTTAATGAAGAGTGAGAATTCAGTAAAATCTTATTCTATGTCAACATATTTTAATTACTATTATCAAGAACAATATTAACTTCATTAGAAGCCAAAGTTCAACTGAATTAATTGTAAAGATCTTTTTGGATTTATTCAACAATTTCTGAGTTGGGCAGTATCCCATCTAGCATATGGAAAGGAGCTACAAGAAGCTTTACAAAATGAAAGACTTCTATAAGCAGAAGGTAGTGGGGACAAGAGAGTTATACCAGCCAAAAGCAGACTGGTTGTAGCAAGGTCACTTTCCTTTGGGGCATCTATCAGATGGATTTCCTAACTAATGCTGATCAGGCAATTCCTGATTAACTGGGAGAGCTGAAACTACAACTGAATCTTGGTGTGGAGATGTGAGGATTAGCATAAGCCACTCCATTTGGGGCCTGTTTTGTTTTTAACAACTTCTTCCATGTTAAGTATCATGTTTTATCTCCTACATGTCTGTCAAATTCATTTGCTCTCCTTGACCACCTTCAGTCTAGAATCTATTCCTTAGCCTAAACTTAGTTATCAAAGTTTGCATTTAATGTGTTTTAAACTTACTTTAAAAAGAAAGATCTTAGTGAATCTATTTTTAATTAACGATAGAGCAAGAAAAGTCTGAAGGAAAACATTTTTACTCCTTAATATCATGTACAGTGTTGATAGCCAATCTTGAGTTTTACAGGATAACCTGAAGAACCATACACAGAAAATAAGATTATGCTTTGATAGAAATAAAAACAAAATGGACTAGTGTCGAATGACTACCAAAAGATGGTGGAATCAATCATTCATCCACAAATGTGGATTGATGTCTATACAAACTTGGTACTAAGATAAAACGGGCATCAAAATCTAGAAGGGTCCTAGCCAATGAAGGAATAGGAGATAACTTGCTTATAATGATCACGTGACCAAAATGTGGACTTGGGAACAAGTGCCATAAAGCTTTCCTGAAGATAGCACATTTTGCTAATGATGGCATTCACGCACAAAGAACTTGCTGTGTCCCAGGAATTTTCATGATTGTTCTGTTACTCATTTAATACTCCTATCAACTTGATGTAGTAGGTATTGCTATCCTCATTTTATAGATGAGGAGACTGAGGGCTTAGTGAGGTTTAGTAACTTATCCAAAGATACATGGCTAGCAAGTGATGTTCAGGATTTGAAATAAGGTGCTTTCATTTCAGAGTCTATGTTTTAACCATTAAAATATACTGCTAAAAGGGTGCCTGGGTGGCTCAGTTAAGCTTCAGACTTTGGCTCAGGTCATGCTCTCACAATTTGTGGGTTCCAGCCCTGCGACAGATCAGAGCCTGGAGCCTGCTGCAGATTCTGTGTCTCCCTCTCTCTGCCCCTCCCCCAAATGCACTCTCTCCTCTCTCTCAAAATAAATATAACATTAAAAAAAAAACAAGGACACTTAGGTGGCTCAGGTCGTGATCTCAGTTTGTGGGTTCAAGCCCCATGTTGGGCTCTCCACTGACCACTCAGAGCCCTCTCTCTCTCTGCCCCTCTTCTGCTTGTGATCTTACTCTATCTCAAAAATAAATAAGTAAACATTAAAAATAATAAAATAAAAATAAATTATGGGGCTATAAATTAGGAGAACAGGAGAGACAAGAATTATGAGAAAAAATAACAGAGAAGCTGGTGTGCAGAGCAGGGTACGTGTAAAAAAGGAGGAGGTGGTTAGGAGGAAAGAGGAATAAAACAGGAATTACTGTAATCCTCAATATTGAAAACTTTTCTGACCCTGCAGTATTCCTGGCAGCTTTTACAAACCACATCAAACTAGTTTCATTTTTTTGTGCTATGCACACTAGCCTGTTAGAAGGCACTAACAAAAATTTCCAAATTATCATTGATGTTCTTTCCCTGCAAGGCATTCCCATTACATTATTTCTTTGTATGCACCCCATGATTTATCAACAAGACCCTTTCAAGCTGACCTTTTCTTTTTAATTATTTTTTGCATCTTTTGTTATAGTTCATTTTCATCAACTTAATTACGTTCCAATAAATAGGGTTCTTTCTTAATTAGCAATGTCCTACTCCTTGACCTTGGGATGTATGTATAACAATAGACATTGCCAGCAGCCTAAGAGAATATATCCCAATTTGTCCTATGCATTATGCTTACTTTTTGTTCACCAAGATGCTATTAATTTAGTAGTTAAGAAGCATGGTAGATTTCATTCCACAGATACATAGAACTGCCAACATTGTGCCTAGCTCATGGTATCATACCAAATGTCCATTTCCTGTTTCCCTTCATTCTATGTCTAGGGTGACATTTGGATGACTTGGCTGACAATGTAATCTGAAAGAAGCAATAAGTTTCAGCTCACATCTGTGTAACTAATCTTATTCTATAGCAGGCAGTTTACTCACACTTCTGATATGTCCACCACTTCCAACTGCTTATAATCAAGTAATTTGTCACATATCATCTTATTTCCTGGGCCAATTAGGAACCTATTTTCTAAACAAACAGCAACAAAAACATCTCCATGTGTTTTTCACATTGCAAACTGAAAGCATATGCTATGTTTTAAACACATTGTCAAATTTTCACTAAAGGTGGGAATGGTTGGGATTTGATTTTGCACTTAAAAAAATGAAACAACTATAGATCTTTCAAGTTTGCTAGTAAGTGGTCAGATTTTGAATAGTATATTGAAAGAAAATAATAGTTTTTAAGAGGTACAAAAGATCTCTTTAAGAGCATTACCTAATACTCTTGTAATATGGCTAAGTGGGATTAATCATGGGTACTCATTGATCAGCAGTGCCCAATAGAATTTTCTGTGATGATCACAATGTTCTATATGTGCATTGCCAAGTATGGTGCCACAGCCTCAGGTGGCTATTGAGTACTTAAAATGTGATTTGTATAAGTGAGGAATGAAATATTTAATTTTAATTCAATTTAAATAGCACATCTGGCTACTACCTACCGTGTACCACAATACGACTATAGATAGTCTATAGATAGGAAGAAGGCGGGAATTTGTAACTCCTAAAACAACATCAATGAATAGATGGGACTTGAAAATCGTGAAGAGTGAACCTAGCAGGTGTAGGTGGATTAAATCTCTCCAATGACTCAAGAAAACTCTGGTTAAAGTCAAGCAGAACTTGAGGGATGTTAAACAATGTCTGTTTCATCAGGAACTTTGAGGAACGGGGCTGTCACACCAGGCTAATTCTTTAATGAAATGGCATCTTTAATTAACTTTTCTAGATGATATCGTCACTGGTGTTTAAGATGAAATTCATTATTTCTCAGCTGAAAACTATAGAATGCCCTGCTGTGTTTGCAGGTAACATCTTCAGTAGATAATTACTTCGATCTTTGTTAGGAGCTATTCACACTGATCTAAGGCCCAGATTCTTTGGTGTAATACTATCATGATCCAAAGCCAAAATTGCTGCAAACCTGTACAAGCTAATTCACTCTGCCACAAAAGTATATCTGACTTATTCATCATTTTAAAAAATAAAATCTGCTATGTTATCAGAACCAGCAAATTTTAGAAAGGGATTTCTTCAAAATATGTTTATGGTAAATTTTAACTGTAGATGGCTTACCTTGCCAGAAATACCCTTTCTGATCTTGTCCACGTGGCTAACTCCTATTCATCTTTCAAGATTTAGCTTGAGCTTCACTTTATGTCTTCTCTTGCCCTACTTCCCAGGTCCTACACTTTCTTGCAGTCATAATAACAGAGATATTGGAGTGAGTGTTCTTTTCTTTCTCTGCTGCTGGACTTAAACCAAATGAAGACAGAGACTGTCCTATTCATCTTTATTTTCCTGAATATCTATTAGGGGCCTGGGCATAGTAAAGACACTGCAACTATTTGATAAATTAGCACATATTCACAAAAACATTTCCATGAAGTATACTAGAACAATTCTTAAGGGTCAGGTCTCAATGAAGGTAATAAGCAGAGACCTGCTTGTCTATATCAAGACAGCAACTGGAGAGAGACCACACAGGTTATTATAAATATTAATTGCCAAAAGGATATCTGTGATTGTATCTCAACATACCTATCTTAAATGCCATGGGTCTATTGCATATAAAGAACATTTCCACGTAGAGTAGGTTTGTGTAGACACCGAGAAAACTCCAGATTCATGGTGGTATACATGCTAATAACTTCACTCATGTACAAACATCTCAGTACCCAAGGGTCACCCCAAGTGCCCAAGTCTTCTCCAGGTTGTAAACCTGTCAGAGTTGCTGGCAAATCATGAAAACATTAAGCATTCCTTCTAAAAGTAATTATTTCTATTAAGATACAATAATTTCCTCAAATTCCATATTCCAAAATATTCTTTTCCCTTGATTATGGAAATAGCCCTTAACTTAGTGGTCATGACATGACAATATTCCAGATGAATTGAGACATCCTAAAGTATTGGTCCATTTTTTTTTTCAAATGACCGCAAAAGAATGTCTACCAGAAATGCATGTATTAGGGTAGGATGCTGAGTTTAGGAAGAGGAATAGTTGCAGAATGCCCCCACCAGACAAGAGGATCTGAACTTCAAGAAGAGGTATATTAGGGTTTCTTGATCAGGATATGTTCCTTTGCAAAAGAATTGATCGCATTCAGCCAGCCATTTAGTCACAGTATACGTGGCTTTCCTTACTGTGCATGTCCCTGAGAATGGCAATTCTGACATGCCAGGCGCCACCCCCAATCAATAACTCAGTCAGACATAAGCCTTTTTGCAGCTCCAAAGGAAACCAATGGGACAATAGAACTTGCTTTGCACAAATTCTCTCTGCCGGCGCTTAGCAGGAGCCTGCCACCTATTGGGTAAAAAAGGAGGCACACCTAGATTGGAAACAGGGCTTGAAGTCATCTGATACAAAGGCTCTGAACTGGGGAAGGCCTGGTGGCAGACTGCTTGCTGTGGTGACAGGGTTGGTCAACCTGAACAGTGGTGTTGTTCTGTCACCAGAGCATGTAAACCGGATGCATCAGTGACAGCAACAGCTAGTGCAATATCAGCAGTGAAACTTAGAGGCACAGTCTGACAGGCTGGTATTCGGAGCATCCTCCCCCATGGGAGCGAGCCTTCGAGGCAATCTTCAATTGCGGGCAACCATCACAGTGCCTGATCTGACAATTCTGACATGGGCCTCATAAGACTCTAAAAGCTATGTTTGCCCTCTATAGGCACTGCAGTGTCCAGGGACCAAGAGCCCCCTTAAGCAAACTCAATAACTTCCCTTTGGCATATCCAAGAGAATTGAGACACAGGATCAGAAAACAAGAAAAAGAAAGTCCTCTTCAAAGTGTATTCAGTTATGAGTTCCACACTTATCCACTTCTGCCTCATTTTTTTCACATTTCCTCACTCTAATAGATCCACACCCTTTTGGCAGGGGGTAGGGTCAAGTTCCAGAATCACAAATTAATCTTTGCAAAGAGTAGTCTGCTTTGAAGTCTCCTGGGAAAACATTCGTTGATGGAGGAAATAGCAGGTTCACCAAATATAGGGACTTCACCATTATGAAGTGGAATGACAGCTACTCAGTTTTCCTCAATGATTTACAGTTTATAATGCATTTTGACACCAATTAATTGAGTTGATACTGAAAATAACTCTTTAAGGTAGACATCATTATCTTTCTCAGAACAGGAAGCTAAAGCTCAGATTAAAAAATTTCCTCAAGATCTCACCTTGAAGATAGTAGAGGTGGGGTTCCCACCAGTTCTTCGGGTATTTAGTATCACGCACAGCCCACCCCAGCACAGGGAGGCCTCCCAAGGAAATAACCTTTCTTTTCTGAGTAAAAAAATGGACCCAGTGTTTGCAATCTCAATTTTTCTGATATTTAGCTACAATATTAATTTTTTTAATGTTCATTTATTTTTGAGAGAGAGAGAGAGCACACAAGTCAGGAAGGGGCAGAGAGAGAGAGAGAGAGAGAGAGAGAGAAAGAGAATCCCAAGCAGGCTGTATGCTGTCAGCACAGAGCCCGATTTGGGCCTTGAGCTCACAAACCATGAGATCATGACCTGAGCCAAAGTTGTACACTTAACGACTGAGCCACGAGGGTGCACCCCCTATTTTTTAATTATATATATAAAACAAAGTGAAATACACAGGTCTTAAGTGTATTTGGGATGAATTTTTGACAAATACGGACATTTGTATAACCATCACTTACATCAAGGTAAAGGTTTCCATTACCCAGGAAGTTGCCTTTGTCTTTTTCCAATTAGTACCAGTTTCCAAATAACCTTTATTTTGCCTCAGTCAACATAGATTATTCTGCCTGCTCTTGAACATCACATAGATGAATTTATACAGTATGTACTGTTTTGTGTCTCGATGGTTTACTCAAAACTTTTCCTGAGATTCATTCTTGCATATATACAGTGATGAACTCCTGGAGCACTTTGTTGCCACATCTTATAAGAAATCTTTGCCTTTATCTATTTTTTTGTCCACCCCTAACAAGTAATCTCATGTAGGCAGAGGGTGCAATTAATTTATCTCCTGTCTCCCACAGTACCCCACACAGGGTTTAAAGTATATTTGATACATGATACATATTTGTTAAAATTTGATACATGATACATATTTGTTAAATTAAGCAAATGATAAATTCCTTCCTTGGGTCATTAGCTGACTTCAAGAGAAAGGTCAAGTATAAGCAGAAAAGCATATCCTCCGTGAAACTATATGCCACCAGGCCAGGGATTTTATAGAGGTGATGGTTTTATTGGGCAGGATGTAAAGAGGAAGGCAAAGCAATATCTATAGCACCTTATTACATTGTGAGAATTGATTTAATATGCAAGGTTTGGGGAAGTGATATTCTGCATTTTGACATGACCATATGCCTGAGACAGGTTACCATGCCCTGCATTCTGTGGACTTTATGACCACAAATTTCAAATGAAAATGTCAAAAATTCTACTTGTTCTCAAATAATGGAATGTGATAAAGTTGAAAATGTCAAAAATTCAGCTTGTTCCCAACTAATGGAATGTGATGAAGTTGAAGAATGCAAAGTCTGAATGCCAGTCAAGCAAATATTTTGAGGGAATATATATTGTGTTTGCCCTTTTAGTTTATTTATAAAGTGAATCTGAAGATAGGCAGAGATATTATTTATAGCAATAGCTAGAGCCTCGTACTTCAAGCTTCTAAAATCTTAGGACTGAGTGGCAATCTAATGGGGCAGGGAAAATTTATGGGACAGGGGGAAAATTATGCCAAGGCTGCAAAGCCTTCTGCAGTGATGGCAGCTGCTTTTATGGGGAAAAGGCATATTACTTTGTCTCCAAGCTGAAGTGAGGACTATCTAATGCAACATCAAGATCTCTGACTTTCAACTAAGCTGCGACAATGACTATCATGAGATGTGTCTGCCTCTGACAGCCTCTCTGTCCATTCAAAAACCACTTAAGACTCAGTGGAGGAATCCTAATTATAGAACACCTGTTCAAGAATAGAATTTTAGAGCCTCTGGAAAGACAGAGAAGGAAGTTGCTGATAGGCCTTTCTGGTGATTATTGTCCAGACTATGGTTGAATCTTAATCAGTAACCAATTTAGTCAGTGAAGAGCTAAGTTTCCATTAGTGACTGTTGACAAATGAGACAGTAAACCTAATTCCTTCCTGCTTCTTCCTACAACTCCCTGAGACCAAGACTTTCTTGGACCTATTACTGCAGTAGTAAAGGACCAGAAAGTAATACCAAAGAAGTAATAAGTCGTCTCCAAATTGATTGTGAGGCCAATTATATGTTGGATTGAAAAGATAAAAAAATAAGAGGAATTATAAGAGGAAAAGAGCACTTGCAGTATTCAAAGAGTGTAACTATGACCTGGGTTGAGCCCAAAATCACACCATATAACTAACTAAAAAGGTAAACTGGTAATGAATAAAGCCATGAAACAATATGAAATACTCATACCTGAATATGATCTGATCTTGCTATATAGAAAGACTTTCTAGGCAATGGTTCTCAACCCTGACTGCACAATAGAAGCACCTAGGGAGCTTTTGAAACTCTTGGTGCCCATGTAGGACAACAGACTAATAAAATCAAGACATCAGGGGTAAAGGAGGAAGGGCAGAATCCAAGCTACAATAGTTTTTAAAGCGTCCCAGGTGATTCCACTATGTAACCAAAGTTGAGATTCACTGTTCTCAACATAGTAAAAAGAATAATGTCCAATTATTTGACTACCTAAAACAAAAATTTTGATAAACATTGGAAACATGTATAATGCATATGGTATTAGTGTCCTAGATGTATAAAGAATATAAATTTATAAGGAAATATTTTTTGCATTATCCTTTTCATGTTTTATGTTCCCACACTCTCCCAAACATGCTAATTTGAAATCACAATGATGGAAAAGGTCAGCGTGTAGATACTCCTTAACACTTTCCACTTCCTACTGCCTAGCTTTCTGTATCTAAAAGGTCCTTAGATGAATGCACATACCAAAACAGCCACATCTTGGGGACTGTTTTTTTTTTTTTAATTCTAGATTTCTGGAGATAGAATTAATCTATATCATTGTGTAGTGTTAAGGTTTACAATTTGATGACTTGATATATGTATATCAAGTACATATGAATTATGTATATATGGAAATTATTACCACAATGAGGTTAATTGGAACTATTAACAAGGAATCTAAATCAGCACTTATCAGACTTTAATGTACATAGAAGTAATCTGGGGATCTTATTAATGTAAATTTAGGCCTAAGAAACTACATTTGGAGCAAAATCTCAGTAAGTGGGTCCTGGAACCACATTCTCAGTAGCAAGTACTTAGTCAACTTTCAAAATTTTAGAGAGGGTTAGAGCTTATATTCATCTTTTGTTTCTCTAAGGATCTCAAAATAAACGATCAGGAGGGTATAAAACATAGGTATACACATCTATATATTCTCATAGACAAGAGCAAATATTATAGCTATTCTCAATCTCATGCAAACAAGTGAAATAATTTTAGTTAAAACTTGGCATTTGAGCAGTTGCCTACTTTCATAATGCATTGTCTGAAAAATGAAATCCTGGGGTTACTTTTGAAAAAGAAGACCTTTAGTCAAATGAATGTGAATATTTGAGGGCCACTACAAAAGGAATGAGGTCATGGGAATTGATAAACCATGTGAGTTCAATGTGGACCCTGATAAAGGCTGTGCCTACTGACATGAGTTAAATACTGAAGTACCTTTGGTAGTACACACCCACAGCTCAGCGTCACTTGGATTTGATAGTTGGACAGCTCAAGTAAATAACCACTTCTACACTGTGATGTTGGTTCCCCACAGCAAAGCATAGTCCATATCACCAGGTAGGTATCCATTCATCAAATATTTATTGAATAAGTGTGGCAAATATCAATACCCAAATGGCAGAGAGGAGGCAAATATTAACCCATTCTACAAGTAATTAATGAAGCTAAGGTCCTAAAAGAATGACATCATCCAGAACCAGAGAGCACAGCACTGTGTGTGAGTGTGTGTTTCTAAAGACTTAATGATTTAATGAGAGAGAGGCAGACTAGTTTAGTCAAAGGACCAAGGGGATCCCTAGATGGTTTTCCTTGCATTCAGTCACATCACATCCTGGGTGATTGTTCAAATTTCAGATTCTTGGACCTCTTACCTAGGATTCCAAAATCTAAATTAGACCATTCTTTTTGAGAGTAACTCCATAAAAACAGAAGCCGAGATAGACTTGGTACCAGAATTCTGATTTCAGACTTCACTTGTACCACCTTTTGATCTTGGACACATTTCTTATCCTTCTGGAGAACTGGTTGCCAACTCTAGTGTCTACAGGTACTGGGTAGGGAGCTTAGTGAAGAAACAGGGCAGTCATGGATGATAGGGCGCAGTAGGTATCTATATCAACATACATTGTGTGTGTATGATTTATGTATATATGGACAGTATAGTGACAAACAAAAGCGCCCATGTTGTGTTTAAGGGTGTCTGTCCCCACAAAGCTGTAGAGAAACGGTGGCCAGATCTTGAGATTTTTAAACACGTTATGCATGCCACTGGTGGCTACCAGGTTATAGAGTCCATCTTAAAGCCTTGCTCTTTTTTTTTTTTTTTTTAAGACTGTCAAATGAGGCTAATAACACTTACCATGCAGGATTGTGTGGCAGGGGTCAGAGATAATATAAGTGAAAAGCACTTTATAAATAATAAATCATAAAAGCAAGAGGTTGTTAATATCATTCTCATTATAATCATTGTACCCCAGTGCCTAGCTGTTTTACATTTTGATGAGGAGAGAGAGAGAGAGAGGGCTATATCTTTTTCAAGTCCATTTACCCACTGACAGTAGGTGCAGTACGTTCACTTCTCTACCACATCCTTCCTATGTGAGAAGTGTGACTGGATGGTCATCTAAGGGGCAGGGCCACTCTATGGTCTTTCTATATGGGGCCTTGAAGAGAAAATTGTCAGATTTGATATACACCAATTATGACCTTTATTATGATTCTCAAGTACAGTTAAGTATGTATGTTGGCCAGGATACTGATAGAACACAAGATAGAATACAGATGAGGCTACAGACGTGCTTGAACATGTTTCTATGACTACAGATCTTCCGGTAATATAATTTGCAGAAATGGTCCATTTTAATAGCCCAGATCTAATCCTTCAGTTATCTCCTGGTCACGATTTGATATACATTATGTCAGAAAGTAACATGAGTTTTCTTTATTCCTTTTGTCAAGTTACCTAAATAATTCAATTGCCTTCCAGACAAGTTCCCAGAATATTAAAAGGTACAGAAACCGAGGAACAATTCTTTATTCCTAAATCTTTATTCCTCACAATGCTAAATACTGCAACATATTATTTCATTTCACTGTCTTTGAAAGGATAGTCCTGGGAATGTCAGCTGGAGAAAATGACAGTGTGAACCATTTATCCTGATCACTTACCATAGAAACTGATTTGGCCTCGCAAATGACATATCGGACAAAGGGCTAGTATCCAAAATCTATAAAGAACTCACCAAACTCCACACCCGAAAAACAAATAATCCAGTGACGAAATGGGCAGAAAACATGAATAGACACTTCTCTAAAGAAGACATCCAGATGGCTAACAGGCACATGAAAAGATGCTCAGTGTCGCTCCTCATCAGGGAAATACAAATCAAAACCACACTCAGATATCACCTCACACCAGTCAGAGTGGCCAAAATGAACAAATCAGGAGACTATAGATCCTGGAGAGGATGTGGAGAAACGGGAACCCTCTTGCACCGCTGGTTATGCAAACTGGTGCAGCCGCTCTGGAAAACAGTGTGGAGGTTCCTCAAAAATTTAAAAACAGAGCTACCCTATGACCCAGCAATAGCACTGCTAGGAATTTACCCAAGGGATACAGGAGTGCTGATGCACAGTCAACAATAGCCAAATCATGGAAAGAGCCTAAATGTCCATCAACTGATGAATGGATAAAGAAATTGTGGTTTATATACACAATGGAATACTACGTGGCAATGAGAAATAAAATATGGCCTTTTGTAGCAATATGGATGGAACTGGAGAGTGTTATGCTAAGTGAAATAAGTCATACAGAGAAAGACAGATACCATAGGTTTTCACTCTTATGTGGATCCTGAGAAACTTAACAGAAGACCATGGGGGAGGGGAAGAAAAAAAAAGTTGAGGGAGCCAAAACATAAGAGACTCTTAAAAACTGAGAACTGAGGGTTGATGACAGGGTGGGAGGGAGGGGAGAGTGGGTGATGGGTATTGGGTGGGTGATCACCTGTTGGGATGAGCACTGGGTGTTGTATGGAAACCAGTTTGACAATAAATTTCATATTAATTAATTAAATACAAATTTTAAAAAAAAAGAAACTGATTTGGCCTCAATTATCTGGATTTTTCCAGGCAGTTTCAGACCCATCTTATCTAGAAAATTGCTCCAATAACTTTGCCAATCTACAAGCAGTCCAGACAGTTTTGTTGGTTTACAAGAAAAAATATTTCTTTATTCCAGAGGAATTCACATAGGCTTTCGTCTCCCTTCTGGGCCAAGTCTAGAGAATAAAATCTGGTTTGGTCCTTGCTCAGTTTCTCACCGAACCACCTCCTGCCTGGATTTCCAGTAAGATTCACAGGGCTGCCTTCAGCCTCATCAGCAGATACACCTTTCTACAGAAGCCCTGTTCAGCTAGGGATTCAGCCTGAAAGAGAGGGAAAAAAAGGAGGAGCAAAGTTCCATATTGCTAAGGTTGCATCCTCTCCGAGGCTGGCTCTCCCTTTCAAGTTCCCCCCAAATGACTATTGTATGACATTAGGTGAGAGAAATAATGCAGACCTTGCCTCAAGAACCAGTGACTACTTTCTGAATTGAGACAGATGGATCAGAGTCTACAGAAAGTGAATTTCTTGCTAACCCCTGAAAAAATGAAATAATGATTTACGAAGTCTACATTCTCTGTCTTCTAGACCCCTGAAACCTAATTGACAAGCCAATATCTACAAGTCACTGAGTCTTAAGATATGCAGTCTTAACTTGGCTCCCTAAGTGTAATGCTGGAAAAAGCAGCAGAGGTTCTATGTGCTGCTGGGAAAGAGAATTGAAAATGAACCCTGTGGACCCGTTTATGACTGAGCTATCAGACTTTGCATTTAGCCTCTGCAGGTGGTAATCTTCCCCAATCTGACCCCAATTTTCCTTTCAGTGTCCAAAGCCTCCTGCTATTTGGGAGTAGGTTGACACAGAATTTATCACACCCAGTCCCTGCATAAATAAGCTATTTTATTTTGTTATTGTCTGGGGAGCATCTGGTTGGTTGTTTTAAATCAGAAGGTCTTTTGGCTAAGCTCTCATAAATATGTTTAAAATCTATCAGGACATTACATCTCTTTATTCCTTTTTCTCTCCTGGTTTTAGACTTAAATCTAATGAGCAGTTTCCCGATGTAATGAAAAAAGACAGGTCTTTGTGTCCATACAGGGTCCATGTTCCACAACTGTCACACTGGCTGCTTTTTCCCTCCTTCCAGTGTGTTTGCTTGGGTGGGCCACAGTCTATTTTCAGGCCATCACAGGCCACTTAGTCCTGTCAGATCCAATATCCAACTTTTTGACGGGCCTTGTTAGTGTCACACAGTACACATGGGGCCAAAGACATGCTTGTAATTTGTTTTTGTCAACAGCCTTCGCCTGGTTCTCCATGCCCAACAAAGCCAGCTGCATATTCTCTCTGCTTCATTATTTTGGGGGGGATGAGGGAAGGGTATGTGTACATGTGTGCATATATTATAAATAGGAGTGTGGGCTTAGAATCTCTGACAGTAAATGGTTCTAGTGAACCCTCCTTTTTTTTTTTTGTTTCTTTTAGTCAAAAAAAAAGACACTTTCCTAGGCTAAAGAAGTTTAGGTCCACAGCTGAACTGTTTAATCAGGGAGTCATGGAAAGTCTGTATTCTCGAAGTCATTTTCAAAGGCTGAGACAGGAAAAGGGCCTGAGTCTCTGTGCTGCATCACGAGCATGCACTTTTAGATTAGTTGGGTCCAAAGTGCTATTTGTATTCTTCTTTTGTCCTAATGTTTCCTCGGCTTTTCATTCTGTCTGACCATGGTTAGTGTTCCATGAGAGTTTGCTAAATGGATAGATGTATGACTATATAGATGGACCAAAAGAAGAACCCAAGCAGGTATGACGAAGTGGATATGGACACCCATCTTACAAGAATCAGCCTAGAAAACTTATGTTTCCTCCTTCTTGCTTCCAAATCACAGTGTCTCTGACTGACTATGGCCTCCTACTTGGTCAGCTTTGAACCAGCCCCTTCCTTTCTCTTAGGAATAACAGGTGCATCCTCTTTTGTTTTCTTTCTTCCTCTACATTTCTCAGAAAACAGTTTTTTTTATAGTACATCCACCTGAACCTCCTTGCCCAACTAACTCAACCAGAAGAGAGACTGAATTGTTGGAGAAACTGCAAGGAGACAGGGGCCAGAATGTGCAGAAGCAGTGTAGACCATGATGAGGAGTCTAGAATTTACTGTAGATATTATGGAAAACCAATAAAAGATTTTAAGCATGAGGGTTATATAATTTAAAGTAAAAAAAAATCCTTCTCTTTGCATTGTAGAGGGAACAAGAGTGAAAATGAAGACTACCTAGGAGTCTTCTAGGCCAGAGATAATGGTGGCCTGTGAGATAGAGTTGAATAGACAGAGATTTGGAATCAACAGACATGATGTGCTGCAGGTTGGAGCTGGGGAATGGGAGGAAGGGAGGAAGGAAAGACCATCAGTGGCTTAAACAGATGACACTGCTGTTGAAGGAGATGAGGTAGATCATGGAAGAAATGGATTGGGGAGGTAGCAGGAAAGAGGACAAATTAAAAGTATTCAAGTCTACTTGAGATTATTATATGTGTTATTTATTTAGCCCTACAAAAAGAGAACTTCAACAAGAGGGGAGTGATTTGGCTTTTGAAGCTCACTAGGCATATCTGACATTTCATAATGATGCCCCAGTTGCTCACTAACCAACCTAGAAATACACTGGGACAAAGTTGATTTGTATGGCAGGATCTCCAAAGCAATGTATAATCTTTCTCTATCCTTTGAGTCTAAGTGATTTGGGAGCTCCCAGAGGAAGTTCTGAGAAAGAAAGAAATGTGAGAATCCTTTCTTTTTTATGTGGCTATGATTTTAAGTTATAAACTATGTCTACTTTATTTTTTATGTTTGTTATAGGAAAATAGTTGGGTTTTGTTGTTGTTTGGTGGGGGAGGTAGAAAGGAGGTAAAGTGCTTAATAGAGAAAGGAAAGACATAGACACCTGGGACACAATGAGGATCAAGAGGCTGATTTCCTATGGAGAGCCTGGGTGGCTCAGTTGGTTAGTGTCTGACTTTGTGACTTCAGCTCTGGTCATGACCTCAAGGTTCGTGGGTTCAAGCTTTGCATCAGTTTCCCTGCTTACACTGCAGAGTCTGCTTGGGCTTCTCTCTCTGCCCCCCCCCCCCCCCCCAGGCTCCCCCCCTCTAAAAAAAAAAAAACAAAAAAAAAAAAAAAAAAAGAGAAGAGGCTAATTTCCCATAATAGCCAAAGCACAGACGTTTCCTCCTTCAAAGATACCTACAGTTCTTCAGATTTAGTTAAGCTAAGCTTCATACAAACTGTACTTTCTTACAAAGGGATGGGCTTACTGACATTATAAAAAAATAGGTCTTCTGGGAGTTGGTGACAGGCAGAGTGTGGTATTCATAGCATTTGTTCAGCCTCATGCCAGAGTCCCCTATCATTCAAAGTCAGAGGGGCCTGCTCTTTGGTTAATGGAACACACCAAAGGCGGCACTGACTCTCTTCATGCCCGCCCCTGGGCATTGTGTGTCTGGCTGATCAGGCCAGGCTCACTCTGCAAGGAAGTGACTCCCTCTGATCAAATTAAGATTTTCTTCAAGTTAACTGTGTATTGCATGTGACCAGGGTGGTAAAACCAACATTTTAGGTAAATATTTTCAAAAAAGACAAATTTTGGGGTGCCTGGGTGGCTCAGTCAGCTAAGCATCTGACTTCAGCTTAGGCCATGATCTCATGGTTGAAGCCCTGCATCAGGCTCTCCACTGTCAGCACATAGCCTGCTTCAAATCCTGTATCCCTCCCCCCTCTCTCTCTCTAATAAATAAACATTAAACAAACAAGACAAATTTCCTGCCTCCTGGTTGAGAGGTGGGTATTTGTTTTGTTTTGCTAAGTGGTTCAAGGTAGTGGAGATACAGAACAAAGTAGATGCACAGATAGTGCAGTACCACCACCACCACCCTCCCCTCACCCCCTCGCCTTCCTGCCTTACTTGCATGAGATGCTTTTACACCACTACATTTTTAACAGATTTATGTGTCTTTCTTTGGGGAAGATGAGCAGCATTGACATTTCGGTGAAAAGTGATTGCTGAGTGAATCCAACTGTTCACCATCCTCCTTCCCAAATCTCTTCTTCATTATATAATACAGCCTATGTCATTTTCCACACAAATTTCTTTCTACTACAGGTAAAAAAAGGGGGGGGATGAGGGGTACTACTTTAATAAGGAGAAATGTTCTAAGCCAACATGAATCCTATAATAATTGGTAATTTCATAGTGGTGATAATAGATTGTTATTTTTATAATAATTATACCACATCATTATCTAGGCTTCAAATGGAAAATTTGAGGACTTAATTAGATGGTGAATTATTTGTTTTTGTGTTCTTTCCTACATTATTTTGATTTGAATGCCTATGTCTGCCTATGCAGCTTATTCATTAAAGGGAGGGAATCTTTTATCCTGCATCAGGAAAAGAAGGCTATTTGAAAAATGATTTAATGTTATTTTGAATCCAGTGACATTAAGTAACATTAGTGTTTCTCAAGACTTTGTATGCTATAAATACATGAGCTATGGAATGAAGACACTCCCAAGTATGGATTCTGGCTCTGCCATTCCCTGGCTCTATGACCTTGAATAAGGATATGAGTTCTCTGAGTCTTCCTTTCTTATTGGACATCTGGTGGTAATGATGGTACCCATCTGCCCAGCACCTGAGGTGTGCAGGGACTGAGTGAGATGCTGCAGATAAAGCCCTGAGCAAAGAGCCTACTCTTGGCTATTATACCAAAAAGATGACAATTCTCCGTATCAGTCCCTACGGAAATTTCTAAATTATTCTTTCTCCTGGTTAAAAAAAAAAAGTACCCCTTTCACCTTGCAGAAGGCATCCTGCTTGTCACCTCTGAAGGCTCTGGCCCTAATTTGGTTTCAGATGTGTAAAATTATTAATTACTGTGGCACTGAATGCAAAGTGTGGCATTCATTTCTGTCTTACAGAGAGTAAGCAGAGGTCATTTTCTAAGACGAGTATGAGACAACTCCAAGTCTATAGTAATTTCTCCTCATCAAAAAGACAGAGTCAGAGGGTCCTTAAAACATTACAGAAAGGGTGCTAATGAAAATTCATGAGAACAGTCTCCTGATCCCACTCCAGCCGCCAAATCTGGCTATCGGTCCTGGTTTTGAAAGAAAACTGAAGGGAACCAAAAGCAGCTTCTTTATCATTCAATACATGCAACTTAATAGCACAGGGTGCTCATGTCTGCTCCTGATAAATGACAGGGTCCCCCACTCAGGGACCCAAAGGGTTTCTTTCTTCTTCTTAAAGTTTAGCTTTAGCATGTGAAATGGAGAGCTTAGCTGTGGACCTTATGGTGGCAAAGGAATTAAAGCCACAGATTGAAACAGGGTGAAGAAAGGAAAAAGGGTTGCCTTTGTTCCAGCAAAAAAAACCCACAAAAGACAACCTGCCGCTTACTTCCAAATACATCATGCAAGCTTCACCCTTCAATATTCATTTGCATTGTCTATGAATTGCCAATTTATTTGCTTGCAGCACCGGCCTTTCTGCTACTGCAGAGATGTGGGAATAAGATGATTATTTATAGGCTTCTTAATGCCTGTTTTGCTGGACCAGAGAGGTGAATTTCTAGAAGTCAGGTGAATTGGCAAAGCTCCTGTTCTGTAATTGAGATGGCTGGTGGCAGGGAGAGCTATTTACATACATCTCATTAGACATCCTGGGGAACGAATCCCCAGTCCTGGCTCTGTAAAAACAATCACTATTTGGTTCCATGGGGTAAGTTTCCACCAAGGACATGTAGTCCAAAGATGTGCTCATTCTGTGTAGCTCCAAATGCAGATATGCTGGGCTGTGGGTTTTAGAGATACCAGAGTCCAACTTTTCATTTTACAGAAGCAGCAGCAACTCAGAGACAGGAAGAGGCTTCATTCCAACATTAATATGTTAAGTTCATGACAGAACCAAAGTTTCAGCCAACCAAACTAAGAGTGGAGGTAGGGAGAATTCCCTTCCTTTGGCCAAGCATACCTGCATAGCAATGGTCCAACCCATGAGCCCCTGCCTACAATGGAAAATAGTTTGAATATCACATGTGCCTTCCCCTGCCTCATCCCTTTGGAACTGGATAATATCTTAATAGGATGTTTTGACCAACAGTTGGGCAAAAGAATATCAAGTCCTGGAGGGCAGCACATTTACCCAAGCCAGTAGAGACTGTAGACCAGAGTACCAAAATAGTATATGGGAGCTATTTCTGCAAATATATCAGTAGACAAAATGACTCACCTAAAAGATAGGGTCAGGGCTGTAAGAGAAATGTGGATTCCAGGTACTGCTGGTTCCAAGAATGCTCCCCAACCCCCTTCCTTAAGTCATCCTGATGTGACATTGCTTCTGTCTGCCCCCCATTCTCTACCAGGGAACTCAGAATCATGCTCTAAAGCTCATAGTTAGTAGTTGTTATCCCTCCGGTCCTTCAAACCATTTCTTATAGTTTTATGGGTTTTTCCCCTCTCTGAACTCATCTATTTTTATGGCAAGCCCCTTAAAGATGTCTTTGAAAACAAAAAAATATTTGTGGAAGTAGAGGGGATACATAAATAAGTTACAAGGTAATTGATACTGTGAGAATGCTCCAGAACCCACACTTTAGTGTGTCCTTTCCACAGACTTGCCTACTAAACAGAATAAAGGAAGGTGGAACCAGATTCATCTATCACTTCCACATCTGTTGGATAACACCTTTAGCCCTTGTGTGATCTCTACAATTAAAGCATTACCAACCAGAATTGCTATTTCTACCGTATTCTGTCTTTTGCTTGTGAATGAAAGACCTTAGGGGCACCTGGGTAGCTCAGTCAGTTAAGCGTTTGACTTTGACTCAGGTCATGATGTCATGATTTGTGGGTTCAAGTCCTACATCGGGCTCTGTGCTGACAGCTCACAACCTAGAGTCTATTTCAGATTCTGTGTGTCCCTCTCTCTCTGTCCCTCCCATTTGTGTTCTCTCTCTCAAAAATAAGCAAACATTTAAAAAAATGAAAGACCCTAGAAACTTAATTTCTTCTTAGATTAGTAAGATATCTAAGAGAACCAGAATCCATCTTTCCTGGATTAGTTACTGGAGTGGCACTGTTTTATAAAGAATACATCCATTTCATTATTTGGACTTCTTTTCAGGTCAGTGAAGAGGTGGAGACCTGGGTTTTGGAACTTGGAACTCCTGGGTTTGAATGTGAGCTCCTCCATTACACAGCTGTGTGAGCTTGGTCCCACCTTCTGAGTCTATGGGTCTCATCCAAGGAAATGGGAATTACCTGAGACTGATACAGTGATGCTGAAAGGAGCTAGTGTATAAATTGCATTGTACAGAGCATGATGCTGGGCTCATAGTAAATGCTCAAACATAGTAGCCATGAATTATGTGTTGTTCCTCTGAATAATTGTCCGCTAATTGACTCCTAATTATGTGTTAGAAAATAATCCCACAGGGTTGCTCACATGTATGTTCTATTTATGGTCACCTCTATTATTTCCAGAACACTAAAAATTTGCCTCCTTTTCCCACCCATTCTCTCTCTCTTCTTTTTACAGTGTAGCAGGATGTCAGTGAGTTTGCATAGGGACCCTCTTATACACTTTGAATTGACCCATTTAAATCAAGTAGGCTGCTAAAGACATGCCCAGCTTGTGACCCTCCTAACTAAGAAGACATTGAGGTTAGGTTATTTTATAGTAAATATAAAAGAAGGTGATTTTTCCTAGGTTGTTGTCACACACACACAAAATATAGTAGCTTTGCTTTGCCTTCTGGTCAAAGACCTAAATTTGATACAGAAGAGCAAGAAGTTGTATGTAAAATCCCCAAAACTGGGAAAGGCCGATCTATTCCTCCAGCTTCCCTAATGAATCACCCCATGTTGTGCTGAAAGTTTGTTTCCAAAGCCTCCAAAGAGTGAATCCCACAGACCCTTGTCAGTGGCATCATCAGTTCAGACCTAGCTCTGTTAGTTTCCTCTCCTTCTGTATGCTCAAAGCATTGGCCCTCTGCAGACTAAACTGGGTCATCTCTTTTCTCTGTTTCTATTCCTTGAAGGAAGGCATGAAAAGGGAATAAGCCAGCTTTAAAAACAGCTAGAGGAGAGAGTGACTGTCATTCCCTCTGAATAATAGTAACCAAAACAACAATAAACTATTATTTACTGACCATTTTCTAAATGCCAGATGCTATATTCAGCCTTCCATCTATATTATTTCAATTATTTCACAACCAAAATCCTTGAAGGTTCTCCTCACACTCATTTACAATGAAGAAACAGGCTCAGAAAAAGAAAGCACTTGGCCACATCCCAACAGCAAGAGAGTGATAGAGTAGGGTAAAAGATAGTAGGTGATACTTCATGGAAATCAGAGAGCTAACTGAAAAAGAAATAGCGACTTTTCTTTTCTGGACACTTTGGGGATGGCTGCTCCACACTAGGAGAAATAATTACTTAATGACTGAAACTGATTTCCCATCAATGCTCTCTATCCATCTATATTCAGCAAAAGCCAACAATTTAAGGGTCGCCTGGGTGACTCAGTTGGTTGAGCATGCAACTTCGGCTCAGGTCAATATTTCACAGTTCGTGTGTTTGCCCTGCATCAGGCTCTGTGCTGACAGCTCAGAGCCTGGAGCCTGCTTCAGATTCTGTGTCTCCCTCTCTCTCTGCCCCTCCTTGGCTTGTGCGCTCTCTCTCTCTCTCTCTCTCTCTCTCTCTCTCTCTCTCTCAACTAAATAAAAGTTAAAAAAATTTATAAGAGCCATCTAAAGTGTTTTTTTATAACATTGAGGAAAGGTCTGAGTAACAGATCATCTCATGTTCTGCAGAGAATATCAAAGTTAGAAGAAACCTGAGAGTATTGAAAACTGCTTTGACAATGCAGTTAAATAGGCATCAGTCTAGAAATTAGAGTGTTAAAAATGCAAAATCCCATGTCTCATTCCAGACCTGCTAAACTAAACAGAGGCTAGAAGTAAATCTTCATTTTTGTTTTAGTTCCTGGGTAACTTGTATGCATGCAGATTTAAGAACCACCACTGTGGACCGCTCTTTTCATGTTACTAGACACTAAGGTCCAGTAAGGAGAAGGGAATGTTACCTGGCATTCCCTAATCATGAGAATCAGAAGCATTCATTAAGGTTCACTTGAACAAAGGTGAAAAAATTGTTCACAGGATGACTTTGTGGGCAACCACTAATAAGCAAATGGACATTTTGTGCGACGATTGGTACATCCATTTTCCTACCCTGTTTTGGTCCAAAGGTCCTAAGTTATCAACTTTTAACCTAAGAATGAAATGAAACACGAAGCTATGTTCCTTGGGTAAGCGGAGGGAAAATCTGTACGGATATGCAAATTAAGACCATAATAAGATACTACTATATACCCACCAGAATGGCTAAGATTTAAAACACTGACAATCCGAATGTCGGCAAGAAAATGGAGCAACTAGTAGATTCATGTATTACTAATGGGTATGCAAAAGTGTAGAGCCACTTAATTAAAGAGTTTGGCAGGTTCTTATAAAATTAAATACTATGTGACAGCAGTTCCGTGCCTAGGTATTTATGCATAAGAAATGAAAACATATGTCCGCACAAAGTTGTACATAGATGTTCATAGCAGCTTTATGTATAATCACTCAAAACTGTAAACAACCCAACTGTTCAATGGATAAACAGATGGTAGTATATCCATACAGTAGAATACTAATCTACAATGAAAGGAAGAAACTATTGACAAGAACATGGAGGAATCTCAAAAACATCACGCTAAATAAGGAGTCAGATGCTAAAAACAACATGGTGCATGATTCTATTTATATGAAATTATATAAAAGTCAATATCTGGTGATTAAAATAAGCAAATCAGCATTTGTCAGAATGTAGAGGAAAGACTTGACTCCAAAGGGGGCACGGAGAAACTTCGTAGGATGATGGAAATACTCTATACCATGATTATAGTGGTAGTTACACGACTGTGTATATTTAAAATTGGTCAATTTTATGGTATGTAATTCTACCTCAGTAAGGTTGACCTAAAGGAAGAGGAAAAGGTGGCTATGGACTGAATGTTTGGGCCCTCTGTCCAATTCATGTGTTGAAGCTGTAACCTCCAATGTGATAGTATTTGAAGACTGAGTGTTTGGGAGATTAAATGAGGTTACCAGGTGAGGGCCATAATTATGGGATTAGTGCCCCATATGAAGATGTACAGAAACATTACTCTCTCTCTTTGCAAGCAAAAAGTAGTTCATGTGAGCATACAGTGAGAGGGAAGCCACCTATAAGCCAAGAAAAGAGTTCTAAGAACAAAATCTGCCTTCTGCCCCCTTGATCTTGCATTTCTCAGACTGTGAAAAATAAATTTCTATTGTTTGAGCCACTAAAGCTATGGTATTTTGTTATGGCACCCCATAGCTGACGAATAAAAAGGAAAAGGGGTAAGAGGAGGAAAAATAAAACTTGTTTCCACTGGTCCCCAAACTGGCTGCATTAGTTTCCGAGGGCTTCCAAATGATCAGAAACTTGGTGGCTTCAAATAATGTAGTCTCTCACAGTTCTGGAGGCCAGAAGTTCTAAATGCATGTGTTGCCAGGGTTGGCTCCTTGTAAAGGCTCTGGTAAAGGTGTTTTTCAAGGCTGTCCCCAAGATTCCAGGGGCGACCAGCCATCCTACGCCTATGTGACTCATAAACACATCACTCCAATCTCTGCTGTCATGTTCACAGCACCTTCTCTGGGTCTTATTTGCTATTCATTTCTCAAGACGCTTGGCATTAGATTTGAGGCACCTAATCCAAGATATACTCCTCTAAAGATCCTTAATGTTAACCTCTACAAAGACTCTTTTGCCAAGACTCTTTTGCCAAAACAATTCACTTTCACAGTTCTGGATAGACATTATATGTTCATGTGTGTGTGTGTATGGGAGTGCACTATTCAATTCACGACAATGGCCAACTTCCAAATTACTTCTTGTTGGTTTGAAAATGTACCATTCTGCCTTGGGGCCTCATTGAAAAAGGGCGATACCCATTGAATGAGATTTAGGGGTGAGACCTTTCCCTTATTACCAACACTGCAATTTAGTTTTGCTAGTTGTCATGGCTGTTAGATACTGGAAATTTCAGAACGAGAAAGAGACTAGGAATGAATTTCTGCTTTCCCAAAGCAGCATATGGATTCTAACAGTGGGAACAACTTCTCACCCTGAATAGAAATCTGCTCATCCTTGCCCTGGTTGCAAATTTTGGACATGTGGAAAAATCCAAAAATAATGCATCCATTTTCATGGATTCTTTATAAAGGAACCATGTGTAAGACAGATCTGTGTTCCACCATGTACGTACTATGTGACCATATTTATGTTACATAAAGACTTACAATCTATAATATGAGAATGAGAATAATATAAAAGTGCCCAGCACCATGCTTGGCATATGATAGCAATAAAAGAGAAATTGTTGGGTGTTTCCCCAGTGATGGGGGCATATTTCTGCTTTAGATTTTCTTTTTATCCTGTCCATAAATTAAAACTTGTGTATGTGGTTGTCTATTTCCTAGAACACACAAAATGACATATACTGAATGTATGGTGATAGAGAAGCAGGTAGTGTTTTATAGACCCTGTGACAGCCAGGTTAAACCCCATCTCTCTGAGCATCAACATTCGTTTTTATTTGAGACAAGCTCCTTGATGCCTACACTTAAAAGTGTAAATTACAGACTACCTCAGAAATGTCTGTTGAAAAGTGAAGCATCAAAAGAAAAAGAAAAAAAAAAGGTCAAGATGAGGTCCTAGAAAAACAAATGAAATAATTGGGACTTTCAGAATATACCTTAAAAATGTCAGGACATCCCTACCAACTGAAGTATTAGGTCACCTAAAATGGGTGTAATTCCATACCAATTGAGCAGATAAGTGAATATATATTGCCTAATGCCACTTGAAAACTGAGGCTACTGAAAACAAAGTACGTGTTTAGGGAAAGTACAAAGATAGTGTGAAATCAATAGAGGAGAATCTTCAGTCTTTGTTTTTATAGGAACTAATGAGGCTGACCAGGTAATGAGTGCCAAAGGAGGGGCACATTTGTGCTCAGGAAAGTAAAGCCCATTTTCAATGCTTTCTGCTTATATCTGATGTGGTTGAGGAGCCCACAATTCCCTTTCAGGAGCAGTGCTATTCTGGAGTTCTCCAAATGAGAAAAATGTTAAAGTAGAAAAAATAAGTAAGAATTAGTGGGGGGAATAAGCTATTCAAGGAATAGTGATTACTTGGGCCATACCTTTTGGTGTTGGAACATTTGGGGTAGAAACTAATGGAAATGGTAAATCTTTTATCAGATATAAATGTCTGGGTTGAGCTCATTTGTGATGGGCTTGTACTGCTCTGCACCCAGGCCACAGAAGAAGAAAAGTACTAAAGCAGCTAGAGCATGCTTTTGAAGAGGAGAAAAGGTTTCATTTGATGTTAATTTCCATTGAGGTAGAGTTTGTAAAAGATCAGGACAAAGAAATTCCATTCCCTCCCCCCCCATACATTTATTGAGTGTCCGTCACTTTGAAAATCCATCCCCATACACTAATGGCTAGCACATGTCCAGTGTGGTGATGGTGATACATAAACTAGTAATTATACTAATGATAGTAAAAGGAGTACCTTACTCTGCCAGGGAAAGTGAGGAAAGCTTGACGTTAGCTGGTCCTGGATCAACACACCTACCCAGTGAGAGCAGGACCATTGGTCTCAATATACAGACCAGGCTGGAAATTACAGCCAACACTCATTTCTTCAGACATCTCTCCAACTAAACAACTAAGGGAGCCTTGGGGAAAACATTCTGCTCCCAGGTACGTGTCTCTGCTAGATCACTAAGGTCTTTAATCGAAAAAATAATGATGGGCCCAGAGTTGTTAAGGATGAACAACATTATTTACATTTCTCCAAAATTCCTAAATTCACGTGCATCAAAAGGATTTCCTTATGAATGCATGCAGGAACGAGGAGTATGTGTGGACATACTAAAATTTAAATCAATCTTTGATGTGTTAAACTTTGTTGGGTCTCATGGTGAATTTTATAAACCCAGTTAGATACATTCCTAATAAATTTAGAGACTATAGTAGCAAAAACTCCAAGAAATACTCATCATATATCATTTATTAGGGACTATACCAAAAAGTAAGGGAGGAAAATCATTTGTGTCAAACTTGAACTCTTTGGTTTTGGGAAATGCCATTATTTGATAGCCTTTTTACTAGACAGAAGTTGCTTATCTTGCCAACTCATTCAGTCTATGACATTCAATAAAAGCTAGCCACATCAAAGGACGCCTGGGTGGCTCAGTCGGTTGAGCATCTGACTTCGGCTCAGGTCATGATCTCATGGTTTATGGGTTTGAACCCCACATTAGGCTCTTTGCTGACAACTCAGAGCCTGGAGCCCAGTCTGTGTCTCCCTCTCTCTCTGCCTCTCCCCCGTTCTTGCTTTGTCTCTCAAAAACGAATAAACATTAAAAAAAATTTAATAAGAAAAAGCCTAGCCACATCAAAAGGTCTCTGCAACAAAAATGTATGAAATCCAGTGAAATTGACCCACAGTCAATTTTTAGAGAGCTGGCTGATGTAAAGAAAGTTAACAATGCCCTTTGTGATAAATGCTGCATAAACAGTTTAAGAAGAAACAGTTTGGAGGTGGAGGGAACTGGGGAAGTATTCTACTAACAGTATTAATATATTTTAGAATAATCCCTATCATTGTTAATAATGTAGTCCACAGAATAGCAAACCCCAAATAAATGAAAACATCAAAGTTATTTAATGAGTCTTTGAATTCTAACAATTTCCCATCTATTTTTTTTTGTTTATAGTATTTCAGCGTTTTTCCTTTTGCTCTATATTTTTAATTTATGAAAAGACAATGAGGCATGAAAGTTTTTACAAGATTAACACTTTTTTTATACAGTGTTGGTGGTATTTGATGTCAAACACGTCTTTGCATTTTAAGCAACGATTGAAAATTTCTGAAAACCAAAGTTTTTATAACAGTAAAAGTAATTACTGTTTTCCAACCCAGCAACTGAATGCTCTTTTGTCTGACTTACTCCTATTTCTGTCTAGCCATCTCCCTTCAAGACCTGCTCTGATCCAAGCCAAATAAGGTGAACATTAACTATAACTTGCTGAATCCTGGCAATTTTCTCCATGAGCAAACATAAATATTGCTGCTTCTCCATAAATCTCAGTTCACCTGTTTACTCAGGTTTTCATGGGTACAAGGGAATGAAGGAAACATTGCATAGTACAGTATGCTGTGTATTCTACAAAAATACACTTTCCAGCTGAGAAAGTATATTCCAGTTGAGGTCCCACGAGGAAGAAACAAAGGGGCCCTGGATTAAAGCAAAGAACCCAATGTCCATTTAAAGGCACTGTCCATTCTGTGACTCCCATAATGGTTAGTTTGTGACTATTTTAAAGCCATCACATGTGTAATGTCCCAGAGCACCAAGACTGATGTAAAGTAGAATAGCAACAGACATGAATCCTCCTCACAGAATATAAAGTACACGCTGTCTGGAAAGGAAGTGATCACCTACTGGAAGTCCCATCTGTTCACACATAGTGCACACCATTATGCAAGACACCTGCTTTTGTTTAATGTTGATTGAGGGCCAATATAATTGGTTCATAGCTTATAAACTTACAGAGTTGATCAAAGCCCAGCTGGCTTCATCGTGACAAGATCTCACTGAGATAGGAACTAAACTTGTATTGTCAGCACTTTGAGAAAGATTTTCTTTTGCCATATCCTCATGTTTTGAGGGCTCATCTCAGGTTTCTTACAGACTAACCCCACCCTTCATCAATCATTCTGCTTTTGGTACTGGAGCTAGGCAAATGTTTCCTAGTAGCCTATTATTTCTGTAAATAATAAATTTAGTAAATATTTGTAGGAGAGTGAGGATAAGGAAAGCATAGCATTTCCTTTCTAACACTTCTCCTACAGAGAAAACTGGACTTCTGTTCACTTGTATTCTGTTCAAAAGAATATTAGATAAAAACTTTCACATGTCAGAGCAGAAGTTTTAAATAAAACCTTATGGTTTAACTTTTCAAAACAATTCTATCTCCATTTACTACTCCTAAATTATTTTTCAGGGACAAAGGTAAATTGTACCTTTATAATGGTGAGATCTGGTGGTCACCACCTTACCAGCAGCAAGACACCCTGACATTATGACCTCAATTTAATTTTGAGAAAATAGACAAATCAGAAGGTGGGGTACCTTATAAGATGTTGGCATGGCCCTGAGATCTTCCAAAGAGTCAAGGTCTTGAAAACAACAAAATTTGACAGACATGTCTATTAAAAATTACACAATATTGCTGAGGAAAATTAAAGTAGACTTAAAACATGAAGAGATATACATTATTGACATGTTGGAAGACTCAATATTGTTAATATGTCAGTTCTCCAGATTATCCTGTAAATTTAATCCATTGTCAGTCAAAATCCCCAAAGGCTTCTTATAGAAACTGACAAACTGCTTATAAAATTCATATGGAAATACAAAACCTACAACTGCTAAAATAACTCAGAAAAAGAAAAAAAATTAGAGGGGTAGCACCATCTGCTTTTAAGTTATTATAAACCTCTAGCATGATGTTAGTTTAAAGAAAGTTAAAGAGATCAATGACACTGAATACAGAGTCCATAAAAACAAAAAACAAAGAACCTCCCACACATGTATAACTAATCTTTGACCCAGGTACAAAGGTAACACAATAAAGGATAGGCTTTTTAATAAATTGTGCTGCAATGATATTTATATCCCTCCAAAATGAACTTAGATTGATAACTAATGCTACACTTTAAAGTTAATGTAAAATGGATTATAGACCTATACATTAACACCTAAAACTCTAAAGCATCTAGAATAGATAGGAGAAAGTCTTTGTGGCCTTGCGTTTGGCTAAGATTTCTTAGATATCACACCAAAAGCATAATTTACAAAAGAACAAATTAAAAAATAGACTTCACCAAAATTTAAAACTTGTCTTCAAAAGACAGTATTAAGAGAAAGAGAAGACAAGCCACAGATTAGGAGAAAAATCTTTGCAAAACATGTATCTAAAAAAGATCCTATATCTAGAATCCAAAACTCTCAAATTTTAGCAACAGGAAACAACCCACAAGGAACAAATAGGCAAAAGATTTGAACAAACATGTCACCAAAGATGATACACAAATAGCAAACAATCCTATGAAACGTACTGAATATCACTAGCTACTAGGAAATTGCAAAATAAATCAACAGTGAGATTTCACTACAATTAAAAAAGACTGACCATACCAAGTGTTGGAGAGAATTTTGAGGACATGGAACTCTCATACATTGCTGTTAAGAACGTCAAGTGATACTAACCATTTTGGAAAGTACTTTGGCACTTTTTAAAAAAGTTAATCTTTTTGAAATTACTATATGGTCCAGATATTCCTCTCCTCCTTATATGTCCAAAATAAAGTAGAAAATAGGTTCATACAAAGTGTGGTATGATGTTGGTAATAACATTACCTGTAATAGCCAAAACCAGAAATAGCCCAGTTGTCCATTCACAGATGAATGATGAAATAGAAGTGATATAACCATATAGTGGAATATTACTTAGCAATAAAAAAAGAATGAACTATTGATATATTCAACAATATGGTTGAATCTCAAAATAATTGTGCTGAATTTAAAAGCTTGACAGAAGAATATATTATATATGATCCTATTTATATAAAACTATAAAATGCATATAAATTTACAATGAAAAAAAGAAAATCAGTGGTTGCGTGGCTTGGGGGGTAGGGAGGAATGAAGGGGAAAGATTAAGGGGCAGGAGGAGGTATGTTGGAGGTGGTATGTTTACTACCTTGATTATAGTAATGATTGCACTGCTGTTTACATGTGTCAAAACATGAAATTTTACTTTTTAAATATGTGCAGTTTATTGTTTGCATCAATAAAGCTATTTAAAAAACAAAGGCAGAGAGACTGCTCTTTAAGCATCTGAAGAAATATAATCAAATGTTAATGCATTAAACTTGATTGAATTTGAGAGTGGAGAAAATCATAGGAGAATTTGGGGGGAAAATAAGAGGAATTTGACCTTGTTCCCATGTATTAGATGATACATTGTAACTGTTAAGTTTCCTAAGTATGATAACATTATTGTGGTTATGTAGTAAATGTGATACAAACAGAAATGTTTGGCAGAAAGAGAAAAGAGTGTGGTGTGATATTAACAATGGTGGACCTCACTTGTACTATACATATATTCTTTCCCCTGTGTCAAAGTTTCTGAGAATTTTAGTTTTTGAAATAAAAATCTGGGGAAAACATGTAGTGTATGTACTTATATGTATCTGGATGTGAAAAGCGGGACAGGGAAAACTTTATTCACAGGCAGGCAGTAGAAGTAGAGGAACAAGTTGTGGGGAGGGATACATTTTGTCTGAGATCTGCTTGCTCTGCCTAGTACATGCTATAACTATTGTAGGGTGCTCAAACTTTGAGGTATATGCTGCAAAAGGAGTTGCAGAACAGAATGTTTTGAGAAAATTCTTGATCGTGACTGGAACTGAGATGCCCATAAGAATTCTAACCGAGGGGCACCTGGGTGGCTCAGTCTTGAGCATCCAACTCTTGATTTGGCCCAGGGTCATGGGATCAAACCCCACAGAGGGCTCAGAGCTGAATGCGGAGCCTGCTTCTCTCTGTCTGTCCCTCTGCACCTCTCACCTGCTCTCATTGTCTCTAAAAAAAAGGAAAGAAAAGAATTCTAACTGATCCCTCTAGTCCCAGGTTGCATCCCTGCTTGCAAGCCCAAGTTCAGGTTTATTCAGGAGTACCCCTGGTATCAACAACAATAGGTAGAAAGAAAAGAAACAGGATTGAAAAGGAAAAGGTTGGGCCATGATGCAGACTCAACAAGGTCTCAGCCGATGCCTCTTGAGAAACTCTGAAGCAAGCTGCCCTTCAGAACTGTCCCCTCCTGGGGCAAGGGGATAAGCTTTTATGCCCCCAGTATCTCCCAGTGATTGCAGGCTCTCCCAGGAAGGGGGAAGAACCTTAGGAAATATGAGCCTCTTCATATTGCTTCATATGCTACAGCAGCATGTCGGGGGAAAAATCCCTCAGTCCTGAAGGAGAATCCTGCTGGGTGATGCTGCTTCTTGTGGTACTTTTACAAGTTCTGCATACTTTTTGTACAGGTCATGCATGACTAATTGTTTATAATGCTTATAAAATAATTGGCATATAATCATTCGTCACTTTTATACATCGTGAGTATAGAAATTATTTCAAAATCTAATTTTCTTCAAATTACAGCTTAACTTTCCTCAATTCATGCCATGATGTGGAGACTGTGGGTTTGGGTTTCGTTCATTTTTGTTTTTGTTTTTGTTTTATAATGTAGGTAGCTTAGGAGAGTAGATACATTTCTGAGGTTCAAAGGTAAAGATAATACATTGTCACAAATGTATTCACAAATGGCCTTATCCAAATCCCACAACTATTAAGCAGCAGAGCGGAAATTAGAAATCAGGTTTGCCGTCACGTGAGTCCAGTGACCTCATCCCTGCACCATTAATAAATCCGTTAGCCCTAAGTCTTAACACAGAGATTATCACTTTTCTGATGACAAGGGCAATGTAGCTTGCCCTGAAATATCACCAAGGTATGTAAGACCTGTACTACAGCTTTATAATAGAAGGAAAGGTGGGATCGTTCATTATTAAACACCATATATTCAGCCAGCCCAATATCCCAGAGTCCAGAGAGATTTATGAACGGTATATACCTTAAGGTTATAGCCATATTACCCAACCCAAGAAAAGTCTCCTCTCCCCTAGTCACCTAATCCCTTCAAGTTCTTGTCAAGGGAAAGTCTTTGCATTGCAGGCCACCCCCAATACTGCCTCTCTCTTGTCACGGAGGAATAAATCCCCCTTTGTCCCCTTCCTGATTCCTTGGCTCACCTCCAAAGTACCAGCTCTTGGTCACTATAGTCTGGTATGATTAGTCCACGTTTCAGACCCATGCCCTATGTCCATAAAGGGATCAGACATTTCCCACTGCCAGGTTGGGTCTCCTTTCATCATTCTCTCTTTATGTGCTATTACTCACAGAGTCTCTGCCCGGAGGGGAATTGCTAAATGCCCTTTATTTATTCCATCTTAAGATCTCATGTATATGTTAAACAGTTAGAAAGTAAAAGGAGGGTGAAGGATTTCTGTCCTACCAGTAAAGGAAAAAACAATGATACTGGGACATTCAGTGTTTGCTTGAAAATCAAAGAATACCAATTTATCTTCCTGATATGACTGAATTTCCCTCCTCTCCTCTTTGTAGTTCCCTTGGTCTACTCTAGACCTTCTTAAATCAGCCAGTCAATAAGTAATAAACACCTATCAGCAGAAGCATCAGACCTTACAACCTGTTCATACTTCAGACAGTATTTACATGACATTTGCCTATTATTTTTCATCCTTTTTTTCTGCCTGCTCAAGCACACCTTTTATCATGTAGGGCATCTCCCTGGCTGTAAGTGTCTGCACAGTTGGGGGAAAGACAACAACACTGCATCCTCTGGATAAGAAGCTGAATTTGGCAAGGAAATTGGACACAGTTTCAATCACATGCAGAGGATATTTACTTATTATTCTTAGTAGGGAATATGGACTTAAATATAAAACACACTTGCACCAAGATGCAATCTATGGAAAAGAACAGGAAGCTTCTGTCACTTCCCTTTAGAAATACTTAGAGGTGTTTGTTTTTCTAAGCATTGGCAATTAAAGCCTTGGGGAATAAAAAATGAAACAGTTCTATGATACACTCTTTTATTAAATAGGCTTTTTAGTTGAATGTGGATACAATACAGTGAGCTGTTAGAGTCAAAAAACCTTGACTTACAGCTTAGCTTTGTTCCTCATGACAATGATACCCCAACGAATCATGTGACCTCTCTGGAAGCTTAGGATTTACTTAATATTCTGAGTATACTCAATCAAGAACAAACATCTACCCAAAATATATTTGAAGCCCCCAAACAAAGTCAGTTTTACTCATTAGGATGCTTATATTCATACCTTACTTTAGAATTATTTTAACTGCTATCCTCCCTCATTGATTCAAAAAGATATTGTTGAAGTCCTTTTTTTGTGAGGAGTATATTCCTGCCATCATAAAGCTTGAATTCTAGTAGGAGATGAAGAGATAAATGAATACATGATTATGTTGCTCATTGATTATAATACATACAATGAATAAAAAGAACAGGCTGCAATGAGAGAACATCATGGAAGGAGAAAACTCAAGTTCGTGGAGCAGCATACAGTCATAAAAAGTCTGTCAGAGAAAAATGCATGCAGGTTGAACCTAAAAGATGAGTTCAGAGTTACCTGAGTGACGGGTGCTTGGGTAGCTCAGTCAGGTAAGCATCTGACTCTTGGTTTCAGGTCAGATCGTGATCTCACAGTTCACGAGTTTGAGCCCCACATCAGGCTCTGCGCTAACAATACGCAGCTTGATTGGGATTATCTCTCCCTCTCTCTCTCTCTCTTTAGATAGATAGATAGATAGATAGATAGATAGACAGACAGACAGACATAGATAGATAGATAGATAGATAGATAGATAGATAGATAGAGATTTGCCTGGGTGAAGAACTGAGGCAAAAAAAAATATTCTGGACAGAGAGAATGGTGTGTGCTAAGTCCCTTTGCTAGAAATGAGCTTGGAACATTCAAGAGTGCCAGTGTAGATCAATCATATTCAACAAAGACTGACAAGTTGTAAATGTAGCCAGGCCAGATACCAGAAGGCAAGATGAAGTCTTTGAAAGATGTTTTACAGGGGACCATGTGATCTGATTTGCAGTTTTTATAAAGATCATTCTGGCTACTCTGTGCAGAGTTGCTTAAAGGGAGCCAAAAAATGGATGTAGTAAAACCAGGTGGGATGCTACTGTAGCACCCCAGGAACACTGTGAAAGTGCATCACCATATCTTCATTACCATCATCATTGTCGCTAAGTCTGAGAACTTACAAATGGTAACCACTGTCTCTGTACTAATTTGTGTTAACTGGTTAAACATATTTAAGGTGAGGGCATACAGTGAGAAGGGAAAAGATTCTAGAAATATTTTACAGATAATAATAGCTAACTGGCTAAAAGCTTGCATATAAAGAGTACAATGTGAGGGAAAGGCAAGTATTCAAGAATAACCCTTAAGGTTCCAATTTGTGCAACTACGGAGATGGAGGTAACACTTCCTGAAATGAAGAAAATTAGTGCAGAGGCAGGTTTCACAGGGAAAGTTCCATTCTCAATATTACTTGAGATGTCTGCTGAATTGTCTCAGCAGCTATGAGGATGGCAAAGGTGATGATCCCTACATTAAAGACAGTGGACGTCTAGTTGTATACAAATGACCATAGCCCTCTCAGAACTGTCTGCTGCAGGGTACTCTGACGTGTGGGCCTGAAATCTCTGTAGACATCATCGAGTAAACTAGGGACAAGAGCTTTCATGTTTTATTTTCCTTCCCATAGATAGCATATGGTGATTCCATAAGCCAAAACTGAACAGAGAATTTGTCTTGAAAAAAATTATGTTTTAACATTCAAGCATTCATTTTCTTTGAATTATAATCAAATGGTGACATGGTTTCAAGAGTCAGATAAAACAGCAGACCTTTAGAATTTTTTTCCTAAATTATTGATTATTGAACATATATTGAAATTATTGAAATACAGATTATTTCCAATCTATTCTTGAACATAGATTTTTTTTGGGGGGGAGGTGGAGAAACAGCAGTGTACTCACATGCCTGTTCTTAACCATTTTATGGATCTCTTTTGTACTTTCTGAAGAAGGTAGATTTTTTTTTTTGTTAAAGGGTAGGTTAGGAATTCCAAGTAGGAATAAAAGAAAGGTACAGGCTTGGAGAGGAAATCTTAACCATAAAAATAAATAAGGGTGAAGGACTGGCTTTGTGTGGTTGACTAGATTAGGATCAGAGCTCACTGGGGTTGGGAGAGATAAAACTAGTTTAAATGCCTAGGTCCTAGCACTCCCAAAGGGGGCCAAGGATCTAATTAAGCTATTATCACTTCAAATCTCTTGGAAAAATTTTTGGTCAATCCACTCTTACTTGGGCGGGTGGGGGGGACTTTTTTTTTTTTTTTTTAGGAGAACTGAAACCCACTCTAGGGTTTGGACAGTGCTGATGTGATTTAGTATAGTACTATCCTGTGGTTTGCATAAAAGGAATGAGGATGTAAAAAAGGATCCCTTGGGGCGCCTGGGTGGCGCAGTCGGTTAAGCGTCCGACTTCAGCCAGGTCACGATCTCGCGGTCCGGGAGTTCGAGCCCTGCGTCAGGCTCTGGGCTGATGGCTCGGAGCCTGGAGCCTGTTTCCGATTCTGTGTCTCCCTCTCTCTCTGCCCCTCCCCCGTTCATGCTCTGTCTCTCTCTGTCCCAAAAAATAAATAAATGTTGAAAAAAAAAAAAGTATCCCTTGGTTCCTCTTCCTCTTACTTCTTCCCACCCAACTCATCCCATGTTCTTTCATTTCTCCTTCCTAATATGTCTCTTTTTGTGTCCTCCTCATAGCTATTACACTGTCTACAGAAGGTGGATGTTTTCAGTGATCTTTAGTGATGATTCTGAAAAATTTCAGGAATGATCAGAATTGCAAAACCAAAATCCATATATGCTATCAGTTAAGTTAAAGTCAGTGGCTTTTTGTCAAATAAAAACAAAAAAAAAAATGCACTCTTTACTGAGTTGTCATAGCAACATTTCATTTTCCATTTGTGAAGAGACAATTAGGTGCTAACCTGGGTGTTAGTCCAAGCTTTTTGAAGAAAAAACTCTCATTCTTCCAAGAGGGGCAGTGTTATTGATTTTCATTGTTCCTTCTGAGTCCAAAGGAGTCATTTTTGATAATTATTATCTATCTATCTATCTATCTATCTATCTATCTATCTTTCTTTTGGTGAACACATGAAAGAAGGATTAAGAAATGTAGGTGGCAGTCCCCAGGACAACACAGTCCTTTCCTCCCTTGGGACGGTTTGCAAAGTATTTTTTACAGGCAGTTTAAGTCCATGGGAACATCACATTTGCTCCTTCCTGCCAGGTACCCTTTTGACTCTGTCCTGCAGAATAAGGACACGTATGGAGCCAAAGACTAAATGCAATGTCAACTTCTGTATCTCTAAGACGTACTTCCCTAACAATATCAATTAAGTCACTTGTATTTGCCCTCACCCCCCACCACAGTGCTAGGTACTGAGGATACAATATGAGACAGAAACAGTCATACTTCCCGGTGGGAGAGACAGATATTTATCATACACACACACACACACACACACACACACACACACACACGTTTAGGTATGAATCTTATGATTACTTTGAAAGCTTATGACAGGATGGTATTAGCTAGTTTTGGTTAGAAAAGTCCTGGATGAAGAATAGATGCTTGAATAGAGATCTAAAGAATAAGTAAAACAAGGTAGGTAGGATGTGGAAACATTCCAGGTTGGGGGGGGGGGGTGCATAGGCAAAGGCCCTGTGGCAGACTAGAGCATGGCATATTCAAGGATATGAAAGAGGCCATGGGCTGGGAGACATGATGAGCTGAGAGATAAAGATGAGTAAATGCCTTTGAATTTTGGTTAAGTTTGTAAAGTGAGTGAAGACCATCTCATTTATCAAACATATATTGAACTTGTTCATTGTACCAGGAATGAGGGTGCAAAGATAAATTAAAAATGGTCCCTGCCTTTGATTTGCTCCTTCTAAATGTTCTGTTCCTCCCTGACTTCCACAAAATATTCTGGTTCTCTCCCTATTATATGAGACAACAGATGTCTATGTTCTGTCTTCTCTATTTATTAGCTCTGAATGTCCTGCCTGGGCCACAGGAGTGCCCCAGGTCCATGACTCGAGAAAGAAATGAACCCACTGAAATTGCTAGAGGAAAAAAAGTATTTGAAAAAATGGGAAGCAGTTATGACTGTTCAGAGACAAAGAGCCTCTGGACATGGTTACATTGCCCAGTTCTACACAGGCATAAATTTCACCAGCACAGCACTTTGACCAGGGCTTTAGAGTTTAAGAAGTATGACCGCTTAGGGGCACCTGGTGGCTCAGTCAGTTAAGCATCCAACTTCGGCTCAGGTCATGATGTCACCGCTTGTGAGTTTGACCACATTGGGCTCTGTGCTGACAGCTCAAAGCCTGGAGCCTGCTTCGGATTCTGTGTCTCCCTGTCTCTCTGCTCCTCCCCCACTCATGCTCCCTCACTCACTCTCTCTCTCTTAAAAATATTTTTAAAAAATTAAAAAGAGTTATGACCACTTACAAGTCATTTCTTCCTTGTCACATCTGGAATAGACGCCATTACTCACCTCCCTTTGTAAATAGCAATATTAAGCTTAGAAAGGCCAAGTGAGGTGCTCAAGATCCCATCACTGTTAGTAAGCTACAGTGCCTGCATCCAAATCCAGATTTCCTGACTGCAATTCCAGTGCACTGGTCATACACTTTGCTGTTCTAGCTGCACAGTATCTTCTAGATTGTATTCATTTTTTCAGCTGCTATGCTTTGGGCATTTACTATGTTCCAGGACCTGCCTGGATGGTCCATGCCTTCATGTGGGCAGTCTACTGACAGGTATTTCTGAAATAAACACTCGTATAAGTAATCATTCACCAATTGTGATTAATATAAGGAAGGGGCAGGATAAGTTCCAGGAGCAAGCAAGAGAGGAAGGTCATATTTTACATTTGAGAGTCAGAGAAGTGAGACTAAGACTTAAAAGGCAGCCAGGAGTGTGAATGGCATCTTAGGGAGAGGGAACACCATGTTTAAAAGCCTTGAGGATGGACACAGCATTGCACATTTGAAGGTTTGGAGAAGGTGAGGGAAGGCAGAAGGGGTACCTTCAGAGTTCCTTGGACCATGATAGGATTTTTATCTTCATACCAAGTGTAATGGTAAGTTGAGCAGGTGCAGCAGGACAGGTGAAGCCCCCAAAATCATTGCTCTCAGCACTGAGTTGTAAAGAGAAATGACACCTGGGGAAAATCTCTCATGCCTGGTAAGGAGTCCAGGAAAATTAGGAAAATTAGGAAGACAAACTCAGAGCAGGTGATGAAGGAGACCACACTGCAGGCTTGAGAGGAAGTAGATAGGAAATAGCAGTTTTGAAATCCCTGACCCAAGACCTTTCAAACAGAAGCAAAGCAAAGGGTATCTTGTGAGGTTAGGATGAAAACCATGAACCACTCAGCCCCTACTCCTTAGCTAGGCTCACTCCCTTATGCTATATTTCTCTTGGCATAATGAATGGGTATTATTTCTCTGCCTAATCTCAGAGCCCTCACTGTTCCAGTTCGGGCCATAGGCTTGAGCAACTATTTGTCTACAATTTTCTAAGTTTCATTCCAATTATTTTCTCCTTTGGGGCTTAAACCATTACACAGCTGAGGGCCTTCATGAGGAGTTCAGAGAATAAGGTACCCCTCCATGGGCAATTCAGCTGGCTTACTTTCTAGCTGTTGAAGTGTTTTGCCCATCAGCCAGGGGTGGCAGTGGGTGCCAGTGCATGCTACCGCCATGGCAGAGGTTCAGGGGCCTGCTTCTATTTACTTGCACACCGCCACATAGGTGGCAGTGGAAAAGCAGAGAAGCAAAGATAATATATGGAAGACTGAGCTAATGGAAGGGGAAAAGAATTTGAAGGGCAAAAAGAAAGGTACCATTGCTCAGCAGCAAGACGGGAAAGATACAGTCCAAAAGGAACAGAGGAAGATCAACAGAAATAACAGCCAGAACTAAAGAGAGAAAGGAGAAAGCTATATGATTAGGATGATCAAAACTTGTCAAAGTTCAACAGAGAGCCATTGTCAATGGTTTGAAAACTGAGATAAGAATGCACTTTCTTTTAGTAAGAGCCTGGCTTTGTCTTCTTGTCAATGACACTCTTAGGTCCAGTTTCAATGAACACTTTACAAGTCCAACTTAAAACACATGGACTATGCCCAATAAATGCAAAGATTATCTCTTTCTTTTAGCTATTAATTTGACATCAATATTTTCATTTGATTTCTATCTCTTTATGTTCATTAGAACTACAAAGATGACTTTAAGAGTGGGCAAGATTACACAGCTTAGCACTTACAGAAACTCCAATGACATTCCAAGTGACAACTTTATAAACAGAATACTTTAAGTTCAGACTTATTTTTTTAAAAAAATCTACTTTGTTTATTTGCAAAGTCATACAGAACATCATCATAGTTTACCTAATGTATTCCCCAGTGAGATGCAAACAAACATTTTCACATTATAAGAATTTGATGTTGCTTCCTATAAAAATGCTGGTAGGTTTACTCCTGATGAATGTGGCCAAGAGTTCAAAGGAAGCCAATGGAATCTGGCAGAAGTGTATCTCTCCAGGCTGACTGAAGAAAACGTTTTACCTTTGTATGTTAAATCACTGCAAGGCATCAACCTAACAATTGTGGGGAATCTCAAACTAGCAGGAATGGTAAATATCCTTTTAGATACACAACAGGGGAAATGGTGCCAGGACTGTCTATATATAAAAGAGCAAATCTTCTGACTTATAGGGGGAAAAATATCTTGAAATCAAAATTGAGGAGTCAGAGAGCTGGTGGAGGAAAGAAACTGTGTGTATCAGTGTGTGGAGGCTATACTTCTATCTGTCTGGCACAATCTGAAGTGACTGCCTGGAAGAAATGGCTCTTGAGGTGGTCTGCAATTTTTGAGGATGTCGTAGGGAACAAAACACTGAAATTACCAAACGTGGTCACTTGCACTACCAGCAACTCACTGGAATAAACACAGCACCAGGCTTCTGGTCAGAAGAGCAAGGAACTGAGGTGTGGGTGATTTCAAGCATGACACAATCACTTATCCTAAAAATTGATTTACATTCACCAGCAGTGTTTGTCTTATGTCCATCTAAATAAAGAATGTAATTGTGTGTAGATGTATCATGTCTGCCTAGAAATACTAAATGACGGTAACAAAACACAGTAAAACTACATCTTGTCCAATAATCATCTGATTGCCTTCATTATTTATACTTCTATGCCAGACACCTATCCACAAAATGTGGCCTATGCTCTTTGGTGTGTGTATCTCTTTATGTATATCCCACCTCTCTCCCCTTTTTATTACCTCATCAAAGATAGGAGGTCTAAAGAGAATAGCATGAAAATTAACTGCGGAAGATGGGGCCATCTACTCTAATAAATACACCTGCATTTCCTGAGCACCCACCCTATTCCAGACCCTGTGCGCTACTATTCACATGATACCTTTTAATCTTCCAATAGTGAGAAGATCTCCATGGTAGTGGTAGAGTAAGGAAAGGTTATATATCAGAGACTCTGATAACAAATTGCTAGGGCTTGAATTTTGAATGTCACTTGCCAGAGGTGAAATACCTTGTCCAAAGTCACCAACCAACAATCTGGGGCCAAGATTTTAAATCAGTTCTAATGACAAAGATCTTACTCTTTCTGTAATGTCATTCTTTTAGAAGATGTGACTCTACTCCAACAAAGCAAGATTTGCCCCATAATTATCCTGAATGCTTTTATCATCATGTTTTACTTGATAACTCAGTATGAGCAAGAGCCCTCAATATGTTGACCCCCCAGATGACTGAGCAAGTCCCACTGCAAACATCTTGTCCCGTCACCAACCATATGTCATTTTTTTTTCTCAAAAACATGGTTACTCTAATTAGGAAACAAGGTATGCAGGTGGTAAGGATGGAAAACACTGGTCTTAACTGTCAGGAACTTTCATTTCACTTTAGTCATATGAATATTCCAAACTTCCATCAGGCAATAACATATCCTTCATCTTTACTGTGAGTCCATCAGACACATTTTTCATTTTTGTTACAAAGACTTTGGGATGTCATGAGGTATGGGTCTCTCATCCCACTTAAAGACTGCATTAAGGCCTTCTTGTACCAATTCCCAACTGTCACTTGGGAATGCACAAAATTTATTATTTTTCATGAAAGTCAATGACAGATAAAATAGTGGTTTGAGAATACTTTCAAACAAAATGGAAGCAAACTTAATGAAACGCCTCTCCCTCCAAAAGGCTGTGATTCACATTTCATAAGAAAGACCATCATCTTGAAATGTATTAAGATAATATGAAGAAAAACAGCGTGGAAAACTATTTTATGTTATAGCCAATAAACAGACACTAATACACTTGATTGAGTGCTTGATACGTGCTGTACACACTTCTGTGTATTTCACAGTGGTCAACCCATTAGATCCCAACAACCTCCAAAATAGGTACCATTATTATCTCTACTCTAGAAATAAGGAAACGGGGACACACAAATAATAATACTAACAGACTACAAATAATAACTTTTCTTAAAACAATGGTGAATGCCAAGGATATTTGCTTCAAGTGAACTTTTTGTTCAACCAGAATTTAGTAAGTGCACACTTTTAGTAGTCATTGTGCTTATTATCTAGTTATTTCTACTACAATATGACATATATGTCCTTACAAATTACCATATTATGCAAAATTGTGCAATAAAAACACAAGATTTATGAGAAAAAATGGGTTATGGACACAATCCTCAAAAACGTCTCCAGTGACTTTTTTTAAAGAAAGAAATCTAATGAAAATGGTGGCATGGTTTTACACAATTTCAATGAAGAAATGTATAAATGTTACAATAAATGTGGCATTTTATCTTTAAAAAAGGAGTTAAAGTTTGCTTGTGGATGCAATTGCCAGAAGTGTGCTGCTTGTGATTTATTATAAAATTGTGCAAGGGGGACACAGGAAGGTGTTTGAGGTGTGTGTGTGTGTGTGTGTGTGTGTGTGTGTGTCCATTTTGTGTATTCCCGCATGGCTGGGTACAGCTGGATGCCGTTTACTGTGCTTATCCAGAATTTTGTGGGGAAGAAATCACATGTGGAGACATGCACTTTACAACTATTAATACCTTGCTTTGAAATCTCTCAAAATAGTGTTCAAATACACTGATTCTGAAACTCACAGTGAAGAGTTGGCAAACCTCAAAGTTGCTCATGAGCACTATCCAACCACTTTTCAAATTTCTTAGTAACTTAACAATAAAAAGTAAGACAAGGAGAACTCAACTAACCCCAATGCTACCATGTTACAAAACTATAATGACATCTCACAGTATACATTAGCATTTTATCTGATAGTGAACTTAGACCAAGATGAAAAAGTACATGGAGAAGATTCAGATGAGGTTTGCCTGGAATTAAGTTAAGCATATATCTGTATACCCTAACAATATACTTACTGGTACATTTCAGTTAGACCAGATTTAAATAGGCCTGGTGTTTTAGACACTACAACCTAGTTAATCAATAAGACATATGTAAAAAGTTTAGGGGTGCCAGGGTGGCTCAATCGACTAAATGTCCAATTTTGGCTCAGGTCACGATCTCATGGTTCATGGGTTTGAGCCTCATGTCAGTCTCTGCACTGACAGCTCAGAGCCTGGTGCATGCTTTGGATTCTGTGTCTCCCTCTCCTGTGCCTCCCCCACTCATGCTCTGTCTCTTTCTCTCACAAAAATAAACATTAAAATAATTTTTTAATATAAAATATATGAAAATGGTTACAGAGGAAGCCTTATCTTGAGATCTATACCCTAATAACCTAATATAAATAAATATTAGGCAGAATATAAATAGTAGTTAACATTTCATGGCTACTTATTTCCTAGACCGTACACTAAACATTTTTCATATATTAATTAGATGTTCAAAACCACCATATGAGGTAGGAACTATTATTGTCTTTATTTGACAATTGAGGAAGCTGAGGGACAGAGAGCATATTTACAGCCCCAAATTCTATGGATCAGACTTTAGAAAAACTGTTCTAGAATATATGCAAAGCTCTTTGTTGGCTTGACTGCAAATTCCTTGCCTAAATGCTCTTGTTCTAAAAGCTGAATTATATATGATAGGTGTTAGAAAAGCCACGTTCAACCAAGGAACAGAAACTAGATTCTGCAAATTCATTTAGGGTAATGATAAAATTAAGCCTTAATGATCAAAACATATGGAAACTCCAAGGCAATCTGCATCCTTCCCATAGACTTGAGTCATGGAGGACTGGCCAAGGTGGGGAGATTGCTCGACTGGGGATTATCCTCAGACAGCCAGAATGCCATGAGGCTTAGTTGAATGCCAGCCCTGGGAACAGGCCTAATCTCAGTAAAACTATGTATCAAGGGCCTCTATGTTTTGATGAAGGGGACCAAATTGGCCACTGATTCCTTGATATCTCTAAAGAAATTTGAAAAAAGATAAAATGTCAAAAACTCAGGATTAAACGGGGTAATGTATTTTACAATAAACATCAGGTAAAACAGGAAAAGCCTCAAAACTAAAAATAAATACATTACAACTTGCCAAAAGAATGTACTAATAGTTGATGCTGAAATAAAAAGAGTCAAAAGGTGATCCTCCCACCAAAGGCCAAAAAGTGACGTGGGTCCTTTCTTGGGGCTTGGTGGGGTTGAATCTTTGAGGACCAGTACCTCTTGAATATCTGTAGACTAAAGCCTGCATATCTATGTACTTATTCCAAAATAATTTTATAGTATTTCTAGGTATGATTCTAAATACTTTACAAATACTTACTCATTTAATCATCAATACAACATTGTGAGGTAGGTACTGTTATTAGCATCCCCATTTACAGATGCAAAAGCTGAGGCATAGAGAGGGCAAATTATTTGCCCTAGGTCACAGAACTAGTAAATGAAAGTTGAACTCAGACTAACTCCAGACCACTCATTCTTAAACACTATGAAGTGTAAAGAGGAAATATGGAAGTAGGAATTTGATCAGTGATATTAATGTTGGTTTTCACATAGTTCTGAAGTGTCATCAGAGACTGCAAAAGTTTTTTTTTAACATTTATTTATTTTTGAGAGACAGAGAGAGGATACAAGCAGGGGAGGGGCAGAGAAAAAGGGGGACACAGAATCCAAAGCAGGCTCCAGGCTGCGAGCTGTCATCACTGAGCCCGAAGCGTGGCTTGAACCCATGAACCATGAGATCATGACCTGAGCTGAAGTCAGTGCTTAACCAATTGAGCCACCCAGGCACCTCAAGACTGCAAAACTTTCAAAACAAAATACCAAGTCCCAATGGGCCCTAGTCAGAGAATAATGAAATCAAACACTCTATAAGATGAATGTCAGAATTTAAATCTATACAGTTGATTTCTTCAACTGTAAAATTTGCTCATGAACAGAGAAAGAGAAACAAAACCAAAGGTCCCATAGGTCAAATTATATTTTCTTTTTTGGACTGCTAAGCTACGGTTTGCAAAGTCCTCATTAGTAGGATAACATCAGGGACCACAAGGGAAGCAAGGAACATTGCCTGGGTTCATAAAGCCTTGTGACCATGGTAGCCTTTCTTAAATAGTGTAGGCTGGCATGTTGGAATGGAGTTCAAAGACTACAAGCATTCTGATAGGAAAAGATGAGCTTTTAAAATATGGTCTGATTCACAACCAAAAGGATCATTACTTCAATACTGTTTTGTCTTTCTATTTTACATTCATTATGTATTATACAGTTAGCCCCTGGCAGTTCCTTAAAACCATTCAAAGACATGCACATTCAAATTAATGTTTTTTGGAAAACTGTATTCCTTCCACATGAGATGGCAAAGTCTCTCTTAATTTCTTCACCAGAGCCTGTTCAAAAAATATTACAGAAATATCCAGGCAGCCAATAGGTCTGAAACAAATTCTTGTATGTTTAAAGAAAGGCTGTTTGACCAGTAAGTCATAGGTAGGAAAAGACATCCATTATACAAACAAGTGAACTCATCTATCATGTTTATTTAAGTGCCTACTGTTTGCCAGTACTACAGACACGACGATGTACTACAGACACATATTCCTGCCTTCAGGGTACTTGTAGACTAGTCAGAGAGATGGGCAGTCAAAAGATTGGGGCAAGGGGTGTATAATTACAAGTGGAGACCAATGATATAAAGACAACAGTTCTGTGAGTGTATAAGCAAAGAAGCTGGCCTAAACTTTGAGGCTGTAGGTGAGGGCAGCCTAGGATGGATGCTGTAAGAAGCAGAAGAAAATCATTCCATACAGAGGAAAGCAAGAATAAAGAAATATCCGATGTATAAAATTCTGTGATTGAATGAGCACAGCATCTTCAAGACCTAAAAGAGTACCCATATGGATGGTGACCTGAGGAGAAGGGTGGGGGGAAAAGTGGTGGCAAATTAGTCTGACAAAGTTGGCAGGGGGCAGACCACATGGGGCCTCATAGACTCTACTAAGGGTGGAGATTTTATTCCCTGATCAATAGGAAGGCATAGTTGTGGAATACCATGATCGAATATATTGTCGGTTTTCCACTGACATAAATGGCCATGGTATTTATTCATTTTTTAATGTAATTGAAATTTTATGGATGGATGAATGTTTTCATTTATTTATAGCTTTACTAGGTTATGATTGACAAAAATTATATACAACCTTAAAAAGGTAAGGCATACAATGTGATGATTTAATATGTGTAATTGAAAAATGATTACCACATCAAGTTAATTAACACATCCATCACTTCCTATTTAATCTAGCCTTTAGTAGTCATGTAAAATGAAAACATATGTAAATATATAGAGGTGCGGTTCTGGATCACTAAAGAGGGCACTTCATAAACATAACTGGACAAAGGCAAGGAGCTTCTGCCTTGCTGATATTACAATTTCCCACACCCATCATCAACCATCACCTTTTCAAGTTTATAACCAAGGCAATGATTTAACACACTGAGCAGTAACTGAATGGTTGTTTGCTTATTTTTCAAAGAAGTGAAAGGAGACAGGATAGTTATGGAGACACCACCCAAACTACAAATAATACAGTGTCAGAATGGTTTTGCCTTATATTAGCAATTTGTCAATTGGACAATTGGACAAGCCAACATCACTAGATCTCACTTCCTCGCCATTGGTGATTTGTAAGTCAGAAGTAAGCAACAAGGGCTTTTCAGGGGACCTTAACTCACTACTTTGTAGGTATGGTGAAGGTGATCTGTTCAAAAAAATAGTAATGCAAAAAGGGACATAAACTAACATGACTTTCAAAGGTCCCAGGGTCTTTGTGGAACAAGAAATCATATAGTGTTAATCCTTTTGTGTACATATAGGGGATAAAAAATAACCACCTTACACAAATTTCTATGATTTTCATATCTTCATATTCATCTGCCATTGTGATGGAAGTGTTTCAAATCTGACTAAAGATCTACTCTGAACTTTATTTTGGAGACTTCTCCAGGACAAGCATGCACATGGATTCACCCAAAGGCATTCCATCAGTTAAATATATGCACAAATTCTCTGATAAATGTGCAGAGTCATTCTGACTTCCTTTTTTTTTTTTTTTTTTTTTTTTATGAGAAGGCCCTGGAGATTGCTATGCTTGCTCTCCTAGCCAGAGTCATTCTTGACATTGTGTTAAGTATTCAGACTTCCTTTGCAGTCATTTTATTTGTAATAGTGTCTTGTGTGTTGTGTCTCCTAGCTCTACATACAAACTACCACGCTTACAATCTCCATGAACCTAAGTGCATCAGTGGCGTTGGGGATGCTATACATGCCGAAAGTGTACATCATCATTTTCCACCCTGAACTCAATGTCCAGAAACGGAAGCGAAGCTTCAAGGCGGTAGTCACAGCAGCCACCATGTCTTCACGGCTGTCACACAAACCCAGTGACAGACCCAACGGGGAGGCAAAAACAGAACTCTGTGAAAACGTAGACCCAAACAGTAAGTAACTTTCCTTTCCTTTCATCTTCCCCAACTACATTAGGAAGCTCTAGGAACTGTGGTATCAGCCTGCCTCTCCTTGCAGAAATATTATGTCCATCCTTGTCTTAACTGAGTGGGTTCCTGGATAAATGCGAACTTTTGCTCTTAAGAGTTTGCCTCATTCTTGGCCTCATGTCATTTTTGCTCCCTATGAGAAAAAAAGCTTTTAGAGGCTCTGCTTTTGAAGTGTGAAATCTCCCCCTTCCCTTCCTTCTTATCCTTTGGTACCAAACACTTCAAGTGACGTAAACATACCTGTCGGGCTGTGACCCACATTTCTTGCTCTCTCCCTATTAGAGAAACAACTTCCCAGTAGGGAAATTTTAACACTTGATTAAACTGTAGTAGTGGGAAGGAAACTGGAATATTTAATAACTCAGAAAGCAAAACTCCTTTCACTGGAATGTGAATGTGGAGAGCATTAGGATTCTTTACTAAGCAAGCTTTCTAGAAATAGGAAAACACCCAATTATATAGGCCATCTACCACCATGCTCATGACACCCCCACATGGGGAAAACATCTAAGACAAAACATTAGGTCGGGGATAAAGGGTGAAATGTTACATTTGATATGCTTATATCTGCAACCCCTGGGTAGCCTGCAAATGACTACAAAAAGATGGACATACTTTTTTAGAAAATAAGACCGTGTAACTAGAGGTTAAATGCATAGAATACCCACTTGCTAATTTTACTAACAGTATGGTGGTAAGAGTGCATTTTAGATTAAAAATACTACTTCCAGTATTTGTTTTCTAGGAACAAGTTGACCAGTTCCAGACAAAATGTGGCAGATTTTCATACTTCCTGTTTTTAAAGTAGAGGGGGATTCAGGTTGTCCGTTAAACCATTCAAGACATTTTTCAGTTATCAACTTTGCCAAGCAGAAAGGAATCCCTATTCTAAGAACTCTGAGGTAATCCTTTGTACTCTGCAAAGAAGAGACAGATCTTTAAAGAGCAGGAGGCAACAGAGTTTGTTTTTGACAAATCCTGTTCAGAGATCCATGATCTTGGCTCATCTCCATTTCTAAGCAGTTGGCTGAGTGAATACTGTGAAACTCTTTGAAAATACATAGACAAGGTACCAAAGGCTTGTTAACAACACCGTGGGCTTTATTTTGACCCTCTAATAGAAGGGATTCTGGGACAAGGCAAGAGGAAAGACAAGGACCACAGCATGAGCAAGGAGAAACCAAATCAATGTATAGACTCTGTTCTTGTGTCTTCAGAGCAAATGGTCAATAGAAAGGAGGGGAAGTGGATGGCGAATCCTGTGGTAATTCATGTGACATAGGAAGAGGCTTCGGGTTGAGACAGACCTGGGTTCAAATCCCATCCACTCCACTTCCCAGCTGTGTGGCTTTGAGAATCACTGAGCTTTCTTAAAGCTCAGCATCTTCATGTTTGGAATGGAGATAATAATACTTATGTAAGATAATAATACTTATGTAATAAGGGTGCCATAACATATTAGGTATCTGAAAAATAATATATCAATTGTTATTGTCCTTTTATTCCTTAAAAGGCAGAAAGTTCTGCCTAAAAGTAAATGTAGATGTGATGGTTACAGTTCAAGGCTGTATGGAGGTAGACAGAACTAATGCCCCAAAAGAAATATTTCCATGAACAAATATGCTTAAGCATTTATTTTTATGCATACCTGTATTGATAAATATACCTGCACATTTATACTTCTGTAGTGTTTTATTCTAGGACCCCTTGAATTTTTTAAAACCCTTATCCTAGAGACATTCCATTAACAGTTTTTCATGTGTATCTGAACACACACAATTTAAGTAGATGTGTCCAAAAATCAGTAAGTGGAATATATGATCAAAAGTCTATATGTATTGGAAAAAAATGAGCAAGTTAGAAGTTTTGAATTTAGACAACTCAGTACTTCGCTACTTAAAAATAATTAGCTTTCAAACAACATTTGTACTGTTATTAACTTTTAATGATTAGGTTCTATCCTTGTTGAAGCTGTTTTGGATAGGATAATGGTTGTAAAATGCTAACACTAACACTAATAGCTAACACTAATAGCGATATTAATACGACTAATAATGCTCGCAATAGCTACACTTTGAAATAGGTATTAATCCAAAATGCTTTGTGTGGAAGATCTCTTACCCCTCACAGTAACTCTGTAGAATGAGAATTGCTTTTCACTGAAGAAACCTAGGCTTAGTGAGATTCAGTGCCATTACCAAAGTCACATATATAGTTAACAGTGGAGGTTGGACTGAAACCCAGGTCTGAGTCTTAAATCCATGCCTGCTTCTCTTTGCTGTTCTATTTCTTAGAACCTAAGGGGCATGTCATAATTCCAAAGCAGAAATTACTCTTTTGGTTTCCTCAACTGGTGATTCAAGTTGCATATAAAGAATATAATGATGTCTGTGGCAGACTCTTGAGTTAAATGTGCTGTGAAATGTATTATTACTTGCTGTGTTATCTACAAAGATAGGAGTAACTTGAGCTCAAAGAAGGCTGCCCAGGTAGAGGCCTCATCTTACTTACTTAAAAATATAAATAACTTATTATCTAATGCCAATCCTGACAACTATTCTGTATGGAATTCACTTGGTGGCTTCCCATGAAAAAGTTTTATTGGGTTTTGTCAATGATTTTTTGGTGTCTACACAGAGCAAAGGTAAAGAGCCCAGAGGGGAAAATGAAATCAAATAGAGTTCTTGTCTTACAAGCAGTCCAAAACAATTTAAAAACCATTTTAGTTCTTTTGGTTTTGTGTAGACACTCCCTAAAATAACAGAAGTAATTTGAATAGATATTTGCTGAACCATAGGAGGAGATTCATGTACCTCCAAACATTGGGGTTTTTGATGACCCAGCTGCAGTGATGGAAATGTTCTAGTCATATGTGGCAAACCAGCACTTGAAATACGGTTACTTAACTAAGGAAATACACTATTTTAAGTAATTTCAATTTAAATAGCCATCTGTGGTTGTGGCTACTATATCAGAAAGCTCATCTCTGGAAATTATTATGTCTTAATAGGCAATATTTTATCTAGGACACATACTGGAAATGCCTCCCAAAGTTTTAGCAGTGATGTTGACCTGGGACAAAGTCAACTTCAAGGGATGAAACATTTGAGATGAGATAAAAATGCAGTTGATTAGTTATTTTAAATGATCCAAAAGGAGACACTAATCTGGAAATAGTGGTATCATAGATAGTAATTATATTCAGAAAGCCAGTCCTGACCAATGCAAAAATGTATGTATGTAGGGTAAGAGCAGTAATGAAAAGTTCAATTAATGAAAATAAACAGTAAGACTATGCTCATGCAAAGGAATATTATATTCTATTTAATATCAAATATAGCTCAAATAGTATCAATTTTCTAAGCATTAATAACAGAGACAAAGGAATTATATGCTGAAATTAAGCTGTCGGGTTAAAAAGAAACAAAAGCACAGACCATATACTTGAAACAGGACCATGTCTTTCCAAAGGGGACATCCTATCCACTATTCTCTGAGGGAGGGTCTCTGAGAGGAAGATGGGTTTATAGTATAAGCCGCAAAGTAAATAATGAAGCAGAAATGTCCCTTTATCCATTGTTGCTCTAAACAGTTAGTCTCAATGTATTTCAGTCTTGAGTGTTTTCATTTTGAACAGCTCTGCTCCGTCATTGCAGCTTGCCATCTGGTGCATGCATGCTTCTCCTCATCCAACTGCACATTGCAACTAATGTCTATATAAAAATGAATTTGCTTGTTGGCTTACCATGGGCAGAAATTACAACTGCCCCAGTACTGCCTGGGTTTTCCCCAAGAAGCTCAGTTTTCCTCTAAGGTTGCTTCTTCCATTAGAATTCCATTGTTGAAAAGAAAAATTTGCGTGTACACAAAGAGTAAATCTTAAAATTGTAACATTATCTGTGCACTACTGACATTAGATATTCAGAGCTGGGCAAGGGCTTCTGCATTCAGATTGAAAAATTGTAGGGTGTATAGGGGTGTAGCTCAGCTACTTGTTGAATTTTTATTTACACAAACAAGATTTCTGTTGCTAGACAATAAGAAGAACCTGACCTACTTCAGATAGCTTTAGATCTGGCCACCATGATGCCTTCTCCACATTCCTTTCTAAGAAGAAGGGCACCTTAACCTCTGGTTCTTGCATCTGCAGCCTGAATTCAGCATGTTTCCTTATAGTTTCTATTGCTACTTGGCAGATTTATGTTCATGGCAAACGTGTAGATGCCAAATAAACAAGAAGACCTCATTGTGCTTGGGACATGGCTTATTGATGGCCAGCAGGACCCTTTTCCAGTTGGATGAACAATATTAACTGAGGCAGCATGGCTTTATAGGGATGGGTGGATAAGAATTGTTGCCTCCCTCACCTGGACTGGTCAGAACCAGAAGATGCTCTGCAAATTATCCTCTGTTTCAGATGCTATCCTTGTAAAGGATCACAGGGCAAAATGATAAGCAGCCCTAAGCTATCTTTGTCCTAAACTGCCATCCATTTTCTAAGCCAATGCCCCCAGGTAGTGCAGACAAAGTCCTCAAGTATATGGATTGGTTGCAGATAGTTTAGACTCTGGAAGGTCAGTAGCAACCAGAGATGTCAGGCAGGTGGACAGCTTGGGACACCTCCTTCTTGGATATGAGAATGTATGACTGATTAACTCTGAGAAAGAGGCTAGACATACACTGGGCCAATGAGCACGTTCTATGATAAAGCATGTTTTAGAATAATAATTTGTGCCTAAAATAGAAAAGCTAAAATAAGATATTTTAAATATAAGTTTATATTCTGATGCTGTTTTTTTACTACCATTTTTTTGCACCTACTATAGGGAAAACATATACATGAAAACTTCTGTTGTTCTCCAAGGGAATTATTACATAAAATAGTTGAGTTGTCAATATAAGGAGGCATTTGATTAAGAAAAAAAAAAAACTCAAACTGTTGGAAAATGGATGTGGGCACCAAACCCTACATAAGTAATGATGCCTAGAAAATTCTGGAACACGCTCCTGTGCTGTGCTATTTTGTTATGGTTTTTGTTTTGTTTTGCTTCTTCATTTGTTTGGATCTCTAACATTCTCAACATTATGCTGTTTCATCCTGCTGGACTAACCATGCAGGCTGGTCACTATAGCTGGACTAGGATGAGAGAAAAAAAGGGAGGATGGCAATGGAAAGAAAACTCTGACCACATAAATAAATTATCTGGGAGCTGGCTCCCCCAACTGCTCCAGCTTGAGGAACTAAACCCTGACTGCCTTAAATCAAGAGGCACTCCCATGTTCAGAGGTACCTGAATTGTGGTGAACTGGTCTACCAAGATCTTTTGAACCCACTGAAAGAGTGGGCATAATGTCCAGGGTCTCTATGGCAGCCTCTTCTCCAAATGGGAAAAAAAAAAAGAATAAAAGGAATATTGTTTGCACAATTATTTTATACATACCTATATATTTACTTTTCCTGTAGACTGTATACCACCAGTAAGAAAGAGTGTACAAAAGTCTGTTACTTGGTACACTATCCCACCAACAGTATAGCTTTTGCCTGCTTTCTAAAAGGTAAGAAACAATCTAATTTTTATTTATTTGTATGTTCTTGTCTCTACTGAGAAAAGAAATGTTTCCATGAAAACTGCATGATTACCTATAAATCATTTATATGATGAAACGTGTTTTCAAAGACAATCTGTTTGCTCAGCATAGTGCAGACAGCTGCTACAGGTCACAGACTTGATTTCTTTTCTGGAGAACATGTGTGTGGATGTGTATACATTTGTCTTTGCTGAGCAAGTAGCCAACAGTGGTGGAATTGGTGCTGGTCACTCTGTTATATGGTCTACTTTAAAACTACTGATGGTGAGAGATTATTTTTAAATGTGTGCTGTCATGCTCTGGTTTTAGAAGCTGATGTGGCAACTTACAGGGAAGGAAGGGGAATGTTTTACAAGCCTAACAAAAACCTTTGTTCTGGTTTATTTTTATTAAATACGTTCCCAGAAATGTATTCATTCAAAAAATAACAAATGGCGTTACCATCTTAAACCCAAAATAGTCTCAGTTCCTTCTTTACGGCAAAGTGACACAAAGACATTGCCGGATGGGCTTGATAGTGTGTTGAAGATGATCTGTGGCTCATAGTTCTGCCTTAGAGAAGCATGGAACCAACTGCAGTCATAACATGTGATACTGAGCAAGGAAAGCTTCAAGGAAAGACCTCAAGAGTGTAAAATGAGTCTTAATGTTAGTCAAACCCAGGAATTATCAATAAATACCAAAGGTGTTCAAACTAATAGCTTAGAGAAATGGTGAATGGTGTGATGTGTGAACTAGACACAGGAATGAGCAGGCATAGAAGTAATCATTGGTTCATCACTGAAGTTTATTATTTGAGGCTCTCACTAAAACATATATGCTGTGAGTTTATTATTATTTTGTTATTTATTATTAGTAGCACACTTCCACCCTTTAGCCTTCACAATAGTTTAATATAGTGCAAAACAACCCTTGTATTGACAAGCATCCTTATCCAGATGGAGTCAAAGTATTCCCAACTGTGGAAAAACAAACAGTGGAAAATATGGAGCAGAGTTATTAAAATCATGTGGTGGCTGTGAATGAAAGGTTGCCTTTTGATTTGCTTTTAAACCTGGTATTGTGCTACAAAATAGAGAAACCAATCTGTAGAAAGATTCCAAGAGAGAGTGGAGAGGTCCTATCATGGGAGGGGGAAATTGTGCTTCCTAATAGAGGCTAGTCTTCCTTGTTTCTATGTTGCTAACATAGAACTTTTATCAGATCATTGCTGTGTGTCTTGTATTTATTTATTTATTTATTTATATTTATTTATTTTTAATGGGGCATTTAGCACCACCGTAAGATAGGACAAGAGTACTTTCAGAGTAATTACATTTCCTGTTGATTTTAGATGGGTGCCTGCAACTCAGTCTTTAATTTAGGATATATTGTTCACATACTTATTTCCTTTTTCCATATCAACATGATCTGTCCTAGTTTTTAAATAGGGCATTCTTTCCTCCCAGTGAATATATAGTGGAATTCCAGTGAGATTTCAAGTTTTTGTACACCAAGGGCTTGTCAAAACACTGCAACTCGTCACTTGAACACTCCATTTACATGAGACTCCCTGAGAATAAAAGAGAAGGAATTTTCCCTGGGTGAAAATGATAGAATTAATCTCAATCCATTAAAAATTCTCTTTAGCTCCATTCAGAGTTGATGCCTTTTGGGTTAAAGGATACAAGATGAAAATGTTCTTCAGTTAAAAAATACTTTTAGGATGTGCTGTTTCAGAATAAAGTTTTGACTAGGATTTTCTTGTTTCAAAGATTGTGATTGGGTGCTCTCCTTTTCTGCCAATGTAAAGGTGTCTTTACACACTAATGATAATGATCTCATACTGCTACTTAAAAAAAAATAATTGGGAAGTTGGGGGCGCCTTGGTGGCATAGTCGGTCAGGCGTCAGACTTTTGATCTCCGCTCAGGTCATGATCTCTTGGTTCCTGAGTTCAAGCCCTGTATGGGGCTGTGCACTGATAGCACAGAACCTGCTTGGGATTCTTTCTGTCCTTCTGTCTGTCCCTCCCCTGCTTGCACATGCGCTCTCTTTCTTTCTCTCTCTCAAAATAAATAATAAAAATTTTAAATAATTTGGAATTTGGTCTAAGTTACATTTACTTGAAAAGGGAAGGGATTTGCCTTTTCAGGATACAGTAAGACAGGAAATCTCAGCAGAAAAGTGGAGAAAGGCACATAAAGTTGTGTGTTCAAATCCATATCTGCATTGTTTTTAAGAAGACAAAACAGTAAAGGAAATTTTGTAGATTCAAGAGTAAACAATATGTACTACTGGGCTAGTAAGACTTGTTTCAGCCCCCACACTCTAGCAAAGGCAGACTCTCCAAGCAGGAACCTACTTGTAGGGGGTTGAAGGAAGCAGGTCCAAATTCAGACAGAACAGAACCTAATCTGGCTTGAAAACACACTCGACATCCTGTCTCTGACAAACACCACAGGCCAGACATCGACTGAATCAGTCCTCCTGGCATCTCTTGTCTGAATGTTTGTGGATTTTAAAACCCTGCAGAGGGTTATCAATCTAATGACATTTATTTTAAAACGCAATTAAGCAATAGAAACACAATCAGTCTGGCATCATCACCAGGTCAGGAAACAGGTTGTTTTGTTAGGAAGTAAATTTTCACACCACTGGATGGTGTTCTGATTTTAAAACTTGAACTTAATTCAGCCTTGCAAGTAATAGCCCTGAGTCTTGTTTTTACAACGTATGTTCCTCCTAGCAAGTGCGCTGGTTCTAATATTATTGACATTTCACTAATTTATTAACTGGTATTGTGAAAAAAATCAATAATCTCGTCTCTTATAATTACTATAATGGGGTTATCTTACATCTTAAAGCTTTTTGGAACTGTGTGACCAAGTTTTTGTATCATGTTAAGCTCCCCGCCCCCCGCCCCTCTTTCACCTTCAGTGTGATATCTCTGCACTAACTCGAGACACTGTCAATTTAAAATCCATTTTGAAAACACTCTGTAAGTATAGGATAGCACAGAATGTACGTTACCCGACCTTTGACATAGAATCACCTTAGAAATAAATGCAGCTATAAATCTTGTTGGCCTATTTCTTTCTACCTAAGAGTTCTGTGAAATACCATTATTTCTCTCCTTGGGGTCTGACATCTCAGCATCCTTAAAAAGCAATTAGCATTTGCCACCTCAGTTCTACATCTTCAGGTCAACTTAAAGAATAGGATGAAAATTCACATGGCTAGAATATGTACCCTTAGCATAAAACACTTTTACATCATGCCCCAAAGCCATGACAATTGTGTCAAGTTTTACATTTAATCATGGCAGCACATCATCTGGCCAGGATTTGTGAACGCTAAGGGCATTTTTAAGTTGGGTCCATCAAAGAAATGTTTGTCAAGCACCACTCCTCTGGGCCAGCCCTGGACAGACTAGGTATTGGGGACAGAAGCGGACGATACCCTCAGGGAGCCCAGATCTGATGGAAGACTCGAAGGTAAGAAATGATCATTCAGATTGGCAATGCCTCTTAGAAGAGGTCTATGCCAAGTGCTAGCAAGCTATAGGTGGAGAGCATCACCCAGGTTTTGTTTGAGCTGGTCTCAAATGATGAAGGACTCCAGGCAACCATAAAGAAAAGTCACAAAAGGCAGAAAACAAATATGCACAAAGAACCCAGCGTACAAAAGAATATGGTATATGGTGAGACTAGAAGGCAGTTCTGTGAGGCTGGAATATTATGTTTTGAGGCAGACAGTTGCAGGGAATGACATGCAGGAAAGCAGCTGGTATGTAGAGGGACTGAGTCACCTGTATCTTTGTGCCTGTAGCAAAGGGCCTGGCAAATACTAGGTTCTCAGAAAATGTGCATGGATTGACTGGAGTATAATACCTCACATACTAAAGGCTCCTAAACTTACCTAGAACACATTATGTACACATAATAACAAAATTCCACATCGACAGACTCAGCAAGTAGAACTGTATTCTTCCAGATAAAACCTCTAAAAGTTATAAACTGCCTTGAAAGGCATTTTTTTTTTACCCTGTCACAGGTTTCAAAACTATGCCGTAGTTATTACATAAAACTCTTAAAACTGACAATCAATGCTATATCTGCATTTGTGTAATTAACTAAGATGTCTTTTGACGAGCTAACCCTGTGTATAAAACCAACAAAGTTTTATGCCCACTTCTTTCCTTTTATGGACTACTGATACCCTATTTGTGTTTCAAAGGGCCCATGAACTTCAAATTTACCACTGGAAATGGATCCTATGCACTTGCTTAAGTAGTTAGCACTTCTAATTTGGTAAAAACAAAAATATTATCAATTTCATTGTTTTCTGATTATTAAGTGCTTTTAAATTTTTTTAAAAATGTTTAGAGACTGGCATTTAGGACAGATTTTGTCTTTTAGGCCTCAAGTATCATTTGCATTTAAAAAGAAAACAGTGTATCCTAAACCAAAGTCAGTTAATCTGTACAATCTTTCTTCTTCCCAATTACTGGAATGAGCATCCTCTCAGGACTCAAGTGACGGTGACTCTTATTTCTGCCTTCTAAAGACATGTCTCAGCTTCGCAGATTTTTTTTTTTTTTTGGCTGTACAATGGAACTTGGATGCATTTTAAATTAACTTTCTCTAGGAATCAAAGGTAATCATTATTTCTCTTTACAATCCACATGAATATTCTCATTATTTTTTTCTTTTCAAGTGTAAGATTAGTTTTGAATTCCCTTTATATTGCTGCCTTCTTTCAGAGTAACCTCTGAGGACCCCAGCTTGCACTAAGAGGACTGAGCAAATGTGTCCAAAGCCTGTTCTTGCTGAAGTGACCCAAACACTTAGAAGAACATGACAAGAATCAGCAATCCCACTTCACGTAAGTGTTGGTCCAAGTATTGGTTATGACCTTGTGTGTGCTGTTTCTTTTCTCTGGCCAAGAAAAAGGAAAACTGGGCTAAGCCCCTAATGGTGGCTCTCCTATTTGAGGTAGCATAAGCTTTATCACCTCACGAACCTCTGTGATCTTGGATAAGTCATATCCTATGTGATCTTCGGTTTCCTCTGGTGTAAGATGGGAGCATGCTCTTCTCCAGGGGAATACCATGAAGCTTGAATGGAATCGTGTAAATAAAAGCCTTCCTTTATAAAGGATGTGCATATATGAGGTAGGACTGTTAGTCCCTAATCATCTTTCTATTTTAATTGGCTTTGCTTTCTCCTTTTTTTTATGTGGTTACATTTTTTGATTACCGTAAACCATCAAAGTTGGAAAGAATGACATCTAGATTGCCAATGAAGTCGGGCAACCTTTTCTCTAGGTACAACAGGCTCTATTTTCGAGATGGGTCACTTTGGTCTTTTGATGGGTCAGTAATAGTCTTTCGGCTTGGTGAAATTGACACAGAATTTTATCAGTCACTCAGCGAGGCTGCTGTGGGACAGATAGGCTCATACTGCCTGATACATGAACCACTCCATATGATTAACTTCGACAGGTAACTCCACACTGGCTGGCAAGCTGAAGAGCATTTTAAGTACAAATAATCATTCTGGGGTATGTCTTGAGTGACAGAATAATGACTGAGTGGAACAGAGTCCCTTAATCTTTGCTTGTGAAAACACATTTTGTTTCCTTTCAAGGCTAGGGTACTACAACAAAATCAATTAACAAAACCCCTCAGAGATCTTTGTTGGTACTTTGAAGTTTGGTATTTATCAAGCTTATATCAAATATAGAATTTCCTTGAAGAGTTAGGCTCATTTATCTCAGTCTTCAAAGGGCCTCACATAACACTTTATAGCAATTTAATAATAATAATAATATCAATTAGGATGATGATAATAGTTGGACCATATTATACCTTTTGCTACAGACTTACAACCATCCATTGAGAGAGGACTTACCGTCCCCACTTAACATATGAGGAAACTGAGGCTCAGAGCAGTGAGGCAACTTCCTAGTGACACACACAACTTCCCAATGGCACAGTGGATGTCTCAACATGGGCTTCTGGCCACAGTCCTGTTTAATCAACTTTTCTGAAATTAAATGCACTGGGACACAATGAGTTTCAGTCTGCATAATCTATCTTATCAACATTTATGGCTCTCATCGTTTGATTCTAGAGGCCCTCCAGGGCTTCAAGACAGAAATCGTAATCTGAGTTAAGGGTCATTTTGAAATGAGATGTGCCCTCTTTTGTTTTTTCTTCCTGGATGTTATTGCAAATGATGAGACTATTCGGTGTTCTTTCCACGTATTCTCGAATTCTTTTGTTGGTCTGAAAAATTAAAGACTGTAGCTGTTGCTCTAAGAACATGGGTCTTCTAGACTTGAAAATGTTTAACTCTTGAGAATTCAGTGAAATCCATTGAATAACAAACTCAAGACCTCCCAGTCATCCTGGGCTGAGTGCAGCCTGTTCAGAGTTACAGTCCCAAGTCATCATATATTGATGGCTGTAAGCAGACTCTCCCTCCTCGTGAGAACCAAAGCTAATAAAATTAAGCTCAGAAAAGGATTTGCTAACATTTTTTTAAAAATGTCATGTCCCTAGCCCAAAAATGTGGAAAGGTAATTGCCACCATGGCTTCATCACCTGTTTTCTCTCTGCTCTTGCAGGAGTGAAGCCCCATAAAGATACTGGGCACCAGAGTCATTATCATCTGTGTTAGCTGAAAATTTGATTAAGCTGGCCTCCCTGGATTTGCATGAGAAATTCTAGATTTTTGTTCTAGGAACTTAATTCCTCTATTCCTCATTTTGGTCATGTTTGCAAATTTCCTTTGCATTTAAATTTGCCGTGGTTTGCCTGAGTCCAGACTGAGACTTCAGCTGTTGTTTCTATTCAGGTGAAAAGTGCAAGCACACCTGGCGATGTGCACAGGCATACAGTCAGGCGGTGGTCCAAGGCAAGTATCATTTCACATCCTTCTAAGTGTCCTGAGGAAGCTTTGCTACCCAGCCCACCAATGAATGTAATGAAGAGACCTTCTCCAGTTTCCAGGACAAGCTTAGTCCCTAGGTGGTCCACCTCACATACCGTCAATGTCCTCTCAATATTCCAAAACCATGAGAAATTACACTAAGGAAGTCTTCAGACCTTAGCCCATTAGAACCTTTTCTAGGGGCTTTATTTAGGAAAGACATCAATACCATCAAATTGAGAAAGAGATCCCTACTATGATCTACTGTGATGTGACCCTTTCAAATACATTCCCTCCCTGGGTAGTGGGTTCTCATTGCATCCTGGGTAAAGAGGCAGGTACTGTAGCATCACTGGGGGCTCCTACCTAACTCCCCTATAAAGTAAAAGGAAGTGAAATAGAGGGTCAGCATGTGATACCCTGCCTCATTTATGCCAAGTGGGTAAAGTGCTGACCCTTTAGAAAAGATCATCTCTCTGTGCCTCAGTTTCCTCATCTGTAAAACATAACCTCATAGGGTAGTTGTGAAGACAACATAAAAGTAAAGCACTTAGAACTGAGTTTGGCACAGTAGTTATTCAAATGTTAACTATCATTGTTGATATTAGGTCACTTAACATTAACTGAATTTTTCTATTTGTGTTTCCTCTAGGAAAGAATTTGGAGATTCGAATCTGATCCTTTTCCATGTGATCTCTTGTACCCATTCTATTTCTGTACCACATGTAATAAAGTTTGAGAGTGCAAGTAATCCATCTGTATCTGATTTTTGTCTGGAAAAACTTGCAGGATTTTCAGATTGAGTATCAATACATCTCCTGTCTTGTCTTTCACCTGTTCAGTATTGATCATTTCTGAAGCAATGGTGTCTTAAAGCCAAAAGTTTACTGAAGTAACTAGATACCTGAGAAACCACACATAAACACACTTTGCTTCCATTCAGTTTCATAACACAGCATATATTTCCTGAACTTAGGCATAAATACATTCAACACGGTCACCACTGTGGCAATGTTACATTAACATATTACTGTTAGTACTCAGGTATTTAAGGAAATACCAAGGAGCAATTTTAAAATTCTATTTATGGCAGAAAATCTGTGAAGAAGAAATCTTTTTGAAATGCCTTAAAGTTTATACTTCAGTCTAATTTATATCTTTTGTTTCCTAACCTGGTGCTCATCAAAATGTCGCAAGCTTCCCCAAGGTTCTGATGCACATCCAGGTTTGGGAACTTTTTTTTTCTTTAAACCCTGCCTGATAATCAACACATGCAATATGGTGTTGATGTGATGGTGATCATTTAGAGAGCTGAGTGTTTTCCAAGATATTAAAATGACTGATTAAAAAAAATATTCAGGTTTATCCCACACATAGCATCCACGATGTTCCCAGGAAATCATCTCTAGCTGTCTGTTAGCACTGTGAGAAGCTATTTCCAGGTCTCCTCTAGAGAGAGTCTTCCAGGCTGGTGTTACAAACTAAATAAAGATGAAGCTAATTGCTGAGCTCTATTCCTGGAGCCCAAAAACAGCGCCATCTTTTTGTTTAAGGCTGAATCTCCATGACAACATCAGATGAGAAGCTGGGTCAGTGTTTCTAGTTCCTGCAGAGGGCCACAGGTCATGGACTTTTGTAGGCACAAGGAGTTGATACATCTTTCTGCAATCTTTCCAAGCTACTCAGTAGGTCACCTCTGAATTTAATTAGCCCAGAAGTTACCAAAGAGATGACCATTTTTAAATTTTCAGTGATGCTTTTCTGCCCGACCAGGTGCAAAAAAAAAAAAAAAAAAAAAAAAAAAGGTGGGTGAGTGCATTGCTTATCCTCTGTGCATTGACTTCTCTTCTACTAAAGGGGTAGAATATTACTAACTACCTCATAGGGTTGTGATTAGGATTAAATAAGTGCACGTAGTATGCTTAACATAATGTTTGGTATATAATATGATGCTCAATAATTAGTTGTTATTCTTCGTATGAATATCACCAACTAAGCTGTAGCTGCTCAGTTCATATGGTACCCACTAGCCACAAACACGGGTTTACATTTAAACTGGTTAGCATTAGGGGTGCTTAGGTGACTCAGTCGGTTAAGCATTTGACTTCAGCTCAGGTCACGAACTCACAGTTGGTGGGTTCAAGCCCCACATCAGGCTCTGTGCTGACAGCTCAGAGCCTGGAGCCCACTTCAGATTCTGTGTCTCCCTCTCTTTGCCCTTCCCCCACTTGTGTGCACACTCAGGCTCTCTATGTCTCAAAAATGAATAAACATTAAAAAAAATTAAACTAGTTAGAATTAAATAAAATTCTTTTGTTCCTCAGTTGTACCAGCCACACTGCAAGTGGTCAGTGGGCACACATAGCTAATGACTACCATACTGGACAGCAAAAATATAAAACACTGCCATCATCACTAAAAGTTCTATTGGATCATGAGTGCTCTGGGCCATCACCTAGAGAAAGTAAAAAGGAAGATAGGAACATCCTTCATAGAAGAGAGGTCTTTTGTTCTTTGCACTTTCCAATGATTGTGGAAATAGTCTAAAGACTCTCTCTGAAGGCATTGGAGTCCATTTATTTTGTAGCATCTAGTAAAGACTGGTCTACATCGTGGAATGTAAAATAAATACTGTGAACAACCACAACAAAAATACCCAGAAAATTTTCTCTCAGCTGGAAAGTTTCCCCACTGCTTCCATATACTCTCTACGTTCTGGATTTATTGATTCTCTAGTTGCACATAATTCTTGAAAACCAGGAAAGGTGGCAACTCTTTAGTCATCACATGTCTTACAGAATGCTGTAGTTAGTGGAGAGGATGATTTTCTCAATCACCACCCAAATGGAAGCAGTGTACATATTCATTTACCACACCAATGTTGCTCAACAGAGGAAAAGCAACTTAAATATTCAAGGATGTGAGCACAGGCCCTCACCCAATCCCAAATAGTGCCTTTCCAGGTACTTTTCAAATTTGCAATTTGGGTGTTGGGTGAAAACTTATTGGTCTTTTCCATCAGAGTCAAATTTCCACAGTCAAATTTGATTGAATTGTCCCATGCATTGGTCAATGATTTGTACTATGCATTGGTTAGTCCCTGGCATTCGTGTCTGGCAGTGGTTTGTAAATTTTTCAGAGTAAGGAAAAAATACAAGGAAAAAACAAAAGATGTCTATCATTTTCAACAAGCAGAAGTTTTATGTGAATCATGAACAGTTAGTGATGTCATATATCGTCTAAAGGAGTCTCTGCTATCAATTTATATTCTGGATAACTTTCACTGCAAAACTGGCATAGAAAGCTAGGAACAAGAGCCAGTGTAATATATTAAATCCCAGAGCAGCTCTATCAACTGGTCCAGTATACTACAGTTGAAGAGAGACCTTTCCTAGCTTCTCAGATCACTCATTCCAGAACTCAGGTTGTAAAATGGCTGCATAAGGTAGAGCAAAAATAAAAACTGCCTCTTTCTGTTTTTGAACTTTCCATACAAGCTATATCTTATCTAATGGAGAAAAAACACAATGGATTATGTTGATTGCTGATACTGTCTACAGAACAGTAGCAATGAGTCTATGTTCCAAAAGTGCAGAAAAGACAAAAAGAAAAATCCATAGAATTTTTAAACATTAGATCATGATCAATTAACTGTGAAAATCAACTAACCCTTATGCAACATTTTATAGTGTTATTTTGGCATGTGCTGGATGCACCTCATTTCATCCTCAGGGCATCACACTGAAGTAGGTGGCATCATACAGCTCATGGGGGTTAAGAATATCATCCTAGGTATTAGTCACAAGGTAGCTTTAGAACCCATTTTGACTCCATTTTACACATACCCATGTCTCTTTAAAGAGCTGAAATATCTTTAGCCTGACAAGTTCATTTTTAAACCAGGTCAGGGAAATCCCTCATTATAAAAGATTCAGATTTATAGCACAGTCTGGAAAAAAAGAAAACAACTTTTTTTTTCTTCTACTTATAGATGATTATTGGCACTGAGTAGCCACTGGTCACCTTATCTATGGGAAGGTAAACAGCTCAAGCCAGAATGGAAAATAAAGATAGATGGCTATAGAAGAAATGGATTATTAATACCAGATAATAACTTAGGCTGTACATCTCCCTGAGGCTAGGAGGCTGGCATGGCTGGAGATGAGTGTGCAGTGTCTGATGGAAGGGAAAAGGGTTTTGTCTTGCACTTTGTTCAGCTTCTACTAGGCTTATAAAGACCCTGCATATAACCAGTTGAAATCCAAGCTTCTTATTGTAAACTTGCAAAACTTACTAGAGGTTAAACCAAGTCTGAAAAGAAAGAGTTTACTATTTCTTTTGTCTATTAGTTTTCTTGTCAACAGAGCCTGACCCCAAACCAACCAACATGATTGATGAAGTGTTTACTATCATTAGGGACTGGACACATAAGGCTGGCACAGAACAAGCCACAGCTCCTTGGGGAGTTCACAACCCAAAGGAAAAGGAAGAACAACTAAGTCCTTGTCAGACACAACTCATGGATCCATTAAAAGAAGTATGTGATGAAGACACAAAGTAGCATTTGCTCTCATGGATGGCAAGAGGACAGTCTCACAACTGTGGCTTGAACCATGAACCAACATGGGAGAGGGTGTGCGCCACACAGAGGGATCATCCTCAGTCAAGCCCAAGTACATGAAGTGGTGGCAACATTGTTACCAACAGTGCTGGGCAGCAGGTATTGAGTACCTCCCATGCACAAGCCACTATTCTAAGTACTTGGCATGCATCAGTTCATTTAATTTTAAGAATCTTATTGTATATGCAGCATTAGGCGCATATTAAGGATGAGGAAAGTGAGGCACAGACATTTTAAATAACTTCCCCAAAGTCACACAGCTAATAATTAGAGGAACTTGCATATAAGCTCAGTCTTCTGGGCTCAGAGGTCATGCTTGTGACCACTGTAATGCCTTCCAGTTATAGGTACATTTAGGAGGATCCATTCTCCAGTATAGTCAGACCACAAGGCTTCTCAGTGATGGCACTAGTGACATTTTGAGCTGAACAGTTCTTGGTTTCAGGGGGCTGTCATGTGCACTGTAGCATGTTTAAGCAGCATCCCTGGATGCTGACATACAGCATCCACAGATGTCAGTAGCACCTCCATCCTACAGTTGTGCACATCTATGAGAAATGTCTCTGGACATTGCCAAATGTTCTCTGAGGGCACAATTTGCCCAGCTGAAAACCACTGGACAAACATGATGTGTGAAGCTGAAGAAAAGCAGAAAAATATATCAGAACTGCTAATATCCTCAGTTCTGAAGGCTGTGGGAATGTACCTTTGGAGAGAAAGGTGCCATTTGGGGTTTTATAACTGATGAGTAGCAGCAGAGATAACCTGTAGAATCATTATGGCAGGAGATCTGTGAGAGAGAATGCATACTCTGAGTTCTGAACTTAGGAACAGGACATTATGAATGGTATGGTATGTTCAAAAATCCTGAAGTTAAAGATACCAAAGGCTAATATATAAGAACAGTGCAAAAGCTGAGGCAACAATTTTACCCAGTGGTCCCTGGAATACAGCCAATCCCTGACCTGAAAGCTCAAAACTCAGTTTTATGTTAGGTAAGAAAGCTTCTGGATCGGGGGGAAAAAAACCAACCACCCAGCCTTCTTAAGAAGCTCCAACGTCAGATATCATATCATTGTTTTAAGTGTGAACACAGTTATGTGAACTTCAGTGAGGGCAAGATTTACTGGACACTTGGCAACAGTGAAAAAAATGGAAGTCTTCTCTCCCCAAGTCTCTATAGGGGCAAAATTTCAAACCGACAGGTATGTGTTCAGAGCAGCTCTTTTATAAACAGCAAGAAAGATCTACCCACTTTTAAGTATTCTACAAGAAACATGTCATAAAACAAAAGATGGTTTTCAAACGATCTAATTCAGAATTGAGCCTCCAGCAGTAAGCAGTGGCCTAATTGTACAATTTCATCCATTCTTCAAACATCAGCTTTCTTTTCTGTTCCCTGTTTTGACTCTCAGTGAGTTATGTCACCGGGAGGGATAAGAAAGGAGTATTTTCTGAGCTTTCTTTACAAAACTGCCATGGCCATTTTGAACCTAGTGCAGTTTCAAGCTTCTAACGTGGTTTCAGAGATGGATTTCTCTTAAGAGGAGTAACTAACCTGAATTTAAATTAAAAAGAAAATTCAAAAAAAAGAACTTAATTGCCTGTGAAAAGTCATCTAATCCCAGAGGAAGCAAACAGTGCATCTCTGATAGAAAAGGCCAGCCTTCAGGTCAGAGTCCAGGACTTTGGAATTAGACATAGCATAATTTTGACACAAACATTTTCCCATCTCAGCTACCTCATGTGGCAACACGGGGATTCGAGCACATTCATTAACTAGGCTCTTTTGAGGTTGGGTGAGATGACACAAGCTAAGGTCCCAGGATGCGGTCTGACCTATGGCTGATATGCAGTAATTAGTATTCCTCTGTGTCCAGAATTTAAGAGAATCATTTAGGACTTGGGCGAGATCAGACTTTTCTCAGAGACTCTTCTGTGTTCAGATAGGGGAATGACCTGTCTTCAGGAAGAGCACATCCCAGCCACTTTGTGAATCTCCCTCAACTCAGGGCAGAAAGCTGCCCCCACAGCCCATCTCCCTCGATGGGAGGCTAGAAACTGGAACCCCACCCTCTCCATGTCAGCAGTTCCCCTGGGAATAACATCAGGCCCTCAACTTGCACCACAGTAGGAAAAAGACATAATGGAGAGCGTTGTCTTCGACAGCTTTGTTTTAAAAAAGATAGTCAAATAGAATGTTTAAGTCTAGATCAGGCATTCAACTAAGGATGTGAAATTTTAAGCAGCTATAGTTTTTTCAGTCTTTACAGTTTGTATGTGAAGGAAATTGCTAAGCTGTTAGAGTCTTCATAAATAGTAAATAGACTTAGACATAAATATCCTGTAATATGTTCTTTGTTCTTTTTATTCTGAGGCAAGTTGCAATTCCTCATTAAACACGATACACCATTACACAGCAGCCACTGTATGGGAGGAACAGCCAACAAGATGTACAGTTTCTGTACTGATGAAAGGCATGTAAAGACACCAAACCTCAAACATCTGCCAGCCATTGATGGGAAAGGAGAACACTAAGCAATGCCTTATGGCATTTTGAGGGCAGCAAACATCTGGCATTAATGTAAGGAGTTTTAAGATGTCAGGAAGAAATTCAGATCATACGATTAGGCAATCACTGCTCATCTCATAGGTGACTCCTTCCTTCCCTGCAGAAGTGAAAAAAGCATTCCTCTCCAAGAAAGATGTTAACAACAGAAAGCAAGCAGCCAGAAAGGCAATTGATAAAATCCCAAGAGGACAGCGAAAACAAAGCATTTTCCCCTCTTTCCTCCAGGAAGCAGGAGCATGAAATTATTCAGACTGTTTGGGGACTGCTGATACCAGGAGTGGCACTGACAGCCACTCAAGATGTGCTTGGGACTGTGCAGTACTGAGAGGGTCTGGCAGAGCGACAGATGGGACCTTTGCCATCATGCTGCCCAGCCTTGTCCCAGAAGATGCTTTTGTTCTCAATGCCATTGATTCTCCACTCTCCAGTAGAGTCCTGGATCTGGAAGCTCGTGGTCACCTTTATTTCAAGCCATCCCTTCTGGCCTTCCCAAGAGTTGTAGGAGTAGTATCATTAAACTGGTAGTAGGAGCTTCCCTCAGAAAATGCCCTCTCAGCCTAAAGAGTGGGCGGTCAGTTAACAGGGACTCCTAACAGAAGAGGTTCTTCGCTCAAATTATTCGGAAACCAAACACTGAGCTGAACGGAACACATTCATGTATTATTCATGTAATGAGACCTGCTAATCGTGTCTCTAATTGGACAGTTTCAGACACTCAGGTCTATTAAGTTGGGAACTGTATCTTCCCCCCTGGCTATCATAGCTTCAGTACCTGGCATGGTTCCTGCCTGGCGCCTGCTGGATGGGCAGTCCACTTTTTGAGCTAATGTATTAAATACAACGAAAGATGTAATACATGTACTTTCAAGTAACATTAATTCAACTACATGGATTGTGCAGTAGCCAACGGTAGGAGAAGAAGAGGAAGAGAAGAAAAGAAAAATGGCTCTCCTTGCTCTTCTTCTTCAGTCTAGAGGCAGGCCTCCCCTCCTAGGGAAAAGTGAAGCCTCAGCAAAAATGCAAAGAGAATCCAAATAAGTAATTCTGGACTTTTCAGCTTCTGCAGTCCCAGGCCTTAGCGATTAATGAATAATTTAGGGCAGTGCTTCTCAAATTTTAATGTTCATGTGATCATCCAAGGATCTCATCAAAATGCTGGTGTGGACTCAATAGGTTGCTCAGACTCTGCGGTTCTAACACACTCCTGGGTGCTGCCCAGGCTGATGGCCTTTGGACCGCACTCTAGATATCATGGATTGGGGGAACTGTGCAGGAAAATTTTGACCATGACCAACTTTCTACCAGGCATGCCAACTTTAAAACCTAACCCCTATACAAGGTGTGGGTCAACCGGATGCAGACGTTTTAAACTAACCTCACATAGTCACCGTATCATTAAATAGTGAACATGAACACTTGGCATGATTCAACCGACTATTGCTACCTGAAGGTGTTTCAGTCTCTCTGAGCAGAAAACATATAAAAATATGGCAAGTTGCCATCTCACTTGTGAGTCATTGTAGGTTACTCTTGCGAGTACCATAGTTGAAAGCACCTAAAGTGATAAAAAAGATAAATTGTAAAATATTCAAGCCCCGTTTGCACTGTCAGATATACTGATCTTAATTGCAGACTACAGATTTTCATCTAATTGCTAACAGTGAGTCGGCTTTTGAATAATTAGGAGGAGGGGTGCGACTCGTGGCTGGAACAGCCTCAGAGTACAAACCACTTGTTTTTCAAATGTCACTATGATATTTCAAAAAATGTTCAAAAGAGAAAGATAGTAATACCAAAACTAGTGCAAATATTAAGCCAACATTGAAGTCTAGTGAAAGGGGCTGGCTGAGATAAAGACACGTTGAATCTGACATTCTTGGTGCTGACTGCCCTTTGGAGTTACCCGGAGCACTTTTAACCTACACCACCCAGCACTCTGTGCAGTTACATCAGATGGGGTCTAGGCAGCTGTGGTCCAAATATCTCCCCAGTGAGTCTAATGGCGGTCAGGGCTGAGAACCCTTGCTCTAATGCAGAGATCCTCAACTCTGGTCCCAGGACCAGCAGGATCAGCATCACCTGAGAATTTATTGAAAACAAAGATTCTTGCCCACTCAGCCCCTGACCTGCTGAATCAGAAACTCTGGGATTGAGGTCTATCAATGTGTGATTTAACAAGCACTCTAGGTGCATGCTACTGGAAGTTCTTTCCTGAGAAGGATGAGGGTTCTTGTCAATGTTCTTACAGAAGAGATTCTTAGGAGGGGCCATCGAAAGGTCTCACGTTGGAGATCTGTTGGACAGCGAGCCAACTGAGCTGAAGTGTTAATTCTAGAGTTGATTCTACTACCTCCAGTCTGGGAATCTCAGCAATGGAAGGAAACTTAATGACATTTAATTAAAGATCTAATTGTCACCATGCCATTTAAAAAATGTGATCACGTATATTATGCTTGAATACCTCTAAGTGATAGGAACTCACTACCACATGGCCCAATCCTTTCCATTACAGATGCTTACTAGGTACAGACTATGTATTTTAAAAGACGGTTCGTTTTAAAAGATGATTCACAAGGTATGACAGTGACACCTGGGATGGATATTATGCTCTTCCTTGGACTCCTGCACAAGCTGAGGCTTACAAAAGTTTCAACATTGGGCAAGGTCATGCAGTTTCATACAAAATTTACACCAAGTTCTTTGTCTTGAAGCCCTATAGAGAATTCATTTTCAGAAATAATAATCAATAATCTCTTGTTAAGAAAACCTGTAAAACTGTCGCTTTACATTTTCTTGTCTCTAAAATAAATATTCCTTGTTCCTCACAGCCAATTTCTAGCCCCTTCATCATCCCTGCTGGGTCCTATTGATCAGCAGACCAAATAGTGAGACTATTAATAGACTTTGCATTCCAAATATCCATTAGAACAGTGTTTCTTTATGTGTTGGCACATGTGAAAAATGATAATACTGGTATGACATACTTAGTAAACTACACCGGATGTGGGTGGGGGGCGCAGAATCTATGTAAGACTTCCTAGAGAAACATATCTTATTTATAAGGGTATTACCAAATAATTAAAAGTTCTAGAGAAGAGACTGAATTTATATCTAACTTCAAAACTTAGTGTTTTCATTTTTTTTTTTTTTATAAAAGCTTGGACTTGCTTCCCTGAACAGATATTTCATATCCACTTATGCATATAATGGGCACAAACAGTTCCTGGTTGAGACTATTTAATGAGGAAATCTTCAAATTCTGGATAGAGAACATAAATGATAAACTCTGTGTAAGTAGATGATAAAAAGTTTGAAAGCGTTTTTTTACAATAATTGAAATATATATAGATTTGAATTTATAATTAAAGAGTCACTTATTGAAAAAAGTAATATTAAAATGTCTTCCGATAATGTAAAAGGATGTTGAGCCCAGTGCAAGTTTTTATGTTGTTAGATAGGATGCTACCCAAAGGGTACATCAGTCACAAATGGACAGAAGTATCTACTATTTATGTGAATGCAAATATATGGGGTCACCAGTAGGATGTAGACTTGTCTTGCCCTGCTATCCCCAACTGCCTGGCTTTCTTGGCACAAACTGAATGAAGTCTTCTTAAAGCTCCAGGGGGGCTCTTGTCTGTCATGGCAGTGGCACACAATATATAGAACCTTATATCCAGGTGAGAGACTACCTCATTGCCCATGCTCCATGGCAGAAAGGCAAGGGCTAGATTTCATTCATTGTGCCCTTCACCTACAGGAACAGTGAGACAAGTCACCAGTTCCTTCTCTGGTTAAGAAACTTTCAAAAGGAATGCCTGCGTGGCTCAGTTGGTTAAGTGTCTGATTTTGGCCCAGGTCATAATCTCATGGTTCTTGAGTTCGAGCCCTGCGTTGAGCTCTGTGCTGACAGATCAGAGCCCGGAGCCTACTTCAGATTCTGTGTCTCCCTCTTTCTCTGCCCCTTCCCCACTCGCACTCTTTCTCTCTCAAAAATAAACATTAAAAAAACCTTTTTTTAAAGACGCTTTCAAGGGAGCCCTATACACCCAGACAATGCTCCTGGTGGCAGGACATGATTGACAACATTGTCCCAAACTTTAAGTAGCTGCCCCAGGGTCTAAAGGGATCAGTCGCTTACAACAATCTGCATTACTAGAGCCCAAGAGGGCTACAAGTTGGCCAATTATCATACTCATACCATTTTTGGACATCAAAGGCACTTTTCTGAAAAGAATGGCTTGGGACAAATCCACTAGGGAAAAACATCTGCAAGCATGTCCTGGATGCAAATGATGATCTTGAGTGGCTATGTTTATTTGACAGTCACTTATTTCAACCAACATTCCACCCCAAAGGAACAGCTGCCAGCATCCTACCTGACAGTTGTTATCTGAACAAAGTCCAATCTGAAGCTGACCTACACCAAAATGATCTGTGATTCTTGTGAAGAATGCAGAACCATGGATCCACCCATATTCAAAGAACTCAGTCTACTGGAGTATCATAAAATAATAGCTAACAGAAATGAAACTGCAAATTTGAAAACACTCTGTGAAAAACAAGTACAGGGAGCTATGTAACTTATCCATGGACACCTTGACTATCTTTTTTTTTTTTAATGTTTTCATTTTTGAGACAGAGAGAGACAGAGCATGATCAGGGGAGGGGCAGAGTGAGAGGGAGACACAGAATCCAAAGCAGGCTCCAGGCTCTGAGCTGTCGGCACAGAGCCTGACGCAGGGCTTGAACTCACAGACTGTGGAATCATGACCTGAGCTGAAGTCGGGCGCTTAACCCACTGAGCCACCCAGGCACCCCTTGAATATTTTTCTTATGAAAGGTTTGCTTGAAGGGCATGTGGACACTGACAAACAAAAAGTGACAGGCAAACCACCTAGGATAAGTCATGTGCAAAGACCTTGTTATAGAGGCATGAAAAATAGGAAAGCCTGAACCAAGGCCATTGTGGCTAGAGGGAAGAGAACCAGGGGAAGTGTGGTTCAAGAAAGCCTGTGTTCAGTGTCAAGTTACACAGGTATTTGTAGAACAAATGAGAAATCTTGCCCTTGTTCTAAAAGTGGGAAACCACTGAAGAGTTTTAAGCAAAGTTTAGAAAATAAGGAACAACATGGTCCAATTTACATTTTTAAAAGAAAGCACTCCAGCCGTTGTGTAGAAGAATAGCTATATGTAAACATCCATGATTCAGTTTGGAGGTATTTCATTAGTTAAAGGTGATAATGCTAGCTTTGACTACATAGAGGGTAGTAGAGGTGGAAAGAAATAGAAAGAATAAACTATGTTAAAGGTAAAAGCAGCAAGATCTTCTGATGAATTGGCTCTCTACCCATAGGAAAATTCTAGTGACTTAGAAGGCAGTTCTTGCCTATCTACTCATTAATTTCTGTGGCCCTTAGACGTGGAAAAACAAAGTAGGTGTGTTCAACTTTAAAGAGATGTTTTACTCAAATTTAGTTGATTTTATTCCTTATCATTTCTCTGTACTATGAATTAAAGGGCCATTTTTCCAATGCACAAGGCCAATTAGTTTTATGATCTTTATGAAGATATCTCTGTGTGTCTATTTAGATTATATTTTCATGAAAGCCAAAAATAGTTGATCTTTCTATGACGAATTTAGGTCAGCTACAAAGTTTAGAGGGAGCATTCCTCAAAATTGCATCAGTTGTATGGGACAACCCACCAGCTGCAAGCTTGGAGGGTTCCCAAAACCACCCTTGGATTTGGTAAGTGCTAGAAAGATTCACTGAAAACCTTTTCACTTACAATACAGTTTATCAAAGGGAGAGAGTACAGGTTAAAGTCAGCCACGAGAAGAATTGCATAGGACAGAGTCCAGGAGGACCAGACATGGAGTTTTCATTGTCCTTTCCCCATGAAGTCAAGATGTATTCCTTTTCCAGCATTGATGTGTGAGAATACACAGAGTATAGTCAACCAAGGAGTCTCACCCAAGCCTCAGTGTTCAGAGATTTACTGGGGCTCCATTATATCTCACGACTGATTGCTTGAGTGTGTATGTGATTGAACTCACTCTCCAGGTCAACCAGGCATGACCTGCCCCCAACCCCCGCCACTGCCTAAATCACACTGTTCCTATCTGCTAGCCCGAAGCATCAAGGCAAACAAAGAGTACACCCCAGGAGCCAAGAGCAAAAGGCCACACTTCTTTTTAGACAAGATTAAATCCTTTACTTCATAATATGCCAATGACATTAAAAAATGATGATTTATGTCAATAGCAATAGAAATAGAGTTAAAGCCGGTATTGCATTGAAGTGGAATATGGACTTATAGAAATATGCAATTTTTCTTAGAAGCAGCAGATTAAATGAACCAAGGTTAGATTCTACCTTGCCCAGAACTAGTTTCCTAACTCTTAGAAAGCTTCCTCTAAGGATTTCTCTATCTCTTCTTCCTTGAGGTCCTCATTATCTTTCTCCCCTGTGGTCAACTTAGGGGAAAATGCATTTTCTGAGATTGCCTAAAAGGGAAGTTGGTCCCCATTTCACCATTTTAATCTGTCTCCAAATCCTGAGTTTCTTAGTTGAGGCATTTCTGGTTGAGTCAGTTAATGGGCCAGATTCTAAGGTCTCCCCCATCCACCCTCATCTGAGGAAAACCCACAGGAAACGGAGAGGCAGGACAGCTTCCTGTTTGGCAGGATGACTGCTTATACTTTACCATTCACTAAAATCAAGCAATTTCCATGGAGGTGACACCTGACATAATATGTAAACAATAGTATGCAAATCAAGAGCACTGTGTTAAGTTAGCACCCTGGTAAGTGGGTGTTGCTGATGCTCCATTTTTTTTAATTGAAGTATCTATTTTAAAGGAAGATGAAAATATTACTGACAGGACACCAGCAGATGGTGGAGCCATTATGGTCACCAGAAATTTCCGAAATCACCCAGGCCAGATGCCTCCAAAGCATTCCCAGGAACTAATTTGACATTTGTGGTCTCTACCACAGAAATTCTGAGTTCCTTTAATCTTTTCTATCCCCTATGGGCTCTCTCTACAAGCAGAGCCATTGTAAGTGACTTCTGACAGTGGGCTCCTGTGCTGGGGTTCCTGGTTTGGCCTTCTTGCCACTTAACTTTATTCTATGTAGAATCTGGTCTTTGTGGCACTGTGATAGAACATGATCACTATAAAAGTTTTCATTTTCCTGATTTTCCATGCTCTGTAGAGGAAGCTTATTATTGACTTCCAAATTCAGAAAATGGAAGTTTGGGAGATATATAGAATTAGGCATCTCATGGAGCACTTGTCTTGGCTCATTTCACATAATTACAGGGTTTTACAGGGCATAACAAGTCTCTTCTGTCATTTTATTTCCCTCACAAAATCTCTATATTTTATTTTATTTTTTTTATTTTTTACCCTCGATCCTAACAACACATATCTAGTTTTCGTTTTGGTTTTTTTGGTTTCTTTTCTTTTTAATGTCAAGAACATGCTTTCATATATATTGTTATCTAGAATGAGGCCTAGTTTTTTGCCTTTGTTTGTGGTTTAAGTTAATTGATTTAAGGTTTATATGCAGAAAGAAGTGGACAAATAATAGTACAGATAGTAAGCAAATATGGCAAAAAAATTTGAAGAGGTGGTAGAATGGCTGATTGTACAGAAAACACAGAGTGCTCTAGGGGCAGAGAGGAGGAAAGACCTAAATCTGCCTAGGGAAATCAGGGAAGGCTTCCTGGGGGAGGTGACAGTGACTTGCATCTCAAAGACTGATGAGGAAGGAGCGAAGTACAGTACACATTTATGTTTATAGATACAGGAATTGGTACTCTACAATATGGACACCTACCCTGAACTTTCATTCATAACAGCAAAGATATTCACCTGGAAGAGTGACAGGCATGACTGGGATGGAAAATCTGTGGTCAGTAATGCAGGCTAGAAACCATTCATTTTTGACAGCATGATGCCTGACATCCTGTTGTTGGACAGAGGTTCCAGCTCACTCAGAAACCTGGTATGGATCCAAGAAAGTACCTGAGGCCAGGTGTGGGTTGGTTTGGGGTTAGGCATGACTGAGGTTGGGCTTATTTTCTCATAAATATATATGTGTATATGTATGTACAAACACATACATACGTGCATATATATGCAAAAGCTATACATAAATATATAAAAATTACACCGAATTTGAAAATCCTGCGCATATACGTGTAGCCAGTTTACAAAGCACGTTCTAAAAATGGCACAGGGACACCAGAGAGTGTCCCAGGGAGGAAAAGAGTGGCTGTGTGTGGGTTCAAGCAGAGAAACCTCTCCATCATCTGGCATAGATTTTGGCTTCCCAGGCAGTATTCATTTGCGTTAGGGTTCCAAAGGAGTTTGCAAACTTCTACTTTCAACAAGCAGCTCAGTGTTTCTCTAATTCCTTGCATGGGTCTGGAGAAACTTAGGTTGAAGGCATCTCCCCATGATCTCTGAACCATGATTCTCCATAACAGGGAGCAGGCATCCACAGAGGGCAGTAAATGTGTCCATGCAAATGGGCCATCGGACTGTCCTGGGTCTTACTTTCATTCCCCATATTCCAGCTTTAGGAGGCACATTGGCTGTTCCTCTACCTCCATTTGGTCCAAGCTTCCTTTTTCCCATGATCTGTAGATGTTCTAAGAACTCAGGGCCTGGGATGGGACCCTTGGAATCAAATAGCTGACTTACTCCACTGTAGAATTATACTATTGCATTCATTCTAGCTTGGGTTTATATTGTTAAAAGAGGTTCAGTGTACCTTCTCGTAAAATATATTAAATATCCACAATTAGCCTCATTATCTGAATGAAACAATACATGATGCCAAAAGTTCTAAAGCTATTTTCATTTGGGGAAAAAATAACTCTCAAACTTGAAACCCCACAGGACACATTTTTGCTACAGCAAAGGTTTTGCAGAAAGTGCAACCCTGTCACTCACATAGAGTAATCGCTGGAGATTACCAGTCATTTTCATTATAGGTAATTTCAGGGTGCCTTGTTTTGCCTTGTCACTCACATTCCTGGGACCTTGCCAGAAGGTGCCACAAGGAGTAAATCAGAAAGCCAACTGGAGCCCCAGACCCACAAGATAAACCCAAGGATTAACTAAATATTCCAGGCCAGACAGCATCTACCTAAATAATGACAGGGTGGGGGAAAGGTGGGGCATTGGTCCTGCCCTAGATGAGTGAGGGACACATACGAGGAGATGTTAGGCTCCTTTCTTCATTTGTCTGGGGGTTTCTGTCATACTTTGTTAGACCTGTTTGTCCAGACTGATCAGCACAGGGCACAAAGCCCCTGAAATATCTTGCCCTCTTCTCATCTCTCCTAATCCCCAATGTCATAATCTACCCTACATTCCTGCCCAACAACATTTAACCCTCAAATATCCTGCTCTCTCCACCAAGAAACCTTCCCGCCTCCTTATCTTAATGTCAACCGTATCTTGGCTTCAGTCTACTCATCATCACCCTTTCTGAGAATTTCTCTAAGACTGGACAGAATGCTCCTCCTGCATACTATATAGTTCTGTACAGGACTCTCTCACACTTTTATTTGGTTGCCCAGTGTCATTCGCCCACACCACCCATCTTGGTGAAATGATTCCTAAAGTGTGAAGCACACTGGTATCCATAATAAATCCTTACCCCTGCAGAGCTTATGTTTCAATGGAAAAGAAAGGCAAAAAAAAAAAAAAAAAAAAAAAAAAAAAAAAAAGGCTATGTTGGGGCACCTGGGTGGCTCAGCTCAGGTCATGATCTCACAGTCCGTGGGTTTGAGCCCTGCATTGGGCTCTGTGCTGACAGCTCAGAGCCTGGAACCTGCTTCAGATTCCATCTCTTTTTGTCTCTGTCTCTCTTTGCCCTTCCTCTGCTCACTCTCGCTCTCTCTCTCTCTCTTTCTCAAAAATAAATGTTAAATTTTTTTAAGGGCTATGTTTGCAGAAACTCATCATGGCAGTGTATAGAGATAGAGTGTACCCATGGGTTGATGGTTTAGATAAAATATCCCTGAGGAGGTGACATGTGAGATGGAACTGAATAATGAGAAGGCATAAGCCCTGCAAAGATCTCTGGGAAGGCATTCAAAACAGAAATGGTACAATGTGCATACAGCAAGTGCAAAGGCCCTGAGGTAGGTGCACATTTGGCAGGCACCCAGAATGGCAAGAATGGTAGTGTAATGCATGAGCAGGGGAGTGGAGGGGAGGAAGGTCAGAGCTGCAGGTAGCAACAGAGCATGCGGCAGTCTCTAAAGGTATCACCAACCATGTGATGTGACTTGAACTACCTCTGACTCTCCATTCAGAATAAGATTTCTCAATTACAAGATGCCTCAAAGACATATAAGGCATTCAGGAAACATTCTGCTTAGTTGCTAAAGGAACCACTGACACTGGGCAATGCCTCCCTCCCTGGGTTCTCTTGATACCTCACCTGTACATCACATATCTGGGGCCACCATCACCCTCACGGAGGACTATGATCTCTCACTGCTTTTCACAGATGAGTTCCATATAAATAGCTGTGTCTATGAAAAGCAGAAACTGACAAGTCATTCTCAGATTTTTAACTATTTTATTAAAACAGTAAGAACAAAAACAGTCTATGTATTTCCTGCTCTTTCTGCACCTACTTAAGTTATATAACTAAACAACTGAACAGGTGCATAAGAGTATTTCAAGCCTTTGGCAGTGAGTCACTTTCTTAAAATGAGCATTTCTGTATGCTGACATGTGACCGAGCCCCAGGAGACTGTAGGGCATCCATCGCTCCTCTGCCTCCAACGTAGAGGCTCTCCAGGAGAGCCCCAGCCTCCCCAGGTAGTACATGCCTTCCTGCCCATCATGCTAAGGACAGGAGATGGGAGCATCAGGCAGATGGGACTCTGGACTCCACCTTTCACACCTTTGGGTAAGTTAACCTCTCTAGGCCTCAATTTTCACAGCTATAAAATGAAAACAATGAGAGGTATTTTTCTCACAGACTCTGTGTGTGTGTGTGTGTGTGTGTGTGTGTGTGTGTGTGTGTGTATTTTCTGAAATAGTATTTATTCAGTGTTTAGACTTGATACCACTTATTTATTTATTAGATACATTATATTGGTGCCTCTAGTTGGTGACCCCCTTGGCTGAACTCCACATAAAGGTCTATTTTGTTAGAATGACACAGTCTCCCTCTCCTCCTCTTTCCTCCTTTCCTCCTCTTGCCCCTCCCCTCTCCCCCCTCCCCTCCTTTCTTTGTCCCTCCCTTACCAAGACCCTATTTCCAATAAGGTCACATTAACAGGTACAAAGGGTTAAGACTTCAATAAATCTTTTGGTGGGGGATACAATTTAACCATAACATGCCCCCTTTGGAACCCCAAGTGGTTACAGGATTAAGAGTTCAAAGCTCTGGAGCACTTAAAAGTGTGAATTCAAAATAGCAGTAATAATAATAATAATAATAATAATAATAATAATAATTTTAAAAAGTGTGAGTTCCAGTTCTACTTGTGATCACTACTATGACTTTGAATGAGTTTTCTGAATTGTTTTCTCAGATGTAAAATAGGGAAAATACTACCTGGCTCAGAGAACAGTGTAGGCATTAGTGCCAAGGAAAGTTCTTAGAATAAAGCATGTTATGGTATAATGATGATTAAAACTGTTAAATAAAGAAAGCCATCAACATGGAGTTTGTGCCAGGCCTCCGAGGGCAGCAATAGCCCTGAATGTTGCTTCCCTGGCAGTGGTTGGACTTTGCCTTCTGCCAGCCTGACCCAATGCCGACTTCCTGGGAATCAGACTGCATACTTGGTGAAGAAGCCAATCCAGACAAGTAGAAGGGCATTTCTAGAAACCATTCCCAATGCCTGTATGTTTTTTCTGGAATTAAGCAGAAAGAGCTTCTGTTGTTAGTCCTGTGATGCAGAATTGGAAGGCAGGACAACCAATCTCCGCTAAGCTTGCATGATTGTGTTTCTGAATCCCATGTCCATGAGCGCATGTTGCCAACCTTACTTCGTGAATGAAGCCCGAATGCGAAACCAAACACACGACCGATCTGTGCCATCAAGAAAGCTTGGAATTATTCTGAATGCTTTAGTAAACAAACCAGACTTGGGGAGGAAATGTTGGCACAGGCCATCTTTAAATATATGTGGCAAAGAACAGAAAACTGTAGATAACTATTTCGGTAGTTATTTCCAACTGAAGAACAAAATCCAACCCGGATCTATTTCAGTGATCTCAACTTTCATAACTTGAATGGTCTTGTAAAAAGTGCCAGAACTCCTTTTAATTGTGTGTGCTGGGGCGCCTGGGTGGCGCAGTCGGTTAGGCGTCCGACTTCAGCCAGGTCACGATCTCGCGGTCTGTGAGTTCGAGCCCCGCGTC
>NW_024412414.1:6955406-6960629 GCF_014898765.1 Herpailurus yagouaroundi | reverse complement strand
GCGGTCTGTGAGTTCGAGCCCCGCGTCAGGCTCTGGGCTGATGGCTCAGAGCCTGGAGCCTGTTTCCGTTTCTGTGTCTCCCTCTCTCTGCCCCGCCCCCGTTCATGCTCTGTCTCTCTCTGTCCCAAAAATAAATAAATAAAAAAAAAATTCTTAATTGTGTGTGCCAACAAGGCCAGGAGTGATAAACAGAACATGACAGGGATGTAAATTTCTAGAAATGTCCCCAATGCCTTGCTCTATTCAGTGTTTGATGTGTGAGCCAACAACAGCAGCATCACCTGGGGCTTGTTAGAAATGCATCAATTTAGGCTCCATCCCAGATTAACTGACTCAGAATTTACATTATAACAAGATCTCCAGGTGATTCATAGGCACATTATAGTTTGAAAAGTGCTCTTTGGCACCAATCTGCTCTCCCAATCTGCCTCATGCTGACCCATGTTTGCATCTATCTACCCAGCAGCCTGGTTGTACCAGCTAAGGGCCATTGACACATAATTCCTTCTGTGCGAAATTCCTCCACTGAAGAACTATTTGGATACTGAAAGGCTATATCTAAATCCATTTATTCCTAAATCCAGAGAGACCACAGCTGAATCACTCATTGGTGCCAGTGGTGTTGAAGAGTTTCAGAACCCAAGCATGGCTTTGTTCCCACCTATGAAGATTTGCAGGTGGAAAATGCTAAATCAGTCTTGTTCCCAGGCCAGTGGCAAATGAACAGTCACCCAGCTGGTGGCTTCTCTTTCTAGCCAAACAGTAGCGGAACCTAGGTTTCTCCTTGCCAAAAACAGCATTTAAGGCTCTCCCAGGACAACAAACATGCCTTTCCATTTCAGAGAAAAACAGCCCATTTCTCTCACCCTTTGCTTCTCTGGATTTTAAAGGGATTCCCACTGAATACCCAACAGGGAATTTTGCAACCCTAGCTGCCAATATTTAAGTTTGAACTGGTTACTCAAGGCTCAAAGCTCTTCACATCCACTCCACTGAGACTGGACACTTTTTCTATTGATCAAGCTGATACTCTCACTGTTGTCAAACTTTTAAATAAACACCACTGCAAACATAGATAAACTAAGAATTAAAAGCAGTATGATTTCCAATATGCTCCACTCCACTAGGGGTAGGGGGTGGGTAGGAAATTTGCTTTAATCACAACTAGTTTATGGTAAGTAAATGAATGTCAAATGTTCCCCCTCCCCCAAAACAGTATTCTGAACTTCCTAAGTACTGTATCAGTAGAACACGTGCATTCAGTATTTAAATCCTGATAGCTGGCTGAGGCATATCTTTATCATTGACCATAACTCATACCGTCCATCTATTACTGACTGTGCCTTTAAGCACTGGGTGTGCTTTTTATTTGTTTTGTTGTCCATCCTGCAGTTTTGATCCTGTATTTTTCTGAGTCATACATCGCTTTTGAAAAAAAAAAAAAACACTTAGCAAAACTAAACACTTTTATAAGAAGATTGTTTCTTGAGAAAAAGTTCCTTGGCGACTAAAAGGAACAGTGTATTACAATATATTTCTATCCAAGGGAATTAGCAAAATATTGCATTACCCTTCCTTTGAAATTTTTTGTGAGTGTCTAAGCAATTCTGAATATAGGTTAAGTGCTTCAGCTGTGTTACTTATGACCCAACTGCTCTGTGTGGCAGTAAATAGTTCCTTAGGTGTGAGAGTCACAAGGAGGGCCATTATATAATTTACTGAAGTAGTTAAGCAGCTGTATCTGCTGAGTGATTACAGCACATCAGATATGATCAATATCCATTTCCAAGGAGGCATCTTAAGGCTGTCAGAGCCTGATAAACCACATATCCCATGTCAGTACTACTTGCACTCAGAGATGGTATTGTGTGCTATTCAACTTTAGGGACTGTCACAAGAAAATAGCATTTGCTCTGTAGGGATAATGAGCTAGTTGACCATGATTAAATAGGAATAATGAAAGATCACTGCCGGACCATAAAATCTTTTAGAGCAGGGAAAGTATTTTCTTTATGTCAGAATTAAAATGAGGTGATAGCTAGTGAGAGAGATGATCATCTGGGTTCCCTACAAGGTCCCTAAGGGAAATATGTTTGTATAGTTTACCATAACAGCAGGAAAACACTATTATTTACTCTTAGCTGGGTCTTTATCACAAACCCATATGTTAGAACTGATATGAAAGCACACGGAATATTTCTTTTGCCAAAGCTAGAGGTGAGGCAAACACCTCTATTTGAGGTAGAAATATGAGATATTAGATATGAGAAAAAATGAGGTATTTTTTCTAAGGCCTGTGGTAGAACTGCTCTTTTGTTCTCACTGGCAGGAGCCCGTGGTCCAGTTTTTCTGGACCACATGAAGGAAGAGTAAGAGAAGCCAAAGACAGAGGACAAGGGCTCTGGGCTCCTGTCTCTGGACTCTTAGGAAGAAGAAAATAGGACCTGCCAGAGCATGATGATCTTTCTAATAACTTCTGGAAGCTCCACCTCTTGGGTTTGGGACTCTGGGCAATGTCCAGAACTAAGAAAAATCTTCACTGGGAGGTGGGGGACATTGAGGTGGGGTGGAGAGGACCCTAGGGATACATTCACAAAGTATCAAACCCAACAGCATATCAATCCCAACATTCAAATGTTTCCTGTTGAATCTGAGTAAAATCCAAATAGCTCTAACAAAAGCACCTCTTTCTGTAGGAAGGCTGTTTAAGAAGCCCTTTTTAGTTGCCCAAAGCACAACAACCAATACCACACTGTGGCATAATTTACAAAATCAAACACCATACCTGCCAAAGGTTGGGAATACAAGGACAGCCCCGAACTAAAAGGTCCTTAGTAAGGTCCCTTAGTAAGCAGACCTGGATTCTGCTTCCTGTAATGCCAAAATAAATTTGTAATGGAATATATCACACAATTCCTATTAAATGGGTGGCTTATCTCTTATAATTAAAATAGTGTTATTTCTATACCATGTCTCCAAATGTTTCTCTGAGAAAGAGAAAGCAGTGGGAAAGACAGAAAGGAACAAAGGAATACTCAGCAGATCTGATGACATAATAACATGTGTATATTCAATGTTTACTAAATCTTTACTGACATAATCCTCAGAAGCATAGAGCGAGTAGGTTCTATTGTTATTCTAATTGAAGAGTTAAGTAAACTGAGAGGTTAATTAACCTGCCCAAAGTAACACAGCAAGTGGCAGAACAAGGATTCAGACTCCCACAGTCTGGCTCCAGAGTCTCACTTGTACTCCACTCCTGCTATCTACACACAGAGAAGATAGAACTTAAAGGTCACAAATTTAGACTTCTTTTAAAAAAATCATTTTTTTCTCTTTTTCCTTCTTCATCTCACACTACCTTGTGAGAGTATGTCTCCTGTCCTCCTTTGTTCATTTCCATCTCCCCTGCAAAGAGATTACAGGAACTCAGTAGCCCTCCCCTAGATCAGGTTCCTCTCCATAGTGGCCTTCCTCCCCTCTGATCCCTGATAGTATTCTCCCTTGGACCACCAGGCTCCCCCTTGCCTGGAACCCATCACATTCCCTGCGCGCAGAAGCATCTGAGAAAACCCACGTCTAGTTCCAAGGTATGGAACTGGCCAATATAGAGGTTTCTAACATGCTGTGAAGGATGTTTTCTTATTTCAGAGACACACGGGATGGACTTAATTCATGTACCTTTGGATCCCCCTCATGGCACACAAGCTGTCTCCTTCTTAGGATACATTCTAAAATGACCGTTTCTTTGCCAGCATTTCCCCACACTCGTTGTTCACCTAACCCACAGGCTGGGATACATTTATTGCCCTGATTTTCATTTCTTTGGCCTACAGAGAAAATAATAGTCTTCAGAATATAGATTAGGGTATATAAACTGACCATTATCCAATTCCATTTCCAGCAAAAGTGATACCAAAGCTTAGTACTTTACATATCAACATCTCAAAGCCTAGGGCATATATTAAGAAGTGGAAAACATCTGTAGGCTTTTATGAAAAAGGAAATATATGGCATGGACAGAGCAGTGATTGCCTGAGTTTGCTCACAGAGTACCAGAGAGAACATAGTAATGGAATGAAATTAACGGCCCTGCTCCAACTTGAATACATAATATAGTTCATTTGGACATCATAATCCTGTGGATTGAATGATGCTGCTGATTGACTTTATTTTTATGGTTGGCTGCCTTAGAGAAATTGATATTTGGGCTATATTTACAGGATATCAAAACAGCTGGTTAAAAAGTAAGTGGTTTCACTCAAACTGATTCCAGTAACACTGATTAAGTAGTGAGCAAGGGAAATCCGGTGTTCGAGGTTTATTGAATTTTCTGGTTGACTTGGGGCTACCTGATAAACCTCTCTTTGTTTCATTCCTTACAGTGGAAATTCTTATTTTCAAAAAATATATCACTCCACTCTGTTTACTTGGTGAAGCATGCTGAGCATTATTTCATCTTTTTTTGCTCAGATGGGAGCTCTGAAATGGCCTTGGGTTCGTTTTTCTGACCGTTGGCATTAACTGTAGAAACACTTGCAAGTGTAGAAGGCTAGAATGCTGGACATATTCCCGGGATTGTCTTAATTTCCCAAAAATGGATCATTCTCTTCCATTCCTCTTCAAAATGGTGATTGGGTGACCTGGTTTCTTCTCCCTCATATAAAAACGGATGAATTATAGATGGATCAATTTGAGTTTTTATTTTGAAACCATCCAGAAAAATGGATAGAAAATGATCTAAAGTTTCATCTTAAAAAAATCAAAATCAAACTAATTTCTTTGCCAGTAGACAGAGGTAAAACACAGCCTTCTTACTGACTGCAGTTTGGAAAGGTGAAATCATGTTGCCTGGAAAATTATACAAGCAGTTACAGAAAGTCTGGAAACTACTGGTGTATTTTTTTTTCTCCCTCAGAGACCAAAAAGAGTTGGCATTCAGCCATAGGATTTTCTTATCATGTATGTTTCAGTCTGTCACCTATTTTGGTCTTTAGAGAAGCAATGGATATATTGTCCAAAAGCAGAAATTATAGCAAGTTAAATGGAAATTTGGATTCAAGTGCAAGGGCCCAAAATAAATCAAATTTCTGTCCCAGTGAAAACTGATACATCTTTGTTTCTGGACACCTGTTGGCAGCCTGTAGCTTGCCAGGTACAATGGCCCATCAGCAACGGGAGAATATCACACGATACGAAGAAAGAAGAGAGTCGTGAGTCCTA